>NC_140584.1:198831962-199251962 GCF_964204655.1 Triturus cristatus | reverse complement strand
ATTCCGTATCCCAATCTCCACTTATATCCCCCTTTTCTGCTTCAAACCAAGATTTAAGTTGTAGGTACTTAAACTTAGAAAAACCAGGGCCTAACTTGGCTCTTAGTAGCTCCCAAGGATGGATTCCATCTACATCCACCAAGTCAGACCAAATGGTTATGCCTGCTCTCCTAATTGGTACAGTCAAACGATCTTGAAGACAGAGTGGTGTCCCAGGGGAGTCCCATATTGGGGCAAATTCTGAATAATATCCAATTTCCCAGCTACATCTCACTTTATAACTTGTTTCCAGGGCAGCCGTGAGGACCTTCAAACGCACTTGTTTAAAGAACCTTGGGGCCCCAAACTTGTATAAAAAGCCTTCTCCACGCCATCTCACCCAGCAACCTTCCCCATGAAGTCTCCGTTGGTTTAGAAAGTAGCATCCGACCACCTTTAAATTGGAATGCAACAGAATACCATCTGATGTCTGGGAGAGCCAACCCGCCCTCAGTGAGCCTGCGCCTCAACTTCTTCTATGATAACCTTACTCCCTTATCTCCCCAGACAAAGCTCCCGATCTTACTTTGAACCTTACGTATACACATATTTGGAAAAGCCAAGGGAACTGCGTTAAACAGGTAAGTCAGCTTGGGGAGAGTAACCATCTTCACCAGGTTAACCTTCCCGTAGATTGTCAAGGGAAAATTCCTCCATCTGGCGAAGAGACAATCAATTTCCTTAATGATTTTATCCAAATATGTCTGAGGGATTTTGTCCAGTTCTTTAACTGCTCTAGAGATGTGATCCTCAGCAGTGAGTCAGCGAGCGGGCATGGAGGGGCCCATGATGGCTGAGAGAGATGCCGGCACTGCTCCGGAGGTGTGATCCACAGCAGTGAGTCAGCGAGCAGGCATGGAGGGGCCCATGATGGCTGGGGGAGATGCTGGCGCTGCTCTCGAGGTGTGATCCACAGCAGTGAGTCAGCGAGCAGGCATGGAGGGGCCCATGATGGCTGGGGGAGATGCTGGCGCTGCTCTCGAGGTGTTATCCTCAGCAGTGAGTCAGCTAGCGGGCATGGAGGGGCCCATGATGGCTGGGGGAGATGCCGGGGCTGCTCCGGAGGTGTGATCCTCAGCAGTGAGTCAGCAAGAGGGAATGGAGGGGCCCATGATGGCTGGGTTCTGAAGGGAGCGCTGGCAGCACCTTCATATGTATTCAGCACCACAGACCACTGTGGCCCTTGATCTGCTGGGCGCGGACATGCTGGCAGGGCTGGGGGAGATGCCAGCGCTGCTCCGGAGGTGTGACCCTCAGCAGTGAGTCAGCAAGCGGGCAAGGAGAGGCCCATGATGGCTGGGAGAGATGCCTGCGCTGCTCCGGAGGTGTGATCCTCAGCAGTGAGTCAGCGAGGGGGCATGAAGGAGCCCATGATGGCAGGGGGAGATGCTGGCGCTGCTCTGGAGTTGTGATCCTCAGCAGTGAGTCAGCGAGGGGGCATTGAGGGGCCCATGATGGCTGGGTTCTGAAGGGAGCGCATGCAGCACCTTCATATGTATTCAGCACCACAGACCACTGCGGCCCTTAATCTTCTGGGCGCGGACATGCTGGCAGGGCTGGGGGAGATGCCGGTGCTGCTCCGGAAGTGTGATCCTCAGCAGTGAGTCAGCGAGCGGGCATGGAGGGGCGCATGATGGCTGGGAGAGATGCCGGCACGGCTCCGGAGGTGTGATCCTCAGCAGTGAGTCAGCGAGCGGGCATGGAGGGGCCCATGATGGCTGGGGGAGATGCTGGCGCTGCTCTGGAGGTGTGATCCTCAGTAGCGAGTCAGCGAGTAGGCATGGAGGGGCCCATGATGGCTGGGAGAGATGCCGGCGCTCCTACGGAGGTGTGATATTCAGCAGTGAGTCAGCGAGGGGGCATGGCGGGGTCCATGATGGCTGGGTTCTGAAGGGAGCGCTGGGAGCACCTTCATATGTATTAAGCACCACAGACCACTGCAACCCTTGATCTGCTGGGCGCAGACATGCTGGCAGGGCTGGGGGAGATGCCGGCGCTGCTCCGGAGGTGTGATCCTCAGCAGCGAGTCAGCGAGCAGGCATGGAGGGGCCAATGATGGCTGGGAGAGATGCCGGCGCTCCTACGGAGGTGTGATCCTCAGCAGTGAGTCAGCGAGGGGGCATGGCGGGGTCCATGATGGCTGGGTTCTGAAGGGAGCGCTGGGAGCAACTTCATAGCAGCAGCGACGGCGCAAGGCACAGCAGCAGCCCCAGCGCCCGGCCTGCACCTCGTTCCCAGACACTTGCAAAGTCAGTCTGGGGGGTGCCCCAGGGGCACCTGAATGTTATGAAAGTAACACACCTCTCGCAAGAGCGCACATCCCAGCCAAACAACATGGAAGTGTGGGTAGAGGGTTACCCAACACGGAGATACAAGCGGGAGGGAGGGGCGATTAACAACGCACGGACAACGGGAGGGGGGGGGGAAGGTAGGGAAGAGGGAGGGAGGGAGGGAGGGAGGTAAAAGAAGGCACCAAAGCAGTCGTGCCTGCAGTAAGAGAAACGGAATAAGGAAAGTTGTGCGCTCAGTCTACATAACACTGTGATGAAAACAGACTAAGTGGAAATGCAGGAAAGCGAAAGCGTGCCATGCGCGCGATGCGCTGACACGCCATGATGAAAACAGATGCCCGTAGGACAGGGGAGAATACAATGCAAAAGAAACTGGAGGCGCGCCATGCGTGCACACTGTACGTGTGCACATCTGTCCGGGCAGCCATGGCGAGCAGGAGACAAGGAGGGAATAAAACATGCCTCCCTTCCAATGAAAAGCACGCATTTTGGAGCCGCACCAATCAGAAGCATGGGTGGAGCTTCCACCCCGCTTCCAAAGCCAAATCGACAACAATATATCTCGCAAGTGAGCAGCGCATGCGCTGCGTCGCTAGGCGAGACCTAAAAAGTGGCATATAACGAAAGCCTCAAGTCTGAGGATATTCAGTGATTGTAGATGATAGACCTCAAGAAAAACTACCCTAGGAGGGAAAACCCAGTGGCTTCTTGATGTCATAGGTACATGTACTTCATGATAACACTTATGCCACATTATAGAAACATTGCCTGTGAAAACCATGGACCCACTTATGACATGGTTCCAATAGTACTCTAGTACACTTTATGCAGTGGACTTCTTAATACCCTGATTTCTCTGGAAAACCCATCACAAAGACTCCACTGAATGTCGATTTTGTCCTTATTCTTATTGACTCTCCTAAAGTTCTATGAACTAATGGAATCTCCTGATATCAAGGGTATTATGAAATACGGCCCTGAGGAATGAAGTCAGATTTAATTGAGGAGCCTGATCATCCAATGCATACAGTGTTCGTTGTGACTCCTGGCATTGCAGCCCCAGCCAAAATATAGGACTGAGGTAACAGCATGGCCTGTGCTGGTGCCCTTACCTCCTGAATCCATGGTACCAACACAATAATAGCTCAGCCTTCAGCATTGCTACAGCTCCATTACAGTTATCGGAGTCAATGACTGCCTGGGCTAGAGAACAATTATGGATTCAACCCAGATCTATGACTGGGGTGAGTGTCTGAAAGTTTCAGCGCTCCGACCATCATCTCCTTGCATTTGCTTTGTTTGCCCTAAGTTGGCAGGATATGCCCAGACTTGGGTCCCTTGCTCACTTTGCCACTGGATTCAAGCTAGCCTGGCTGATGAGGGGTGTTACCTCGAAACCGGTCCCAGGATGCTTGTTGCCGGTCCAGAGTAGACCTGGCTTGGCAGTTTGGGCTGGACTGTTCCAATGAGGAGCAGGGTGAAGACTGATTTGCATATGGCTAGGTCTGAACTGGGGTAGCAAAGTGAGCTAAAGAACGAGGAAGGATTCAACCCTGATCTGTAACTGGGGGCGAGTGTCTGAAAAGTTTCAGCGCTCCGTCCATCATCTCCTTTTGTTTGCTCACCCTGAAGTAAAAAGGATGAGCTTTGGCATGAGAGGCCATTTTTTTTAAGTTGAAGACCTAACTTGGACAATTGAGGCTTTTGTGGTCTCTCCTGCTTCCTTATGACACTGAGGACATTTCTCGAAGACATAGAATTGGTAAACCTATAAGAGGTGCCAGAAGGAAAAGAACATAGATGGGATTCTCTCCATGGCCCGTTTTCTGTAAAAGCTCCTTCCAGGTTAGTGATACAAAATGAGCCTTCTTGAAGGCATCTGAAAAAAGATGCAAGTAAACCTTCTTTCCATTGAAAAAAAGTCAAAGCACAAATGGAGAAAACAAATGTGGAACAATACCACTGCCCAAAACCCTGACCAAATGGAGGCTTTTGGTGAATCTTAAACAACGTTAAGGAGTAAACATTTCTATTTTAAAAATTGTCCTAGGAGAAAAATATTGGAAAATGAAGCTAAAGATAAATAATGCTGTGTAGAGGGAAAAACATTTAGAAACATATTCTGAGAAAAAAGAGTGAGCCAAGTTACAAAGAGTGTTAAAATGAAGCGAGAGATTAGGTGCCTCTATGCAAGATTCTGTGACAGCTGAGTCTCTCTGTGCCTTAGGTCCACAGTGCAGTTTTTCCTATGGTGAGAGTATGCTTCCTGGAACGGTTTTAATAGGTAAATACAAATAGGGTTAGCTAGCACTGCCACCATATGCATTCACAGATTGACTGGGTTATAAAAGTTCAAACAAAATGTGTATTTAATGACAAAAAGAAATGAAAATATATCCTTTACTTGATAATTCAGCATGAATAGCTGCAAAGAAAGATTCTCTTTTTTGAGAAGTGTTTCAGAATCTGACAACTAATGAACATCTCTTGAAACAGAAATTCTCCCAAAAATATGGCAACATCCTCAAATGACCAGATTCACAAAAACTGTCTTTTCTTGAGACAATCTGCTAAACAGAGGAATAAGAGCAGCAGAAGTGCAACCGCAAATTTTGAAAATGCTACCTGAAGCACCACAAGAATTACAAGTCAGCACAAGAAACCACCTTTAATTAGTGGCAGTTAAAACTTTATAAAGAGACCAGAGAGCCACAAATCAACAGGAAAAGAGGCAGCTCATGAGCAAAGCATATAGGGGGTCTAAAGTATTTTTGTTAAAGGCAGCAGACATTAAAATGGGGTCCGAGAGCAATGAAGAAAACTTGGGGATCTCCTGCTGTGAACAGTGTGGGAGGAATTGACAACGTATACCTTCAGTCAAAAGGAATGAGACTACATGGGAAATATGTTCTTTGAGTGCGACTCCCACGGGGAGCTGATAGTTTGCTCTGAAATCCAAGTATGGCCATGCTGTAAGCAGTTATTATCATGTTGAACTGTACCTTTCTGAGCACATTCTTGTTCCACAATTTGTCCAGCAGCGTCCAAGATTGCCTTCGAAACACCTTACAAAAGAGAACATTGGTTACACATTTATGTAAAAACCTAATCTTCAGTGCTCTATGAATGTCACATCTTAATAATCACGTTTGTAAAGTACTCAACAAGAATATAAAGAAGGATGAACTTTATTTTAAATAACTTTTTGTACCAAAATGTATAACTTCAACATTACAGACAAGTATGTTGAAGAGACATCCGCTGAATCCAAATTGGAAAACAGTATTCAAAACAGAATACACAAAACGTATTGTGGGAATTAACATAACAAAGATAGTGAGTGAGGAATGGACTAGCCTACAATGACACCAGAATCCAAGGAAACCAGCAGTTGCAATGCTATTGGTCTTGCATTACTGAAAGTTTTAACTATTGGCGTTGGTAATAATAATGCAACGTAAATAGCTCAAACTTTCAGTAATGCGAAAGCTATTGCATAGCAATGTTTTTTTTCTATTTATTACTTTTCAAGCAATAAGCGCGGGTGCAATGTAATGCAATAGCTCTCGATTTACTGAAAGTTTAAACTATTACGTTGCATTTTTATTAGCAACTCCAATAGCTCAAACTTTCAGTAATGCAAGACCTATTTCATTGCAAATGCTTGTTTTCAGATGTAGGCTGGACCTTCAGAGAGGCAGGATGAATGTGGCAGAGCGTCTTATCAATCTGGAAAGTGCGTTTTACAATGATCGAGAAACCGACTGCGCATGGACGAGAAACGACTGGCCACGCTGAGCATGTTAGGGTCTGGCATTTTTTTAATGATAAATAATGCTTTTAGTTTGTAAGAAAGAATGTAAATGCTGTTTTCCTGTTAGCGTATGTGGTCTTGCTCACGCACAGTCTCAAAAAGTTAACTGGCCTAGAGCTCTTATGTTTTTTGGAGCCAGACATACTCAGCATGTTTCATGCCATCACACACAGTCGGACTGCATTAAATGGTGGCACCTGCGCTTTAGCTTTAAATATCTTAAGCTAAAGAGCGGGTGCCGCGATTGCTCCAAAAGTAAACAAATGGACAAAAAACATTTTTGGGATATTAAAGTGAACCAATCGTAAAAAAAATGGCTGCTGCATGCTTTTTTTTCTATTTATTTACTTTTGTTACAATGGCGGAAGCCGCACTTTAGCTTTAAACATCTTAAGCTAAAGCGCCGGTGCCGCGACTGGTTCAAAAGTAAAGAAATAGAAAAAAAACAGACGTGGGGGACACATTTTTTTTCTTTTTCATTACTTTTGAAGCAATCGCGGCACCTGTGCTTTAGCTTAAGATGTGTAAATGTAAAGCGGGGAGGGCCACCATTGTAAGAAGAGTAAAGAAAAAGAAAAAATAAGGTATGCAGCCGCATTCGGCGATCGCCACTAACAAAAGAAAGGTGCAGCCAATGTCATTCCAGCTGATCCTTAAAAATACAAGCATTTGCAATGCAATAGGTCTCGCATTTACGTGAGTTTGAGCTATTGACATTGCAAATAACAAAGCCTTTTTTTTAGTTTTAGTTTTTGAAACAGAAATAAAAGGCATTGTCATTTACAATGCCAATTGCTTAAACTCGCGTAAATGCGAGACCTATTGCATTGCAAATGATTGTTTATATAGTAGGTTGGGGTAATATAGCTTGTTGCCACGTGTAAAGATACACTTTGAGATTTGAGTTGATATGTGATACCTTTATTTATACCTCAATCAGGAGCACACAGAGAGAAACCTCCTTCTAGGACTACTCCTTGTGCCGTTTATTGTTCCTTCCAACCGGCTTTCTCCCGAACTCGTGAGAGTTCTACATGATGGGTTAGAACGACAACAATGACAACATTTCTACATTCCGTAAATAACATTCCTAAATTCCATCAATACCAAAGCTTGATTGACCCACAGCATCTGCTGTTCCTCAGGGGCGGGGCAAGGCTGTGGACCCTTACAGCCCTGCCAAGTACCACCACCTGTCAGGGGTTAGGCTAACGCATTTTGGTGCTGGTGTACGCATCACTGAACTCATTGCCGGCCCTAAATAGGATTGTTCTGGACAGCGACCTGAGCAGTAAGAACATTTAGAGTTTGTTGCAGGGGTGGACGAGGTCGTTGTGGTGTGAGGGAGTTGGGAGGGGGCAGGGAGTTGACAGGGTGCTAACAATTACGCTGGAATACATTAAGGGCTGATTACAGAGTCTTTAACGGGACCGATTGAGACAAAGTGGAAAATACCAGCTGATGTTGGCATATTGTTAAGTCTGGTAGCTCCCTGCTGCGCCCCTCGGAATATTGGCGTCCCGGGCCTAGGGCCAGCTCGCCCCTGACCGAACTAAAGTGCATTAGCCACACCAATTATAGCGCTCCCTTAACCTACTTAGGCGTGCTAGGAGCTCAGGCTGCATAGCATTAGCAATTGCGCTGACATGCAGCACTGTGCTTGAAAAGTGGCGCTGATCACTTTTGTTTTAATAAATGACTTGCAACCTAATGGATAAATGGAAGTCTGCTCTAGCTGCTCGGCGGGTAAATATCAGAAACTGAACTTGAACACAAGTGCGGCAGTGTCATTCAGTGTTTTTGTTCTCAAGCAAAATAAACAATATCCGGACCCAGCAGACATTGCGTGCTCTCATCCCCGGACAGTTCCGAAGGGTGTCGCCTTGCCGGTTGATGTCTTTTCAACAAGGTACCTGCCCTAACGTGATCACGCAAGGTCTGATTGGCATGAGAAGCATTGACAATGACAGGCTGAGGCAGTTTTGTTTTGATTGCCTCTCAGCAGCCGTCGCATTTTAATGGCCTGGCACATTTAATTCACAACTGCCCTGGCTGGCCGATCTCACAATTGTCGGAAATTAGCCAAGACAAGAGTGTTGCACAAGGGGAGTCTCACGTGACTGCTGTAACATTTAAAAAATAATCTCTGGTATAAAAAAAAAAAGAAAATCACTCACAATATGTAAACATTGTTGTGGATCTGTTTCAAATTATTCCCCGGCCTTAGCCATATCAGCGTCGAGGTTTTTACCACACTGTCCTGTAAGATTCACCTGATCAGTGGCAACTTATCATGCGCACGCCATTATTATCATGATCCCACATAACAATGCCAAATATCATGTGGCTATTAACACTCACATATTATCACCCCTGTTTCAGATTCACTCTCGTTTGGGTGTCAGTGCCGCTTATATGCTGCCAGAGTATAGAGCACGCATTGTAATTTGTTCTAAATCCAAGACAGCATGTTTTGGGCACGCTGAATGCCTCTCTGAAGTAGGCTGTTCAGGCACATGCTTAACAGGGCAGTCCTTTTTACGCCGGCCTGCAGCCCCCTGCTGGAATCTGGTCACGCCGTGTGACAGCCAGGGTCTATTCTAGTCCTGCAGCCCTCGACCCCGGTCGGAATAAACAGCACCTGCACTCCGCATGTGTTACTCCCACCACTTCAATGTTAATGGGAAATTAAATGTATCCCCAGTTTTACAAAATCGTCACCGTTTAAGGTTCCACATGTTTGGTATGTGTGTATTAGTGACCGCACACAAACGTCGCAGCTGTGTTATACTATGAAGGTACACAAAAGGGCAATTCTTTTTTGTTAAATGTGTCACAATACCTGGCACACATTAACAGTGAAATATCATGCATACTCGCCCTGAAAAGATGTAAAACAGAAAGCAGCTCCACATCCGGGCCGGGGAGGAGACCTGGGAGGGCGAGGGCTGCCCGCGCATGCGCGGTACCTGTAACTTTCGCGTGCCCAGTGGCAGCACGTGCGGCCGGTGCAGGCAGCGCCTGTCCCCTTCCGGGGCAGCCGTGGTGAAGAGGGAGCCCCGGCGCCAGAGAGGAAGTGCAGGAGCTGAAGTCCCGGGTCCCAGGAGGGGGCCCGGGTGAAAAGTGGTAGATAGCAGTGCGGGGCTCCCATGCCTAAGGAGAGAGCCCCACGTCGTGCTGGCAGAAGTATAGAGGAGCTGGAGTGCTCCGGAAGCGCGCCGCAGCCAGCCGTCGTTCAGGAGGATTCCCCCCACAGACCGGGTGAGTGGGGGATTCTCCATTTGTCCAGTGGTTGTGCCGATGAAGGCACAGTGTCAATGTTTATTTCCTGAGCGGACCTGCCGTTGCGGGCCGCTCCAACGATGGGGTGAGTTAAAAAAAGAAAAAAGTGAAAGTAAAACTGCATGCTGGCTTGCGAGGACGGAAGGGGGACAGGAGGGGGACAGGAGATGTGCACACCGCTTGGCTGTAAGTGCGTGTGCATCAGCTCCAATCGTCAATCGCCCTGCGCGTGCCCATCTCCTGTCCCTCTTCCGAGGCAAGTCAGCAACAATAGATCTCGCTGGCGACCGCGCTTTCGCGCTGTGTTCGCCAGGCGAGACCTAAAAAGGGGCGACCCAGTAATGTGAGCTGGACAATGTTTCACAAAGGAGTGTGGTCCCTATGGGGTAAGTGTAGACCTTAACTTCCACGGCAGAGTGTTAGGATCAGGGCACAAACATCTCTAACACAATTAGCTCAAAGTTACATATTCAGTTTGTTCAATTTATTCTTTGAGATATGCAATTCAATTTTAGACTTAAAATAATTGTGAGGCATTCCCAGAGAGTGACGGCGCACTAAAAGTGACTATTGGTGCAAGAAGCGCATATGTGCTATGTACAGAAACATATACATATGTGGCTGATAGGAATAGTTGGATATTTCAAGTTGGCACCCATAGAGCCACTGTTGCTATCCACCATCAATATATTGAAACACAGTCCACATAGGTTATTTTGTCAACGTTTTGACCCCCTATATATATATTATTATTCAAAACGGGGTCATCATCAGGATGAAAAATACATAGGAGACGCCAACTGATAGTGCCAACTGGTCCCACAGTCAAGGGGGTATTAATCCTCAACGTATCTTGAATCTTTCATGTGAGACCATCGGAGACAAGACATGGGCTTTTAAAAGTGCATGTGTCACCAAGGAATATAACGAATGTGTTTCAAAATCGCATGTCTGCATTTGATCAACAGCTTCTTTTGACAAAGAGCATTCCTCCCGAATGGATCGGCCAGTAGCCCCTAACATTTGGTGTCTCCTATGTATTTTTCGTCCTGATGATGACCCCGTCTCTAGGAGCACCTTATAATTGTTTTAAGTCTAATAAATTGAATTGCAAATCTCAAAGAATAAATTGAAGAAAATGAATATATAACTCTGAGATAATTGTGCTAGAGGTGTGTGTACCCTGGTCTTAACACTCTGCCGTGGATGTCAATGGCTATTATTCCAGCTGAGACGTGTAGCGCTGGTTAAATAAAATAAAAAAAGCATTGCGGGAGAGAGCGTCCTGCATGCAATTACAGGCAGAAGAAAGCCATTTAAGAAAGTAGTGCTTCGAGGGAGTCAATTAAACATACAGAGTAACAACACATGTAACAGGGGGTGTCCTCATGGGAGGTTACAAGAAGGAAAAATGCGGTACTAAGGAGGGACTACTAAGCCTATGGACAAAATAAAAGCTGGCTATTGACTCTGCCCCTAAATGAGATACATTAGTACCCAGCGATTCCAAGGTCTTTCAGGCAGGGAGAGAGAACAGAGAGGGATAGGAAGCAGCATTTATAGCCTATCGAACGTTTAAAGTCACTTCATAGTCTGTACAGCCTCTTCCCAACTGTGAACTCTTAGCTTTTCATGTAGGTAATTAAGGTGATGTTACATTTTAATTCAATATATTGCTAGAAAACGCCTCCACTTCACATCTTTCAATGACTGCAGAAGGAACTTGTTTCCTTAACACGGAAAACAAACATGTGTTTAGATGACCTTAAGTGCTAGCTAAATGCCCCATTACATGTGAGGTTTCTAAATAGCGTTTTTCATCCTAAGCATGCTCAGCAAAGAACTTATCCACCAGGCAGAACATCCTCGTGACCCAAAGTGGTCCACCCTGAACTGTGTGTCACTCTGGAAGACCCAGTCTAGTTTACATGAGATGACCACTTTGGCATCTTTTCTCCATTACACTTTCTGGTACCAACAACACCTACTGAGGATTTGTTTTTCAGAAAAAGGAGCTTGAGTGGAAAAACATCTATGTGATCTTAGTATGTCGCGCAGTTAAAAAGGTAATGCTACATGAGAAGGAAATCTCCATTGATGACATCTAAACAGTACCTTAACCTGTGCTCTAAATGACATACCACGTTTCACAGTAAAAATACAAACAATGGTTACATCACAGCTGTTGTCGCTGGTTCTCACTTGAGCTGAAAAGCTAAAATTGAAGTGCTTGTTAAGCTGAACAGAAGTAGAAAAAAAGACTATTCTCAAAAGGTTCTATACCAAAGTATCTATAGCAGGCAAATACTAAAATACACAAGGCTTAGAAAGCATATTATTTTGAATGCATTACCTGAGCCCGTACATTACGCAAGGAATTGTTCCATAACATAAAGGGGATTACAAGCTCCCTGATCAATGGATGAATTACTTCATCCTTCTGTTGGGCAATTAAGCGACAAGCTCTCAAAATTGCTTGATAGAAAAATCATTCAGCTCACAGAGCCATTTCTCATGAAAAAAATCTCCAATACCTGACATTTCTTCTCCAGACTGCATCTATTCAGCTCATGAGGATTATTTAACAGTGTCTCACACCTTTATAGAAAAATAACTAATGGATGGCATTTCACAAGTTGCCATTTCACGTCTCCAAATGATATATGTCCTGCAGGTGTTATGTAACAACTCGAACACTACTAGAAAGATGATTTATTGCTACTTTTCAATTGTTCAAAGACACAAAGCACTGTTCCAATGCTTAGAAAAAAGCAGTGGCCAGATCTTTCTTGAAGAAAATCTTCCTTGGCATTGATGAATTGAGACATTTTTGTCCTATATACCTTTTAGCTAATATAGACTAAGATCCTTTTTATGAATTTGGTGGTCCGTGTCCCGTGGTACTTGAGGTCCGAAGGCCACGAGCGCGGCTGTCCAACTGCCTTATTAAGAGTTGTGCGGATTGCATTTGGGAAGACTGCAGCTGAACTGCCGACACCGCCAGCACACCGTGGACCGCCAAGGTCACGGTCGGGGAAAGGCAACTGCAATTAGGCGGTAGAAGGGAGTTTAACTGCCGTCTGTATTACGGGTTGACTTTTACCCGAGTTGACTGTGGCGGTGAGATTGCCAGCTTCAAGTCGGCGGAAATGTAGGATTTGGAGTAGGTACTCAACCTTTTCTTTTTCTTTCAGCTGGAGTTTGACGTGGATCCCTTTCTTCAGGCCCCCTCTACACAGCAGTATCTTCACCCCGAGGATTAAGACCCTGCTTGCAGTGATCTACAGGTAAGTCTTTTTCGTACCATATATCCGTTGCCTGGACTGCCCACATATGGGCCCGACTGCTGCAATGGTCAGATGGTATTTTTCCACATGTATCATGCATATGTGTGCATCTGACATATGCAGCCAAAGTTCTTGCACAGGCATCAATACAAGTGGATAATCACTGCCGCTGCAAAATCTCTGCAGCCACACCATGGTAAACTCGTAATAAGGTGGTCAATAGACCGCTGGCACTGCGGTCTCCTGGCGGCCGTGGTGTTTGGGCGATCGAACCGCCAAACTTGTAATAAGGCCCTAAATGTTCTTAACACAATTGTGAAATTTGCAGCAGAGAAGGTATGGCTTAACTCGTTCCAAGCAGTAGTTAGGCGAGTCATGTCATGCTATGCAGATTTGTAGCAAAGGACCCACAGATGGACGTAATGCAGTGCAAACCACACATTCACCCCAAGTCAAAAAATCTGGGTTAAAATAATCATTCTTTTTCTCACCATAGGACCCCAGTTTAGCCGTATGCAAATCAGTCTTGACCCTGTGCCTCATGGGAACAGTCCAGCCGGAACTGCCAAGCCAGGTCCTCCCTGGTCCGGAAGCCTGCATCCTGGGACCGGCTCCGGGGCATCACCCCTTATCAGCCTGGCTGGCTTGAATCCAGAGGCCCAGTGAGCCAGGGACCCACATCTGGCCATACCCGGCGCACTTAGGGCAAGAAAGCAAAAGACACAGATGATAGATGGAATGCAGAGCAAATCACACATTCACCCCCAGTCAAAAGATCTGGGTTAAATCCATTGTTCTTTTGTTCACCATGCCACCCCAGTTTAGACCCAGCTATATGCAAATCAGTCTTGACTCTGTGCCTCATGCGAACAGTCCAGTCCAAACTGTCAAACCAGGTCCTCACACAGGAATCAATACATGCTGCTGCAAAATCTCCGCAGCCACACCGCAGTAAACTCGTAATAAGGTAGTCTATAGACCGCTGGCATTGCGGTCTTCTGGTGGCCGTGGTGTTTGGGCAGTCGGAAAGCCAAACTTGTAATAAGGGCCTAAATGTTCTCATCACAACTGTGAAATTTGCAGCAGATAAGGGATGGCTTGACTCATTTCAAGCAGGAGTTAGGCGAGTCATATTATGCTATGCAGATTTATAGAGCACACTTTCACCAGGGCGGATATCCTGACATTGAGCAGATTTGAGTCTAGACACACCTTTGGCCAAGTGCGAATATTAGAAAAGTCATGTCTTCAGTTTTAATGTGTAGAGGCAGGTCGGTCCATGCTTAAGGAGTGATGTAGGTGAAGATGCGAACGCCAGATCATGCTTTCCATATATATGGGATTTGTGCAAGTCGGAATCCGGATGAGCGGAGGTGTCTGGAATGTTTATGAAAGCAAATGCGATTGTTGAGGTATGCTGGGCCAGTGTATGTAGTGCACTGAAAGTGTGGGTGAGTAGTCTGAATGGTGCTCATTTGTGAATGGGGAGCCAGTGGAGCTCCTTCATGTGTAGTGTAAGTGCAGTATGAGACACAGAGTGATTCTGGCTGTTGAGTTCTGATTAGTCTGCAGCCTTCTGATTCGTTTTTTTCTTGATCAAAGCATAGATAATGTTCTCATAGTCCAGCTTGATTATGACTAGGGTGTACGCTGTGGCTTTCCAGTTGCTGATTGGGAGCGATTTGAAAATCGTCCTTAGCATCTTCAAGGTATGGAAGCATGAAGCGGTGACAACATTGACTTCGGTGGTCATGTTGAGTTTGCGGTCGATGATGATTGCGAGGTTCTTAGAGAGGGTGCAGGGGCGGGTGTTAGTCCTAGCTCTGTTGGCCTCCAGGTGGAGTCCCGCGGTAATGTGCTATTCACGATTTCGGTCTCGTCAGTTCTCACCTTTAGACAGTAGGTAGGACAGTTGTTGTTTTCAGTCATGCTGGCATTGGACTTGTTCCTTGTACTGGGCATCTTGTCCACGAGGCAGAGGATGAATTGCGTGGCTATTGGCATAGGAGAGGACATGGCTATCAATAAGAGCGGATGATGCTCGCTAGAGGGATCATGTATGCATTGAAGATGGTCAGGCTCAGGTAGGACCCTTGCAGAACTCCGCACATGAGGTCACGGGGATTGAGATGTACAGTGCCAGGCTGACTGACTGAGTCCTTCGAGTCATGGAGGAGCAGATCCACTGGATCGAATGTCCTTGCATTCCGATGTTGTGTAGGCGTTGGATGAGGAGGGGGTAGGAGACTGTCAAATGCTCAGAGAGGTCCAGGAGAGGGAGGGCAGCCATGTCTCCTCTGTCCAGTCTCATGTGGATGTCATCCATGGCAGCTTACTTGCTGGGACTGGGTCTCAGACTGAGTGGTGTCAAGTATTAGTGGACGTTAAGGTAGTAGGTGAGGTGTTTGTTGATGGTTCTTTGTACTATCGGTCTTACATGGCTTACGCAGACTGGTAGATGAGGGTGGTATCAGAGCCTCGATATTAAATCTTATATTGCTTTCAATACCATTGATCACATCATGCTTATCAAAACACTTGAAAAAAATGGGGATTTTCATCCTGATTAAAAGGGATTAATTCTTTTTTGACCGGTAGAGACAAGTAGGATGAACTCCCCCCCTCCCCCGCCCTTTTCATTAAAATCAAGGAGATTGAGCTGTGGTGTCCTGAAAGGATCAACATTTTCACATATTAGTCAATTTGTACTTGCAGTCCTTTGCCAAAGTGCTTCAAAGACCTGGTCCACATTTCTTCATTTAGTAATGAGAATTAGCTTATTTTCTGCATCCTAAACCTTTGTCACCTGGTGAAAAACCAATGTCTCAAAAAGTGTCTTGCAATCACACATTACTGGATATTTACCAATTTGTAAAGTTTAATCCCCCAATAATTGACATTCTGCTCAGATCTTTGGGTGCTGCCCAGAGAAACTTCATCACATGAAAAATGTTGAAAGGTATGGCATTTAGTGTGTTCGTAGAAGGTTATGTTGCTCCTGTAGCACCATGAACCACTTAAGTGCATTTTATAAGGAAAATGCTACTTACCCAGGATGCATCTGTTCTTAGCATGTAAAGCTGTAGATTCACATGCTTTGCATAAGTCTGCCATCTAGTGTTGGATCCGGATGTTTGCACTTTGTTTTTCTTCAAAGAACTCTTTTCCAGTCACAAGGTAGGTGACTCCTCCTTTCGCTGATAGCGCATGGGCATCAACTCATTTGTTAGATTGTTTTGCCGCAGAGGGTGAGAATGGGGTCAGTAAGAGCAGAATAGAGATGTCCATGTGTATGCATCTAAGTAAGATATTACTGCGACAGGTATAGGTAACCGGTGAGGCGGGTGGGAGCATGTGAACCTACAGATCTACATGCCAAGAACAGATGCATACTGGGATAGGAGCATTTTCCGTTCGAGGCATGTGAGCTGTAGATCACATGCTTTGCATAGACTATAGAGCAGTAATCGCCCAAAGAGGTGGCTAACCTGTAGCTGTTGCAGTCGTTTGAAAGAGTGTACGAAGAACTGCCTGGCTTACATTAGCTTGTTGTTTTGCTAACACATCTACACAATAGTGTTTTGTGAATGTGTGAGGTGTAGACCATGTTGCAGTTTTACAGATGTCAGCTATGGGAATGTTTCCTAAGAAAGCCATAGAACCCCCCAGTTTGCGAGTGGAATGCGCTTTAGGGGAAATTGGTAAAGTCCTTTTTGCTTTTGCATAGCATGTCTGAATACATTTGACTATTCACTATGCAATACCGGATTTAGAAATGGGATTGCCTTTGTGAGGTGGAGCAGAAGTAACAAAGTGTTGTTTAGTTTTACGAAAAGATTTTGTACTTTCTATGTAATAGAGTAATGCTCGTTTAACATCTAAGGTGTGTAGAGCACGTTCTGCCACAGAATCTGGTAGAGGAAAGAATACAGGCAACTCAACAGAATGGTTGGTGGAAGGCAGAAACTACTTTGGGTAGAAATTTAGAGTTAGTACAAAGAACCACTTTATTATGGTGTACTTGTAAAAATGGTTCTTCTATGGTTAGTGCCTGAAGCTTACCCACTCTCCTTAGTGATGTGACGGCAATGAGGAAAGCAACTTTCCAAGTAAGAAATTGCAGTTCAAATTTATGCTATGGCTCAAAGGGTGGACCCATTAGTCTGTAAGAACAATATTAGTATTCCACATTGGGGGCAGGTGGAAGTCTTGGGGGAATAACTCTTGAATCCTTCCATAAAGGCATTAATAACAGGCATTCTGAAAAAGAGACAGCTGTTGTCTATTCTGAAGGTATGCGGCTATTGCAGCAAGATGTAAACGTATGTGTGTACGCTATATTTGACCGTTGTAAATGCAGTAAATAGAGTGATAGACACTACTACGGATGATGCAGGGAGGGTTGTCCTCATCACAGGGGTACGACGAGGGCAACAAATAGTGTTACTGAACACATACGCCCCGAATGTGGACGACCCGGATTTTTACCACACGATATGGCGCACACTGGGTAATCTCCCTGACATTCCTGTGATATGGGGGGGCGATTTCAATCTGGCACTCAATGATCAGCTTGATAGGTCGGAGGGCTCAACGGAACCACACAAGAAGGCGCTGAGTAAGCTAAGGGATGTGTTGGTAGACAGACACTTAACAGACATTTGGAGGGACAGACACGCGGGGACCCGGGAAGCTACACACGTTTCAGCAGCGCATGGTAGTTGGTCTAGGCTAGACTACTGGGTGGGTTCGCCCGAGGCATTGTTGTGGACGAGGTCCATTACGCACCTACCATGAATGCTCTCGGACCATAACCCGGTACTGTTGTCCTTACAAATCCCACATTACACGCCGCCGCCTTATAGCTGGAGGTTTAATGCACGGGCCCTGCTAGATTCAGTTTATACAGACACTATACATAAGGCCATCAAGGAATATTTGGACATCAACACCCCTACGGTGGATGACCCGGGGCTCCTGTGGGAGGCATTCAAGGCTACTATCCGAGGGGTGTGCCTGAGTACCACTGCGGGTATCCTCAAAGACATTAGACACCAACTAAATCGACGTGAGGTTAAATTGCGCGAACTGGAGTCGGAATATGAGCGGACACACAACACGGGGATACTGGGAGACATCAGGGTAGTACTATCGGAATATCAATCCTACGCTGAGGATGAGCTTAAATATATCACCAAACGCGCGACTGCAAGACAGTATGGTGAGGGCGGTAGACCTGGCGGGTGTTTGGCCGCTAGGATCTGCTCGGGATTCCGCCCCCACACTGTGCGGGAGGTGAGGGACCCCACAGGGTCGCTCAAACGCGACATGCAGGGCATATTAGGTGAATTTATGGCTACCTATGCGGCATTAAACTCCTCACGCCCTACAGAGCCTCCAGAGGTGATTGAGGAGTACCTAGAAGACATCGCAATTGCATGGCTCTCGGACAGACAGCGGGAATATTTATCGCTCCCGATCACGGAGGAGGAGGTGACGGAGGTGATCAAATCCCTGCCGAATGGGAAGGCCCCGGGCCCAGATGGATTCACGTGTGAATTCTACAAGGCGTTTGTGGACCAACTGGCGCCACATCTTGTTGACATGTATGGAGACGCCCATGAGAAACAGAGGCTGCCACCTACGTTGCGCGAGGCCATGTTGATTGCATTATTGAAACTGAACAAAGACCCGGAGCAATGCGAGTCATATCGACCGTTGTCTCTTATTAATGTGGACACTAAGATTCTGGCGAAGCTTCTTGCCAACCGATTAAAACCGCTGATGCCTAAATTGATTTTACCGGATCAATCTGGGTTTATTCCGTCCAGATCTACCACACATAACACCCGGACACTCTTCGCCCTATCACATTATCCGCTTCCTACCACGAAGGCGGCGGCGATATTTCTTGATGCTGCCAAAGCTTTTGATTCCATTGAATGGCCCTATCTGTATACCATACTGCAACGTATGGGCTTTCCCCCGCTCTTCCTGCAGGGGGTGGCGCTTCTGTATACAGAACCGACGGCGCGGATAAAGGTTAATAGATACGTTTCCGACCCGATCAAGATCACGAGAGGCACGCGGCAAGGTTGCCCGCTGTCTCCGCTACTATTTGCGTTAGCACTGGAACCGCTTGCGTGCAAAATCAGACAAAAACACCATTACTCGGCGCTCCAGTTCCCACAGAGGCCGCTTCATATCTCGCTGTATGCCGACGATATGACGTTGTATGTGAGAGATCTGGAGGTGAACCTAAGCCCCCTACTGCGAGAATATATAAAGTTCGGCCAGCACTCTGGTCTCACTATCAACTGGTCAAAATCGATGATCATACCATTGACAGACACCACGGATCCCTGTCCAGTGGATTTTCCGCTGGAATGGCAGTCGGACCCGGTGAGATATTTGGGGGTCTGGTATCACCGAGACCCAGAGGTGGTGATACGCACAATCTATGGGCGGGCGATTGAGACCTTAGAAGGTAAAATAGGGCGCTGGATCCAGCTGCCATTGTCATTGGCAGATCGTATAGCCATTGTCAAAATGGTCGTTCTCCCCAAGCTATTGTACCTATTTAATAACATTCCGATTAAGCCACCGACGGAGGTGTTCCGTAGAATCTCAGCCATGGTCCTCCGCCTTATATGGGGGGGTAAGCAAGCTAGGATAGAAATGCGTTCCCTCACATTACCATACGCCCAGGGGGGATTTAGGGTCCCGGATTTTCTGCTCTACTATCTTTGCGCGCAAGCACAATATGCGCATTACTGGTATCACCCTGTCCCATTTCTGACACACACCGCTATCGAAGAAGGGGATGCACACCCGTTCCCACTAAGTGCTATTATAACGCACAGGCGACCTCCATTGCATACTTGGGACATCAACACGATAGACACAACCAATAGAGCTTGGCACACCATGGGGGAGAAAGCACACAGGTTGCCCCTTTATGCGCCGGAACTACCGCTGCAGCATCATCCTGAGCTCTCCGTTACTCAGGAAAAGGTCGGCATGGATCTGCTTCGACAGGTTGGCCTGACCACCATGGGGGACTTATACGAAGGTGGTGCCTTTAGGACACACGAGGAACTGACATACATAAGCAACCAGACGCTACTGTTTACATTCACATACTACAGACTACAGAGGGCGCTGCAGAAACTGTACCCCACATACCCAGAGGAACCGCCCCCATTGAGTGCCTTACAATTGGTGATCGCAACACCGACTGCCGCTAAATTGGTGTCTAGATTATACGCAGCGATGCAGACAGACATTGCCGACACGACACACAAGGCCCAGGAACGTTGGAATGGTTGCCTACTGAGACCCTTGTCGGAGGAGGACTGGGGGGTGGCATGTGCGATTACTGGGATGCTGACACCGAATGGGAACCTGCGCATGCTGCATTACAAATACCTCCATCAGACGTATTATACCCCAGCAAGACTTTATAAGTATGGATTGAGGGACGACGCTAAATGTCAGCGCTGCGGGGTAGATCCGGCAGACTTCATACACTTGGCATGGCACTGTGGGGCGGTGGCGGAGTACTGGCAGAGGGTGGTACATATATTGGGTGACATGGTGGGCACGCACCTCGAATGCTCGGCTAATACATGCCTGCTGGGCCTATTGCCGGGAATAAGGGCTACCAAGCGCAAATTCTGCCTAATTGCACTACTAATTGCTAAGAGACGGGTGTCGTTATGTTAGGGTGGCCGTATGGCGCCCAGGGTCAGGCAATGGCTTCAGGACTTGACTTATTGCAGAGACACGCTGCAAACGTACGAGGAGGAGTTGCCCACAGGGTCCAAACCCAGGGACTACTGGACATACCTGGTTCAATACTTACAAACACACCAACCTGTGTAAACTCTCTCACTGCAAGGTAACCTCGGTCAAGATGACATAGGAGGGTAAAGATAATTATTACATGCTGGATGAAGGATGTTTATGTGCCATGACCTGTATTTTGGTTTACATGTTACCACTGTATGTTCGGATTACATGCTATTAAAATTCAATAAAAAATAAATAAATGCAGTAAATAGCAAGGAATATGCTACTTACCAGTATGCATCTGTTCTTGGCATGTAGAGCTGCAGATCTACACACTTGTGCATAGATCGCCATCTGGTGTTGGGCCCGGATGTTTGCAGTTTGTTTTTCCTCTTGGAAAGTCTTTGGCAGTCACGAGGTCGGTGACTCCTCCTTTGGATCGTATTGCGCATGGGCTTCTGCTCCATCCTCAGATTGTTTTTCGCCAGCAGGGAAAGATGGAGCGTAGTAATAACAGTGAAGATGCCCATGTGTGTGCTATCTAAATAAGATAAACTGGGACAGATACAGGTAGCCGGGGAGGCGTGTGTAGATCTGCAGCTCTACATGCCAAGAACAGATGCATACTGGTAAGTAGCATATTCCGTTCGAGGCATATGAGCTGCAGATTACACACTTGTGCATAGATTATATAGCAGTACCCACCGTTAGCGGCGACCACCCGTATCTGTTGCAGTGGTTTGAAATAATGTTTTGACTACAGCCTGGCCCACACTAGCCTGTTGCTTAGTTTGCACATCTACACAATAGTGTTTGGTGAAAGTGTGCGGTGTTGACCATGTAGCTGATTTGCAGATATCATCTAATGGGATGTTCCCTAAGAATGCCATGGAAGCCCCTATTTTTCGTGTAGAATGGGCTTTAGGGGGAATGGATAGCGTTCGCTTTGCTTTATGGTAGCAGATTTGAATGCATTTTACAATCCACCTAGCTATCCCTGATTTTGAGATGGGATTGCCTTTGTGTGGTGGAGAGAAAGAGACAAACAGTTGTTTGGTCTTACGGAAAGGTTGTGTTCTTTGAATGTAGTAGAGTAAGGCTCGTTTGACATCTAGTGTGTGAAGAGCCCTTACTGCAACGGTCTGAGGTTGCGAGAAAAATACTGGTAGTTCTACTGTTTGGTTTAGGTGAAAAGGAGAAATGACTTTAGGGAGGAATTTTGGGTTGGTACGGAGAACAACCTTGTTGTGGTGCATTTGGAGAAAAGGTTCTTGAACGGTAAGTGCTTGTATCTCACTGACCCTTCTAAGGGAAGTGATGGCTACAAGAAAAGCGGTTTTCCATGTTAGGAATTGAAGTTCGCCTTTGTGCAGAGGTTCGAAGGGAGGCCCCATTAGCCTTGTGAGAACGATATTTAAGTTCCACACAGGTGAGGGTGGCACTCGGGGGGGGAATTATTCTTTTAAGGCTTTAATGGCAGGTACTCTAAAGAGTGAAAGATGTTGCCTGTTTTGTAGGTAAGCTGCAATAGCTGCAAGGTGTAGTCGAATGGACATATAGGCTAGATTGCACCTTTGTAGGTGGAGTAAGTAGCCTATGATGTGTTGAATGGACACGTCCAGTGGATTGATGGTGTTGTTATGGCAATAAACAACAAAACGTTTCCACTTGGCGGCGTAGCACGCTCTAGTGGTAGGTCTTCTAGCTTCTCTGATGACGTTCATACAGTCAAGGGGAAGATTTAGGTACCCGAATTCTAGGATTTCAAGAGCCAGATCGCAAGGTTGAGCTGCGCTGGGTCCAGGTGTTTGATCTCTCCATGGTTCTGGGTTAAGAGGTGTGGAGAGAGGTGTAGTTTTTGGTGCGGTACTACAGATAGTTTCAGCAGTGTGGTATACCACGGTTGTCTGGCCCACATTGGAGCTACTAGGATTAGTGTGAGGGAGTGTTGTTGTAGTTTGGGCCCCACTAGTGGAATGAGTGGGAGAGGCGGAAAAGCATACGCAAATCTGCCTGACCAGTTCATCCATATCGCATTTCCTTTGGACAATGGATGTGGGTATCTGGCGGCAAAGCTTGGGCATTTGGTGTTTTCGTGGGTGGCGAAGAGGTCTATCTGTGGATGCCCCCACATTTGAAAGTACGGGTGAAGAACTTGCGGGTTGTGTCTGCCTGCTGAGCAGATCTTCCACTGTGTTTTGGACTCCTGGGACATGCTGAGCTAGGAGAAAGATTTTCTGGGGTATTGCCCATCTCCATATGCTCTGTGCTAGTTGAAAGAGCTGAGGAGAGTGTGTGCCGCCTTGTTTTTGAATATAATACATGGCTGTCATGTTGTCTGTGCGGATCAGGACTGCCTTGCCTGAAATTTGGGTTTGAAAAGATTTTAGGGCTAAGAAGATTGCTAGTAACTCCAGATGGTTGATATGGAGTAACTTTTGTTGAGGTGTCCACTTGCCCTGTGTGGTGAAATGTAGTAGATGAGCTCCCCAGCCGGAGAGCGATGCGTCCGTTGTCAGTACTATTTGAGGAACCGGGTCCAGGAACGGTCGACCTTTGGAAAGGTTTGTGGTGTTCCACCACTGCAGAGAGCGATGGGTGCGACCGTCTACCAACACCAGATCTGTTAATTGACCCTGGGCCTGGTTCCATTGTTGCGCTAAGCACTCTTGGAGAGGACGCATCTGGAGTCTTGCGTGAGGTACTATGAAGATGCAAGAGGCCATCATCCCTATTAGTTGCATAAACACTCGAGCTGGAAGGGAGTGTTGTGCTATGAATTTTGTGCGTAGAGCTCGAATGCTTGCAATCTTGGCAGGATTGGGGTAGGCTAGCGCTCTTGAGGTGTCTATGGTGGCACCGAGGTATTGTTTTATGTGGGATGGTTGTAGATGGGACTTCTGGTGGTTTACTGTGAAGCCCAGTTGGTGGAGTAGTTGAATCGTGGTGGACGTGTGTTGTACACACTGATTGTATGACCTGGCTTTTATCAGCCAGTCGTCTAAGTATGGGAAGACGTGAATGTGTTGTCTTCGCAAATGTGCTGCCACCACTGCTAGGCACTTGGTGAATACCCTTGACGCTGTTGTGACTCGGAACGGGAGCACTTTGAATTGGTAGTGTTGTCTGTCCACTACAAATCTGAGGTACTTCCGGTGAGCTTTGTGCACTGGAATGTGGAAATAAGCGTCTTTTAGGTCTAAAGTGGTCAAAAAGTCGTTTTGGGAGAGGAGCGGAAGTACCTGCTGAAGCGTCACCATATGAAAAGGGTCGGAGTGTATGTACGTGTTTAGGGGTCGGAGATCTAGGATGGGTCGAAGAGTCTCGTCCCTTTTTGGTATGAGGAAATATAGGGAGTAGACTCCCATATTTTGTTGGTTGGTAGGAACGGGTTCTATTGCCTGTTTATGTAGGAGGGAGATTACCTCCAGCTTTAGGAGTATTAGATGTTCTTGTGACATTGGGCGCTGTCTGGGTGGAATGTTTGGGGGGGTAGATATTAGTTCTAGGCAGTAGCCTGACCGAATTATCTGTGTTACCCATTTGTCTGAGGTGATGGTAGCCCAGACAGGAAGGAAATGTTGGAGTCTGCCCCCGACCAGAGTGGAATGGTCTGGGGGGAGCGGGGGGAAGTCATTGTGTAGGCGGTGTGGCAGAGCGGGCGTTGTTTGTTTTGCCTCTGCCTTTATTATTGTTACCCCTATAGCCGCCTCTTTGATAACCCCTTGTGAAGGTGGATTGAGTAGGGGATTTGTATGAAGTGGACGCGGTGTCTGAGGAGTAGCCTCTAGACGTACTTCGAAAGGAAGATCGGCGAAAGGAGCGTCTAGGAGGGTGTGACTGTAAGGCTCCCATGGATTTTGCGGTATCTGTATCCTTCTTCATTTTTTCTAGGGTCTGATCCACTTTTGGGCCAAATAGATGTTCCTGGTCAAAGGGATGGTTAAGGATGGAGGCGTGTACCTCCGGTTTAAACCCTGATATTCTTAGCCAAGCATGGCGACGGAGGAGGACGCTGGTATTGACGGCCCTGGAAGCTGTGTCTGCTGCATCTAGGGCACAACGTATGGAGGTGTTAGTAATAGTCTTACCCTCCTGAATTAGTTTGTTGGCCCTAGCTTTATATTTTTCAGGGAGGTGGTGCATTATGCTTTCTAACTCGTCATAATGTGCCCTGTCATATCTGGCCAATAGTGCTTGAGTATTGGCGATACGCCACATATTGGCTGCTTGTGACGCAGTACGATTTCCTGATGCGTCCAGTAGTTTTGACTCTTTGTCAGGTGGTGGTGCTTCGCCTGACGCCTGGGAATTTGCCCTTTTACGTGCAGTGGATACCACTAGAGAATCTAGTGGCGCTGGCCCTCTGAAGTAGGAGGGATCTGTGGGGGCAGCTTTGTATTTTTTTTCGATGCGCGGGTTAATGACCCTGGCCCTAACTGGGTCCTTAAAAACTTCTGGCGCATGCTTTACCACTCCCTTGAGCATAGGCAATATGGAGGTAGACCTACGTTTGGTGTCGAATGTGCCGAGGAGGAAATCTTCCTCCACGGGGTCGGTATGCAAGTCTACCCCGTGATAGTGTGCCGCCCTTTGCAGTAGATGGTGGAACCCCAATGAGTCTTCCGGTGGAGATGGTTTGGAGGGGTAAAGATCATCTTGTGAAACGTTGGGGATATCAGGGATATTGTAATCGTCCCATGGGTCTGGGGATCCTGTAGGGGTGGGGTCCCCTGTGGGTAGGTCCTGGGGCACATCCCTTATTTCATCATATGGGTCCCCGTGATCATCATCGTGCGGAGAAGGGGTGGGAGAACGATGAGGTTGGGGTGGAAAAGGCGGAGGTGGGGAAGGTGGAGGAGGTGGAAGAGGTGGGGAAGGTATTCTGAACGGAGAGGTAGCAGAGTCCTTCCTCTTTGGAGGTGGAGGTGAGCAGGCTTCTCCAAATGTCTCTTTTTGGTAGAGAGTGTCAAATGTCCAGTTTTTGGATCCTTGGTGAGTGTTTTTTGCAAGGGAACTGGTGTAAATAGGTCTGGTGAGGCTGGTCGGTCCGTCGGCGCCGGAGGCGTTGGGGCCGTTGGCTTTTTAGGCTTTTCTGTGCCGGTTCGTTGTTTAGAACCCGGTTTGGGAACCTCCGGACGCTTGGTCGGCGCCGAGATGTGTTTCGGCCTCGAAGTGTCGGTGGCCTTGTGTGCTTTGGTCGGCACCGAAGGTGGTGTCGGTGCCGAAGAGCTGGGTTTTGACCCCGAGTGCTTCGGTGCTGGGCTCGGTGTCGATATGGAGGTCGGCTTCTTTTTCGGTGCCGAAGCGTGTTTATCGGCACCGACGGCAGGCTGGCTCGAGCCCGAGACGCCGGAAGGCTTGCTTGGCTTCTTTACTGGGCCCGAAGGTGCGGTGTTGGAAGTAGTGTCCTTGGTCTTGCCTAGGCCCGGAGGCGAAGGCGTGACCGGAGCATCAGTACTCACGACCCTCTGCGCCGGGGTGATGTCCTCCACATCTGAGTCGTCAGCTTCGGAAGCGCCGACGAGGCCCTCGTCGGTGTAACGCTCTGGAGCGTCGATGCCTTCTCCGAAGATGTCGTCCGGAACCGTCGTCGAGGAGTGCGCCATAGTTCTTCTGGCTCTTCGGTCCCGAATAGTCTTTTTGGACCGGAAGGACTTACACGCTGGACAGTCTTGAGCCTCATGTTCAGACGAGAGGCAGAGATTGCATATCTCGTGTAGATCGGTGTGGGGAAATTTTGACCCATATCGAGGGCACTTTTTAAATGGAGTCCTTTCCATTAGCCAGGACCGGAGCTTGGAGAGGCCCGAAGGCAGCCGTCGACGACAGGAACCGAAGGTTTTTGCCAATGAGAAGGCGCGTTGAGTGGGGGAGATCGTGATTGAAACAATACCGCGGTTTGGGGTGAGGATTGCGCGTCGATCGTCGAACTGGAAGCTGTTCAGAACCGGAGCGCGAAGATTACATCCGAGCCCGATGGCGGAAAAAATAAATCTGAGGATGGAGCCAAAGCCCATGCGCAATACGATCCAAAGGAGGAGTCACCGACCTCGTGACTTCCAAAGACTTTCCAAGAGGAAAAACAAACTGCAAACATCCGGGCTCAAAACCAGATGGCGATCTATGCACAAGTGTGTAATCCGCAGCTCATATGCCTCGAACATGATATTTTGAACTGAAGCATCAAGTGGGTTGATATGGTTCTAACAATAAATAACAAACCATTTTCATTTTGCTGCATAGCAAGCTCTTGTAGTAGGTCGTCTAGCTTCTTTAATAATGTTCAAACAGTCTGGCAGAAGATTGAGACAGCCAAACTCTGACTTCAGGTGCTAGATCGCTAGGTTGAGATGTCTGGGATCTGGGTGTCTAATTTCTCCACGGTTCTACGTGAGGAGATTGGATGCAAGATGTAGTTTTTGATGAGGAGCTACTGAGAGCTCCATAAGGGTGGTGAACCAAGTTTGACGGGCCCATGTGGGAGCTACAAGGATTAGTATGAGGGACGTTTGCCTGAGCTTCCGAACCACTAGTGGAATGAGTAGGACAGGTAGAAAAGTGTAGACAAATATCCCTGACCAGTTCATTCATAGTGCATTGCCTTTAGGCAATGGCTGTGGATACCTGGAGGCGAAGCTTGGGCATTTTGGTGTGGCGAAAAGATCTATGTCCGGGAAGCCCCACATCTGAAAGAATGGGAGGAGAACTTGAGGGTGGAGTTCCCACTCATAAATCTGTTGTGTCTCCCTGCTGAGCAGATCTGCAATCTGATTGTCTACTCCTGGATGGTGTTCTGCTAGGAGATAGATTTTGTGATGTATGTCCCACCTCCAAAGGGCCTGTGCTAAGTGTGACAGTTGGAGAGAGTGTGTCCCTCCCTATTTCTGTATATAATACATGGCTGTCATGTTGTCTGTGCGTATCAGGACAGTTTTGCCTACAAGGTGAGTTTGAAAGCCTTCCAGCGCTAGAAATACTGCTAGCGGTTCTAGGTGATTTATTTGGAGTTGCTTTTGCTGTTGACACCACATGCCCTGAATTGTGTGAGTTTGGAGATGAGCTCCCCAACCAGTGAGCGATGCATCTGCTGTTAGCACTGTCTGTGGAACTGGGTCGATGAAGGGCCGCCTTTTGGAAAGGTTTTGTGCATTCCACCACTGCAGAGAGCGATGAGTTCGGCCGTCCACCAACACTAGATCTGATAATTGACCCCGAGACTGATTCCACTGACGTGCTATGCATTACTGAAGGGGCCGCATTTGAGGTCTTGCATAGGAAACTATTAATATGCAAGACGCCATCATTTCCAGTAACTGCATGAATACCCGAGCTGGTAGTGAGTGGTGGGGCTGGTACTGGGAAATTAGAGCCTAAATGTTGTGGATTCTGGGACAGGCGAGAGCTTTTTGTGTATCCACAGTGGCTCCCAAGTACGTTTGCATGTTGGAGGGTTTGAGATGGTGTGAGAAGTTGGCCTGATGTATGATGTCACTAGTTCTAGTGTACACCTTATATCAGTCCAAACAACCCTTATGGTGATTGGTTGTAAAGTCAACCTTATAGACCAGCTATCCTAGTGGTAGCATGGACAAGAGCAGTCTTAGGCTAAACTCCGAATGGCATGTGAAGCCAGCTGTTATACCATATATAATCCCTTGAATACCAAATGAAAGGACACCACAACAGATATATATAAAAATAGAATGTCTTTATTCTAGTCAAACCCTTAGCACTCTTTATGAGATTCGAGGTAAGTACAACACAGACTTATTCAAGCATACATTAAGTCACACAGGTAAGTAATACAGTTAGGCCCTAGGGGCCACGCAAATCATATACTAAAGAAGTGGTATAAGGGCCACTGTCACGGAAATAGAATAGGCCTAGGCCCAGGGAATCGCTGAGGCTACACTACACTACCAACAGTTAGGAAGTGGGAGGCCCACGGGATTCAGGTGCAGAGTGGAAACACTCACGCGTAATGCGTATAATCGATAGAAACAGTACAGTTCTGAAATAAGCAGTTTTAGGACACTTCTGGTATAACTAGAAAGTCGAGACTCGGAAACTAGACCCTAGGATAGTCAATACCCTTGTGAGCACCGGAGTACCCAAGTTACCTAGCCCACGGGCTGCGGGTGCATAGGTGTGAACTTGCGTCGGGTTTCATCGTGGACTTCTATGGATGCCTGAAGGAAAGTTGCTGACAGGCAGTCAGTGCAGAGTGTCCGGTGGGTCCCAAGACCGGGATCAAGAAGGAAGGGTACCTGCAAGCAGAAGGGACAGAGTCAAGGTCACTAGCCAGTGACCACGTGGAACCAGGAAGGAACCAGGCGATGACGTGAAGATTGCAGGTGAAGGGTGAAGCTTGTCGCAGCAGCCACGGGTACCAGGAGACGTCGAGGACGACCAGGACCAGGAGGCGAGCTGTCCCACGAAGGCTCTAGCTGTCGGCGGCGTCGAAGTCGAACTAGGACTCACCAAGCCTTGGCAAGCGGAACCCACTAGGAATGGAGGACTTGCTTCTGGTGCAGACCAGGAAGGTCTGGGGTACTTCTCTTTTGCAGAGGAGCAGGAGCCAGTCTGGAGGAGCCAAACCAGCAGTGAAGATTTAAAGGTGTGTCGTCGCAAAGGCCGCTAGCCAACGGGCAAGCAACCGGACAGACGCGGCAAGCAGGAGAATGCAGAAGGGCCCCACACAGGACTCGTGGAGTGTGGGGGGCTGATCTTCGGTGCAGATGGTGCTTGGGGTTTCTCAATCCCCAGTGCACAACTTCGAGGGTACCTCAGAAGCTGCGCTGGAAGATACTCGCCACTTTTCCCAGGTAGCCGGTCCCACGTCTCTCGTCGCCTCCACGGATCTCAGCTCGGCTGTGGATCAGGGTCGGAGAAGTCTTGAAGTCAAGGCTCTGGTCGGGCTCTGCAGTCGGTCCCTCGTAGAACTTCAGCAAAGCAAAGGGTAAGTCTCTTGATAGTGCCTGTTTGCACAGGGTAGCCACTCCTTGGCCACAAGGGAGATTCTTCAGTCTTCTTCTTTCGTCAAATGTCGAAGGTCCAGAGTTTCTGTTCAAGTTGCAGGTTCAGGATAATCTAATTTAGCAGGGCCCAACTAGCTACTAATATACTGGGCTAGTGGGCTGGGCTACCTGCAAGGTCCCTCCTATGGGTGGGACCAGGAAGGGGAGTGGCTACACCCCTTTCCTTTGTCCAGTTTCGCGCCAGAGCTGGGGCTGGAGCGCGCCAGAGCTGGGGCTGGAGTGCCCCATCACCGGTTTGAACTGGACTATGCATGGAGCACCTTGTGTGCCCCAGGCATGTCTCATTCCTTTCAGCCCTACCTGCCCCAATACACTAAAGTCTGTCTGGGGAGGTGCTAGCACCTCCCCAAGCAGGAAACCTATTGTCCAGGCCTCCCTGGCTGGGAGGGCTCCCAGCAGCAGGAGGTCAGACTCGTGTCTGTGGCAGCAGCATCCATTTTGTGATGCTGAGGCTTTGGTGAGAGTTAAACAGCAAAGTAGGATTTTAACATGTCTCTCCCTCTAGAAGGGAGGAATAATATCCTCATCACCAGAAATGGTATGGGGGTATTATTCCAGAGTGTTAGACACCTTACACGACATGTTTTGATAAAGCCAAACCATAGTTACCATAACCATTTAAGATTATAAGGTACTTTAAGAGTATATGGTAGGCTATATCATAGAACGCTATAAGGACATGGTTCCAAAAGCTGCAGACAGGCTCAGCTCAGGCTAGAGCACCATCTCACATGTTACCAAGCACTCTGCCTCCAGGATTGTTAAGGCCTGACATAGGAGTGGCTGATAGGTACAAATGTATCTCTATATAAGGGTAGATATAGGTATACTATATCTAAGCAAGGGGTGATTACACGACCTTGCCCCAGCTGAGTGATCAGCCAGTTGTGTCTGATTGGAAGGCCAGACCAGGGGTGGCATAATACATGCTGCAGCCCCTGGGAGGCCTAGGGTACACCTATGCCCTGGGTCCCTAGGGTACACTGTACAGGGTCCAATAAGGTGATCCTTACCAATTGGGTATGTACCTAGGGTACATGGAGTCCATTTTAAAGAGAGAGCAGACAGCCGGAGACCCTGAATGGATCTCAGGCCAACTAAGTCGAAAAACCAGCTAGACACTAGGCAAAAAGTTGGGGGTAACCATAGTCAGATATCCACCTTCCTACACAACCCCCCCCCCAAACGAAAGGAGATAAGGCTGGCCTTGACACGGTAAGCCTCTATTGCCTAAGTGGCCATATAAGGAAGAACCAGCACTGGCATGGTTACCCCCTGTCTCATGGTCCACTAAGCAATCCCTCACCCTAAAGGTATCATAGGGTCTCCACCATAGGGAATCTCTACCTTTGGTGTGTCTTTGCAAAGTAAAAGGCTGGTGTTGAGATGGAGTACTGAAGTGAGTATCCTCAAAGTGAGGCCTCGGCTTCCTCCAGTCCTCCACCATGGATGCCTTTCTTTCTTTAACTGAGTTGCACTGTGCTCTCAGGGTCAGCCGCTGGCTACCTAAAGCTGGAGGCTGGGTCCCTTTTGTGGGCTTACTGGAGGGACAGGTCAGGTTTGGGGCCCTAAGGTCCCATGTTTGCCTGTGCCCAACAGAATCCATCTGGGGGAGGTCCCTAACTACCTGTAAAGGAGATCCCTCAGGAATGTTTTTAACCATCACCTGGCTAGGGCTACTAGCCAGGCAATCCTCATTCTTTTGATGGGGGGGTTCTTGTGGACAGGTGCCCTCTTGGGGTCCACTGGCCTCCCTGACCTCTGCAGCCCTGGGCTGACTGAGGCAGGGTAGAGAGAGGCAGGCTACCTGCACCAGACTGGGTCCCACCTTGGAAGAGTCCGCTGACATCAGAGGCTCTGCCAGGCCAGGCCTGGCTACCTCTGGGGCAGTTCCTTCACAAGGGGTGAGGTCAGATCCCTGAGGAGGCTGACCTTTTCCTAATGTCTGGGGAGAGGGAGACTTTTCTTCCTCCCCACTACTCTCTGTTTGTGTGGAGTGATCCATAGTTTCAGGCTTCACTACACCTATGTCAGTCTGAGTATGGACTGAGACCATTACAGCCCTGCCAACCTTTTCAGGGGGGCACTCAGTTTGGGTTTGAGCTGTGACTGTCACAGCTCTGCCAGTCTCTACAGGGAAGTCTGTCTTTGCCTGGGCTGTGGCTACCACTGCCCTTCCAACCTTTTCAGGGAGGAAATCTACTTGGACAGGGGTTGTGGCTGGCACAACCCCACTACCCTTTTGTGAAAGGCCTACCATTTTAGAATGGGTGTTTTGTTCAACTCCAGCCCAAGCTGAGAGTTCTAAGTCATTCCCCAGTAAGCAGTCTACAGGCAAGGTTGGGGACACTGCCACCCTTTTAGGGCCAGTGACACCCCCCCCAGCTGAGACATACCTCTGCCATGGGATGACTGTTCTGTTTGCCATCAATGTTAGTTACCTGGTAGGAGAAACCAGGCAAAAGCTGCTCAGAGGGAACTAGCCTATGGGCCACCATAGTGATGCTAGCTCCAGTGTCTCTGTAGGCCTCAGCTTTTCTACCATTGATGTAGGGCTCCTGTCTGTACCTACCCAAAGTGTTGGGACAGGCACGGAAGTTGGCAAACCCCATGCCACCATCACAGACAAGAGTAGCTGCTGTAGGGGAATTGGCTAAGCCAGGGTCCCCCTGTGTTCCCCAAGAAAACCCAACCAAATTTTGGGGGCACTCCCACCACCTGGGGGATTACTGCTGACAGTAATAGGTGGTGTTACAGGAGCAATTGGAGGAACAGTTTTGTTTTTAGCCTTAGGGCAACTGCTGTCAGTTTTCCAATGCCCAGGAGTTTTACACTCATGGGAGTAAGGCTTTTTAACTGTGGTAGAGGAGGGAGCTTGGGACCCACCACCCTGAGTGGAGTTTTGGGGCCCTGAGGAAGATTTCTCTTTTGTTTTATCCCCACCCTTCTCTTGAGGCTTGGTGGTATCTTTCTTTTGGTCACCACCCTGATTTTTAGGCCTAATCCTGGTCCTGACCCATTTATCTGCCCTCTTTCCCAATTCTTGGGGAGAGGTCAAATCTGAGTCTACCAGGTGTTGATGGAGAAGCTGGTTTTGACAATTATTAAGGATCTGCTCCCTCATAATCAAGTTGTACAATCCTGTATAGTCCTGCACCTTGCTGCCAGTTAACCAACCTTCCAAAGCGTTAGTGGCACAATCCACAAAATCAGACCAGTCCTGTGTCTTCTGGGTGTCTCTGAACAACAACCTATATAACTCAGTGGTTAAGCCAAACCCATCTATCAGAGCACTCTTTAGGACTTTGTAATTGTCAGCATCCTCATCACTAACTGTGAGGAGCTTGTCTCTACCTTTGTCAGAAAAGGAGAGCCACAAGATAGCTGCCCACTGACTCTGGGGTACCTGCTGTACTTTGCAGGCCCTCTCCAAAGCAGTCATCCACTTGTGGATGTCATCCCCATTCTTGTATGGGGGGACTATCTTGCTTAGGTTTCTATGGTCATAAGACCTAGCCCTATCTCTAGGAATGTTGCTGCCACCAGTGGGTTCTGACCCACATAATTTTTGCTCTCTGGCCAGAGCAAGCTTCTCTTTGGCAAGGGCAAGTTCTTCCCTTTCAATCCTCAGATTGGCTTCCCTCATTCTGGCCTGATGCTCTCTTCTCCGGGGGGAAGTCATCCCCCTGTGGGATGAAGCATTGGAGCTTCTTGAGTGATAGGAGTGGAGAGAGTCCCCTGAGGGAGATCTCCCCCTTCTATCTCTCTTTTTAAGATTACTTGGGGGCCTGTAAGGGAAGCTGCCATGCAAGCTCCCATGCAAGCTTAAGTTAGCCTGACTAAGTCTTCTGACTGGGGTCTTGCTACCTCCCTCTTCTTCTGAAGTTTCTTCTGCCTCATCTGTATCAGTTAAGTCAGGGGTCCCTTCTGTGGAGGGGAGGCCCTTATCTACAGCTATGGCACCATACTTGGCAGCTCTTTCAGCATCATAGGCCTCCAGATGCTCCACTAGCTGTCTAAGGGTAGGGTTGGAACCCTGTTTTAATCTCCTGGAGGTACACAGTTGTCTCATCTCCTGGAAAGTGAATGCATCATATCTAGAGGGAATCTGTCTAGGATTCTCCTCTCCTGAGGGAGTATCAGTGTGATGTCCATTCAGGGACATGATTCTAGTGAGGGTGTGGTGTGTGCACCTACCTACACTAGTTGTTTCTACTAAACCTCTCTGGCAGTTGTAGTCAGGGTGTGTTACTCCCTTCAACCTACAACCACTAAGTCCAGTAGGACTTAAGTATTATAATCTATCTTATATGTACCTAAACAATATCTGTGTGATCTTTCAATTTAGTATCTCAAGATTACAATGGTATTACAACAGCAAGCTCAGATCCCAACCGCTGCTCACCAATGTGAGAAGTTGGCCTGATGTATGATGTCACTAGTTCTAGTGTACACCTTATATCAGTCCAAACAACCCTTATGGTGATTGGTTGTAAAGTTAACCTTATAGACCAGCTATCCTAGTGGTAGCATGGACAAGAGCAGTCTTAGGCTAAACTCCGAATGGCATGTGAAGCCAGCTGTTATACCATATATAATCCCTTGAATACCAAATGAAAGGACACCACAGACATATATATAAAAATAGAATGTCTTTATTCTAGTCAAACCCTCAGCACTCTTTATGAGATTCGAGGTAAGTATAACACAGTCTTATTCAAGCATACATTAAGTCACACAGGTAAGTAATACAGTTAGGCCCTAGGGGCCACGCAAATCATATACTAAAGAAGTGGTATAAGGGCCACTGTCACGGAAATAGAATAGGCCTAGGGAATCCCTGGGGCTACACTACACTACCAACAGTTAGGAAGTGGGAGGCCCACGGGATTCAGGTGCAGAGTGGAAACACTCACGCGTAATGCGTATAATCGATAGAAATAGTACAGTTCTGAAATAAGCAGTTTTAGGACACTTCTGGTATAACTAGAAAGTCGAGACTCGGAAACTAGACCCTAGGATAGTCAATACCCTTGTGAGCACCGGAGTACCCAAGTTACCTAGCCCACGGGCTGCGGGTGCATAGGTGTGAACTTGCGTCGGGTTTCGTCGTGGACTTCTATGGATGCCTGAAGGAAAGTTGCTGACAGGCAGTCAGTGCGGAGTGTCCGGTGGGTCCCAAGACCGGGATCAAGAAGGAAGGGTACCTGCAAGCAGAAGGGACAGAGTCAAGGTCACTAGCCAGTGACCACGTGGAACCAGGAAGGAACCAGGCGATGTCGTGAAGATTGCAGGTGAAGGGTGAAGCTTGTCGCAGCAGCCACGGGTACCAGGAGACGTCGAGGACGACCAGGACCAGGAGGCGAGCTGTCCCACGAAGGCTCTTGCTGTCGGCGGCGTCGAAGTCGAACAAGGACTCACCAAGCCTTGGAAAGCGGAACCCACGAAGAATGGAGGACTTGCTTCTGGTGCAGACCAGGAATGTCTGGGGTACTTCTCTTTTGCAGAGGAGCAGGAGCCAGTCTGGAGGAGCCAAACCAGCAGTGAAGATTTAAAGGTGTGTCGTCGCAAAGGCCGCTAGCCAACGGGCAAGCAACCGGACAGACGCGGCAAGCAGGAGAATGCAGAAGGGCCCCACGCAGGACTCGTGGAGTGTGGGGGGCTGATCTTCGGTGCAGATGGTGCTTGGGGTTGGGGCTTCTCAATCCCCGGTGCACAACTTCGAGGGTACCTCAGAAGCTGCGCTGGAAGATACTCGCCACTTTTCCCAGGTAGCCGATCCCACCGCAGCCACCAATGTGAGAAGTTGGCCTGATGTATGATGTCACTAGTTCTAGTGTACACCTTATATCAGTCCAAACAACCAATCACCATAAGGGTTGTTTGGACTGATATAAGGTGTACACTAGAACTAGTGACATCATACATCAGGCCAACTTCTCACAGATGGGACTTCAACAGATTTACTGTGAATCCGAGATCGAGGAGCAGCTGTACTGTTTTGTAAGTGAGTTGTAGACACTTTACTTGTGAACTGGCTTTGATGAACCAGTCGTTCAAGTATGGGAAGACGTAAATGTGTTCTCTTCGCAGATGAGCTGCGACTACTGCCAGGCATTTGGTGAATACTCTGGGAGCAGTGGTGACTCTGAATGGAAGCACTTTGAATTAGTACTGTTGTCCCGCTACCACAAACCTGAGATATTTTCGATGAGCGGGATATATTGGAATATGGAAGTACGCGTCCTTTAAGTCTAATATAGACAGAACGTCACCTTGCTGAAGGAGTGTGAGCACTTGTTGGAGTGTCACCATGTGAAAATTATCTGATTGGATATACAGATTTAGGTCTCTGAGGTCCAGCATAGGCCTGAGAGAGCCATCCTTTTTGGGTATGAGAAAGTATAGGGAGTATACGCCGGCCCCTTGATACTCTAATAGAACTGGCTCTATAGCTCCTTTCTGCAATAGAGAGTCTTGTTTTGAGTAGGTTCATATGCTCTAGTGAAATTTTGTGTGATCTTGGAGAAATGTTTGGGGGACTGTCGGTAAGCTCCAGGCAATAACCAGATCGGATAATTTCTAGAACCCATCTTTCTGAAGTTATTGTATTCCCAACGGGTAGAAATTGAGAAAGACGCCCCCGACAGGTGTGTAATAATCTGGGGGTGGAGGAGGCAAGTCACTGTTTGTTGGCTGCAGTGGAAGTACGTGTTGGGTTACCATTACCTCTTCCCTTGCCGTTATTGCCTCGAAATCCTCCTCTAAAGTAACCTCTGGGAGAGGGTGACTGATTGTTGCCTGTGTAAGAAGCAGAGGTATTGTCCCGGGATATGTTCTTTGAGCCCCCTCTGTCAAAGGAGCGGCAAAAGGAGCCCAGATTCGAAGGGGCCTGCAAAGCCCCCATGGATTTTACAACCACTGTGTCCTTAATTTTTTCAAAAGAAGTATCTGCTACAGGTCCAAAGAGGTGTTACTTATATAAGGGTAGATTTAAAATGGAAGCTTGGACTTAGAGTTTAAACTCTGAACTTCTGAGCCAGGCGTGTCTTCTTAAAAGAATGCTTGGGTTGACTGCGCGAGCTGCAGTATCAGCTGCATCTAAGGCACATTTAATGGATGTATTAGAAGGAATATGCTACTTACCAGTATGCATCTGTTCTTGGCATGTAGAGCTGCAGATCTACACACTTTTGCATAGATCGCCATCTGGTGTTGGGCCCGGATGTTTGCAGTTTGTTTTTCCTCTTGGAAAGTCTTTGGAAGTCACGAGGTCGGTGACTCCTCCCTTGGTTCGTATTGTGCATGGGCTTCGGCTCCATCCTCAGATTGTTTTTCGCCAACAGGGAAAGATGGAGCGTAGTAATAACAGTGAAGAAACCCATGTGTGTTATATCTCAATAAGATAGACTGGAACAGATACAGGTAGCCGGGGAGGCGGGTGGGCGTGTGTAGATCTGCAGCTCTACATGCCCAGAACAGATGCATACTGGTAAGTAGCATATTCCGTTCGAGGCATATGAGCTACAGATTACACACTTTTGCATAGACTATATAGCAGTTCCCAACCTTAGCGGCGACCACCGGTATCTGTTGCAGTGGTTTGAAATAGTGTTTTTAGTACAGCCTGGCCCACACTAGCTTGTTGCTTGGTTTGCACAGCTACACAGTAATGTTTAGTGAAAGTGTGCGGTGTTGACCATGTAGCTGTCTTGCAGGTATCATCTAATGGGATGTTCCCTAGAAAAGCCATAGAAGCCCCTATCTTTCTTGTAGAGTGGGCTTTAGGGGGAACAGATAGCGTGCGTTTTGCTTTGTGGTAGCAAATCTGTATGCATTTTACAATCCACCTAGCTATCCCTGATTTAGAGATGGGGTTGCCTTTATGAGGTGGAGAGAAAGAGACAAACAGTTGCTTTGTCTTTCTGAAAGGTTGTGTTCTCTGGATATAGTAAAGCAAGGCCCTTTTAACATCCAGTGTGTGTAGAGCCCTTTCTGCAACAGTTTGAGGTTGCGAGAAAAAAAACTGTAATTCTACCGATTGGTTTAGATGAAAGGGTGAGATGACTTTGGGTAGGAATTTTGGGTTGGTACGTAGGAGAACCTTGTTCGGGTGCATTTGGAGAAAAGCTTCTTGTATAGTAAGTGCTTGTATTTCACTGACCCTTCTAAGGGAGGTGATGGCTACAAGGAAAGCTGTTTTCCATGTGAGGAATTGCAGTTCGCATTTGTGCAAGGGTTCAAAAGGCGGTCCCATTAGCCTTGTGAGCACTATATTTAAGTTCCACACAGGTGAGGGTGGCACTCTGGGGGGAATAATTCGTTTTAGGCCTTCCATGAAGGCTTTAATGGCTGGCACTCTGAAAAGTGATAGGTGCTGTCTGTTTTGTAAGTAAGTGGCAATTGCTGCGAGGTGTAGCCGAATGGATGTATATGCTAGGTTACATCTTTGTAGGTGTAGTAAGTAGCATATGATGTGCTGTATGGATGCGTCTAGAGGGTTGATTGTGTTGATATGGCAATAAACAACAAATCTTTTCCACTTGGCAGCGTAGCAGGCTCTAATGGTAGGACGTCTAGCTTCTCTGATAACATTCATACAGTCGGGGGGAAGGTTAAGGTATCCGAATTCTAGGATTTCAGGAGCCAGATCGCAAGATTGAGCTGACCTGGGTCCGGGTGTCTGATCTCTCCATGGTTCTGGGTTAGGAGGCGTGGTGAGAGGTGTAATTTTTGGTGTGGCACTACTGAGAGTTCCAGCAGCGTGGTGTACCATGGTTGTCTGGCCCATGTTGGAGCTACTAGAATGAGTGTGAGGGAGTGCTGTTGTAGCTTTCGCACCACTAATGGAATTAGTGGGAGAGGTGGAAAGGCGTATGCAAATTTGTCTGACCAGTTCATCCATATCGCATTGCCTTTGGACAATGGGTGTGGGTATCTGGCGGCGAAGCTTGGGCATTTTTTGTTTTCGTGGGTGGCGAATAGGTCTATCTGTGGATGCCCCCACATCTGAAAGAATAGGTGAAGAACCTGCGGGTGAAGTTCCCACTCGTGGATCTGCTGCGTTTGTCTGCTGAGCAGATCTGCCATGGTGTTCTGGACTCCTGGGACGTGCTGGGCTAGGATAAAGATTTTGTGGGGAATTGCCCATCTCCATATGCTCTGTGCTAGTTGAGAGAGCTGTGGAGAGTGTGTGCCGCCTTGTTTTTGGATGTAGTACATGGCGGTCATGTTGTCTGTGCGGATAAGGACTGCCTTGCCTAAAATTTGTGTGTGAAAGGATTTTAGGGCTAGAAAGATTGCCAGTAACTCCAGATGATTGATGTGGAGTAACTTTTGTTGCGGCGTCCATGTGCCTTGCACTGTGAGGTGTAGTAGATGAGCTCCCCAGCCGGAGAGCGATGTGTCTGTTGTCAGGATTATTTGTGGAACCGGGTCCAGGAACGGTCGACCTCTGGAAAGATTTGTGGTGTTCCACCACTGCAGAGAGCGATGGGTGCGACCGTCTACCAACACCAGATCTGTCAGTTGCCCCTGGGCCTGGTTCCATTGGCGCGCTAAGCACTCTTGGAGTGGACGCATCTGGAGTCTTGCATGAGGCACTATAAAAATGCAAGAGGCCATCATCCCTATTAGTTGCATAAACACTCTTGCTGGGAGTGAGTGTTGAAGTATGAATTTTTGACGCAAAGCCTGAATGCTTGCGATCCATGCCAAATTGGGGTAGGCAATGGCTTTTGAGGTGTCTATGGTGGCACCGAGGTATTGCTTTATGTGGGATGGTGTTAGCTGGGACTTTTGGTGGTTTACCGTGAAGCCTAGTTGGTGAAGTAGTTGGATTGTAGCGGAGGTGTGGTGTACACATTGGTTGTAGGACGTGGCTTTTATCAGCCAGTCGTCCAGATACGGGAAGACGTGAATGTGCTGTCTTCTGAGGTGTGCCGCCACTACCGCTAGGCACTTGTTAAATACCCGTGGTGCTGTTGTGACCCCGAATGGGAGCACCTTGAACTGGTAGTGTTGTCCGTCCACTACGAATCTGAGGTACTTTCTGTGGGCATGATGTACCGGAATGTGAAAGTACGTGTCTTTCAAGTCCAGTGTGGTGAGAAAGTCGTTCTGGGAGAGGAGCGGAAGTACCTGCTGAAGTGTTACCATGTGAAAATGGTCCGAATGTATGTATGTGTTTAGAGGCCGGAGATCTAAGATAGGTCGTAGAGTCTCGTCTCTTTTTGGTATCAGAAGATATAGGGAGTAGACCACTACATTTTGCTGATCGTGGGGGACCTGTTCTATTGCATGTTTTTGTAGGAGGGAGATCACCTCCTGTTTTAGTAACGTGGAATGTTCTTGTGACATTGGGCGTTGCCTGTGTGGAATGTTGGGGGGGGGGGGGGGTAGATGTGAGTTCCAGGCAGTACCCTGAACGAATAATTTGGGTCACCGACTTGTCTGATGTGATGGACTCCCAGACGTGAAGGACATTTTGTAGTCTGCCCCCGACCGGAGTGGGATGGTCTGGGGGGAGCAGGGGAAAGTCATTGGGTAGGCGGTGTGGCAGAGCGGGCGGTATTTGTTTTGCCTCTGCCTTTATTGTTATTTCCTCTATAGCCGTCTCTTTGATAACCTTTTGTGAAGGTGGACTCAGGAGGGGATTTGTAGGACGTGGACGCGCTATCTGAGGAGTAGCCTCTGCCCGTGCCCCGAAAGGAAGAGCGGCGAAAGGAGCGTCTAGGAGGGTGTGACTGTAGGGCTCCCATAGATTTCTACGTATCTGTATCTTTTTTCATCTTCTCGAGGGCCTCATCTATCTTTGGACCGAATAAATGTTCCTGATCGAACGGATGGTTTAATATGGAGGCTTGTACTTCGGATTTAAAGCCTGACACTCTCAGCCAAGCGTGTCGACGGAGTAGGACACTGGTGTTAATGGACCTGGAAGCTGTGTCTGCTGCGTCTAAGGCACAGCGTATAGAGGTATTAGTTATGGTCTTACCCTCTTGGATTAATTAATTGGCTCTATTTTTATATTTCTCTGGGAGATGGTGCATGATGGTTTCTAGTTCATCATAGTGCGCTCAGTCGTATCTGGCCAATATCGCTTGAGTGTTGGCGATACGCCATATATTAGCTGCCTGTGACGCAGTGAATTTTCCTGATGCGTCCAGGAGCTTTGATTCCTTGTCAGGTGGTGGTGCTTCGCCTGACGCCTGGGAATTTGATCTTTTTCTTGCGGTGGATACCACTAGGGAATTCAGTGGCGCTGGCCCTTTGATGTAGGCAGGATCTGTGGGGGCAGCTTTATACTTTTTTTCTATGCGTGGGTTTAGGACCCTAGCCCTGACTGGGTCTTTAAAAACCTCTGGCACATGTTTTATTACCCCTTTGAGCATAGGTCGTATAGCAGTAGACCTATGTGCTGTATCAAAGGTATCTAGGAGGAAATCCTCCTCTACTGGGTCAGTGTGTAGCTCTACCCCGTAATAATGTGCCGCCCTCTGAAGTAGGTGGTGAAAACCTAGTGAGTCTTCTGGTGGCGATGGCCTGGATGGATATAGGTCATCTTGTGGGACATCTGGAATGTCTGGATTATTATAATCATCCCAGGGGTCTGGGGATCCTGTAGGGGTGGGGTCTTGTGGCACATCTGCTGGGTCTTAGTATGGGTCCCCCTGATCATCATGGTCCGGAGACGGGGTCGGAGAGCGATGAGGCAGGGGTGGAGGGGGTGGAGAGGGTGGAGGAGGTGGAGGAGGCGGGGAAGGCACTCTGAAAGGGGAGGTAGCACAGTCCTTCCTCTTTGGAGGTGGAGGTGGAGCTGGTTTGTCCAATTGTCTCTTTTTAGAAGACAGTGCCAAATGTCCAGTTTTTGGATCCTTGGTAAGTGTCTTTTGCAAAGGATCCAGTGTAAACAGTTCTTGCGACACTGGTTGTTCGGTCGGCGCCCAAGTTTTCGGGGCCGACGGCTTCTTAGGCTTATCTGTGCCGTGCTTTTTGGGAACCTCCGATTTTTTGTTCGGTGCCGAGACAGGCTTGGGCGCGGGAGTGTCGGTGCAGAGGGCCTTATGATGTTTGGTCGGCACCGAGAGGCTGGGTTTCGACACCGAGGGTTTTGGTGTGGAGCTCGGTGTCGAGGTAGAGGCCGATCTTTTCTTCGGGGCCGAAGGGTGTTTTTCGGCACCGCTGGCAGGCTGGCTTGAAGGCGAAGGCGTGACCGAAGCCTTTTTGGGTGTCGGCGCGGGTGTGGGAGGGGGTATTTTACTCATGACCCTCTGCGCCGGGGTGATGTCCTCCACATCAGAGTCGTCGGCTTCGGAAGCACTGACGAGGTCCTCTTCGGTGTGCTGGTGTCCCGGAGCTTCAACGTCGTCCCCGAAGATGTCGACTGGAACGGAATTCGAGGAGTGCGCCATTTTCCGTCTGGCCAGTCGGTCTCGAATAGTCTTTTTGGATCCAAAAGACTTGCAGGCGGGACAGTCTCGAGCCTCATGTTCAGGGGAGAGGCAGAGGTTGCACACCTCATGAAGATCAGTGTGGGGGAATTTGGACCCACATCGAGGGCACTTCTTGAATGGAGTTCTTTCCATCAGCCGGGACCGGAATCTGGATAGGCCCGAAGGCCGCCGTCGATGACTGGAATCGAAGGTGCGTCGAAGAAGAAGGTGATTGAGGAGATCAGTATCTAAACCATACCGCGGAGAGCGAGGATTCCGCTTCGATCGTCGAACTGGAATGTTCGGAACCGGAGCGCGAAGTATTACATCCGAGCCCGATGGCGGAAAAAAACAATCTGAGGATGGAGCCGAAGCCCATGCGCAATACGCACCAAGGGAGGAGTCACCGACCTCGTGACTTCCAAAGGCTTTCCAAGAGGAAAAACAAACTGCAAACATCCGGGCCCAACACCAGATGGCAATCTATGCAAAAGTGTGTAATCTGCAGCTCATATGCCTCGAACATAAGCTTTCCATCCTGATTGAAATCATTAGCTTTATTTTTATGTTAGTCTGGCAAGAATTAGAGCAATTTTTCCAGCTCGTCCTAATGAGCCCTGTCATAACGCTCTAAAAGAGCCTGGGTGTTGGCAATATGGCAGTGATTGGCTGCATGTGCAGCTACTCTTTTGCCAGAGACATCTATAAGTTTGGATTATTTATCAGGAGGAGGGGAATTTTCTGTGGTTTGAGAATTTGCTCTTTTGCGAGCGTTGGACACCACTAGGGAGTCTAAGGGAACTTGACCCTTAAAGTAGATCGGGTCTGTAGGTACCAACTAATATTTTTTGTCTACTCTAGGTGTGGCAATCCTCGCACGCACAGGGTCCTTAAAAGTTTTGTCTGCATGTTTGAGCATACCCTTGAGCACGGGCAGTGTGTGTGTTGCTATTTGAGTACCTTAAGGTCTCAAAGAGAAAAACCTCTTCGAGGGCCTCTTTGTGAAGTTGGACCCCCATGATATTCAGCAGCCCTATTGAGTAACTCTATGTACCCTATATTGTCGTCTGGTGGAGCGGGTTTTGAAGAGTATAGATCAGGATCATTGTCTGTATTAGGATCTGTATTGTAGTCAGTCCATGGCTCAGGACTAATGTCCTCTGGTACATCCCCATTACCTTGATGGTCAGGTGACTGTTGTTGTGGTGAATTTGTAGGAGTAATTAACAAATTTGGGTCAAGTGGGGAAGGAGGTATAAGCGGACGAGGAGAAGGATTAGTACCAACATTTTTCTTTTTAAGTGGAATTTGGTAAGCTTCCTCCATCTCTGGCTTCCGTTTAACTGGCAATTTTACATGAATTTGTCCAGTTTATGGATTAATCACTAGTTCTTTCTATTTCGGGTCCATGTAGGAATGCGGGACATCGAAAAGAGCTGTCTGGTCTTTTGGCACCACAATTTTTGGTCCCAAAGGTTTCGGCGCCGATGCTTTTGGATCCGAAGATTTAGGTTTCGGTGCCAAAGGGATGGTCACGATGACGTACTTGGATTTCGGTGTTGAAGGTTTCAGTTCGGTGCCCGAATGAGGCCGACTCGATCCCGAGCCGGAAGGCTTTGATGTGTGTTTTGGTGCAGAGCCCGAAGGCGAGGCGTTCGAAACCTCTTCTCAGTGCCAACCTTGGCCTGAAGGCAGAGGAGGGACCGGAGCCTTCTTTTTTAGCATATTTTGGGGCACGGGAGCATCAGTACTCATGGTACGCTGACCCTGCGGAACGTCTTCTTCCATGTCGGAGTTGTCTTCGGACACGAAAATGTGTTTCTCCTCTTCCTCGGCTCCTTGTGCGTCAAAGACTTCATGGTCGGAATCTTCTCCGAAGAGATCCGGTGTGAAGCTGCTTTGTTGGTGCATTTCGTGAAGTAGAACCCGACGATCAGGGGGTGTCTTCTTGGATCGAAAAGACCGGCACGTGTCGCAGTCCTGTTTGTCATGTTCTGGGGATAGGCACAAGTTGCACACAATGGAGTCCATTCCATCGACTGCGAGCTGACCCGACGCAGTTAGGCCCAACGGCCCTCCACGAATTTTCCAATTGAAGACTGTGAACCGAAACAATACGTGGAGAATGGGAAATGCGATCGAGAAACAATACTGTCGAGGGTAGTGGATTGTGCACCGCGGGGAACCCGAGAAACGATGTCGAACCGGAGCGCAGCAATACACACCCGAACCCAATGGCGGAAAAAAACTATCTAACAATGGAGTCAATGCCCATGCGCACTATCACCGAAAAGAGGAGTCACCTACCACGTGACTGGAAAAGACTGCTTCGGAAAAAAAATAAGTACAATCATTCGGACCCAACACAAGATGACAGGCTTATGCAAAGCATGTGATCTACAGCTCACATGCCTCAAACCTATATTTACTATAAGATATCATCAACCCACCCTCCAGTTTAAGGTACTTGCAGCATATGCTGCCACACTTTTCTTCAGCTCTTCTCTTGCCCAGGCCTATTTCAGGTCCTGGAGAGTTATGAGATAGGTTCAAGGCTCTAACTTATTCACGAAGTGACCTTTTGACAGAGTGGATTTCTCTTGGTGGCCATATGTACTATAAGCACATCTTCTAATTCTATTAAAAACCAACTGGGCTATCAGTCATCTCCAATACAAATGGAGCTCTAAAATCCCCCCAAATAGTCTCAATGGTAATCAGACAATATGTATGTCCCTAATTCCTTCTTGAGAAGGTTAATGTAATGGACTGGAGACCAACATGAACCTTATTCAGGCTGAACTAGCTCATCGAATCAGCGATATCTGTTCTCCTTGATATTCTTGTAGTATCTGTCTTTTTGTCATTACTGAGGTGTCAAAAGAAACATTATTTCTATGAGCCTTTACTGTCCCCTGCAGAAATCCATGGCATCCCAGTAACTATGGCCTGGAGGGGTTGGGGTAAAGGCTGGCTTATGTGTTAAAGTCACAATTTCCACATTGCTAAATGCTTTACCAGGTTGGGTTTTAAGATTCAGGTTGCTCTATGAGCTAGTTAAGTATTTCAGAGAACTTGGTGCAAATTCACTTCCTCTCAATCACCTCACTGCCCAAAGGGCAGAAGAGTCCTGGAGTAAGGAATGCACTTCCTGGAGACACGCTGGAAGGCTCTGAGTTAAGCATTTACACCATTAAGTGCAGACCATGCGGCCATGAGCTGTGTCTGATCAGGCCATGGGTAGTGGCTGTGGCTGCCCCTTTGCTCTGCCACTTCTGCAAGGCATTGGTAGTGTAAGTTTAATGGTCCATCTAACTGTACTGCGTCTGACTCTGTCTGGGAGGGTGGCCATATCACTGTTCATGAGGGCGTGCTGCTAGGCCAGACAGAGAGGCAGCATTTGTCCCGCCCCAAAAACGTGATCTTCTCCATCCAGCAGAAATGAAACTCAGCCAATGGAAAGCTACGGAACTGGAACGTATGGGCAAGTGCTGTGGTGGAGGCTCGATCGTCGTGGCTACAGGCCATACTTGTCTCTCAATTCACTAGCTAGTCTGACATGCTGATGGATCTATCACTTAATATATGCCAAAGCCTGTCCGGGACCTGTTTTGTTTACTTTATCAGCATGTGTATCTGCATTATGCGTCATGCTGTGTCACACTTTAGTCACATGTTCAACAGCAGCTGCAAGAAGAATACGTACCGGGCTTTTAAAATAGCACCAGCAAACTATGCCAAATATAAACAACATTGACAAATTATTAGGTCTTGGGATTACCCACCACGTTATGCCAGGGCTTAAACACTGGTGATTTTAATTTCAGAGACTTAAAAGGGGAGGATTTGAAATATTATTGCTTGCTAAGAAACAAGCAAAGCCTTGAGCAAGAGGCAGGGAAACCAAAAGACATGTTGGATGCATCTAAAAAATTATGTACAAAAATACATCAAGAAGCCATCTGTTCTGGGTTTTAGAGAAAGGGACGGTTGAGCGTGTGCACTATTGTACATAAAATGCATATCCACCGTCAATGTCTTCTTTAAGTATGTCGACGAGGGAGAATCATAGATTCATATAGAGATGGATTACTGCAAGTGAAGTTAGAGTCAATCTCAGTAGACCTGAACTGCCAGAGCGCAAACGACCTTTGGCAGGATTCAACCCGTTCTGCATAGTCAATTCTAACATTCCATTACTCTCCACTAGAGACCAGATTACTGATGGAGGATTCGCCCAATGGTGCAACCTCCTGGTCATAGAGCTCTATCCCTAGTCACCTACCTCATATTGTGGGAGACATGAAGTGTAGCTAGGCAGGGAAAACTGGGGCCTCTAAAAGATGACAGGGTTCAAGAACAGCTCCACCCCAGGAAGTCGCCTTCCAATCTACACCAAGATTATTACAAATCAAAATATTGTACATGGTTTATTACCATAGATTCAGACTGTTTGCAATGGGTCAAGCTCTTGCTTTGGTGTCCTATCAGTTCCTTCCCACAATCTGGGTTGCCCGACACTTCAATGAGTCTGGGATTCTGATTAGGCAGAACTTTTCTCCATTCTAGAACCGAGAGGAATGATTACACCGTGCAGGAGGGGCATGGCTAGCGCAGCCAATATTACGGTTGTGCCCTAAGGAGCTCTGTCAAGAAAACCTCAATTATCCGCTGCAATCCTATTTCCAGCCGCTTCATAGCTACTCAATGTGATCTGGCCACCAGCCCGTCGGCGGCCATAGGCCAACGGTGCCTGCCGATAGTGAACAGGCCCGCCTACCGACCCCCAGGTAACCATTGCCTCACCGCAGCTGACCAAACGCTGACGGAGCTGGCCTGCTGGTGAATCGTAGCCCAGCGGCTGAGGTTCTGGCTCTGCTGTGGTGGCTGCGATTGAAAGGGGGGACACCGAAGAAGCTGCGCTGGACTGACCGATGAGTGCCCTGCGCAGCTTTGAGGATCCGGTCGGGGCCCTGCTGCTGCTGGTGTGAAGCCCTATGCAACTGCGGCTGCTACCTATTAATTGACCTTCCTGGCCCTTGGAAGGGACTGCAAATGCTCTGCAGGCTAAGAGGTAGGGAACAAGGCCTTCTTTCGGCCGTGACACTGGTGGCACCCCTCCCCCACTCAGACCATCTTATCGGCGGCGTTTGTGGGCACGGGGAGGCCTACGCAACCAAGTAATATACAGCCCTGCATGCACTACTGCTCTTGGACATGATGACAGGCCCTACCCCCTAACGCAGCCTCCAGCGTACGAGCCTGCTGAGCAGTTGCGACTCTACTGCGGAGGGGGGCTGAGGGTGAGCAAGAGGCCTACTGCTGCAACCTCACCCAGGTGATGTAGGGAGCTGCAACTGTACCACTCATCCAACAAGCACCAGGTGCTGTAGTGCAGAACCACGCATCCACCTCCCACGTAGGTCATTGTTGCTGCTGCACCCATAGGACTGTCCTGCCTCCTGAAACAAGTGTGGCCCTGAACTCAGGCAGAGCATTAATGCTGCCTCATCACTAGCACTCCTGACCACCTTGGGGGACCCACTCACTTGAACTGTGCTGGTAGCCGCCGCCTCACATGAAGGCTCTTCACAAGGGGGGAGGGAACGGGGGTGGGGGGGGGGGGGGACTTTTACTGCAACCCCTAAACGCTATTAAGACCATAGTTTGGGATGTTTCTGGGGTCATATCCAGGAATTGTAGGACTCTTCTTTACTGTTCATGAGGCCAAAGGTACTGAGGTGACAAGCCGTGACTGCCTATAGACCTACCACTCTGTACATCATCTCACTGTACCATCTTGACCTCTACCAACCTTGTAGCTGCTGCCTATTCTGGGGCTCTCAGTGAGGAGGGTGCCATCGGCGTGCGGTAAACCTGTCTGGGCTCCTCGTGCTGCAGCGCTTGGATGGACCCTGCGGTGCTAGCACGTGGGCCAAATCTGCAGACTGCCTTCCACCTGCGACTGCACTGGCCTATCAGGACACTGCCTCAGGATGGGCCGCCTCCAGCCGGGCACCTCCACTGCGCCCGCGAAGACACTTAGCAGGGGCGTTGTGGTGGCTGGCCTCTCCAAGACTGTGGGCGCCCATGGTCACTCCTCATCGCTGGAAGACAAGCTGGATGTGGTGCTAGATGCTGTGGAGAGGACCCACATGTCCCTGGAGAGCACTTGTGCCTCTTTAGAGAACAAGATGGGCAGCATAGTAACAGACCTTAACCTGCTACACACTGACCATAGTAAACTAGCAGACAAAGTGCGCACTGCAGAGCAAACCATAGCCGAACTTCAGCCGACGTTCAAAGACCAGGTATCCTCTGTTCAACTGCTGATGGATCACATCCATACCCTTGAGACCAGGGCAGAAGATGTGGAGGGCTGCTCCCGCAGAAACAACGTGAGTGCGGTGGGCCTTATGGAAGGCAGCGAGGGCCGTAACACTGTAGAATACTTTGGCAGCTGGCTGTGGGACCTGCTCCCGGTATAGCGGGCTCACCACGTCCCAACCCGGAGACTCCCACCTGGCTCCAATCCCAAGCCGGGGCGGATTCGCCTACTTCATTACCACGACTAGGACATCATACTATGCTAAACCCGAAAACCTTGTTCTTCTCTGATTACACATTAGCAGTACAGCGTCATAGGGCCTCCTTCCTGGCAGTCAAAAGCTGTGTATGCGACCTCGACTTGAAATACTCATGGCTTTTCCCAGCAAGATCGTGCGCCATGTCAGATGGCAAAGCATGCTTCTTTGAACCTCCTGGTGACGCCTGGGAATGGCTGGAGCCATCTGGGCTTGCAGCGCCCTGCCAGGCCGTGGGGAGGGAGCCTGCTACTGAGGGAGCTACCAGCGGGCGCTACTGCGGGCACCAACGTGCGATGCGGTGCCCTCCTAGACCTGCGGCAGGTCGGACTTGGAACAGCTCATCGAGGAAAGAAGACGGGCCCTTCACTTCAGGGTGGCAATAAGTATGCTGACCTGACACCAGGTCTGATGAACAATCTGGGCAGTCTTCAAGCAAAGATGGCTCCTTCACCGTTTGGCCTACAGACACAGATGCCTTGGCCCCACCAGATGTTACTTTGCAGACAGCTGAGGACATTATTTGAACTGCTCCTAACCATGCATGTCACTCTCCTTGTTTTGTCTTGGCAGATCATGCACTATTATGTACTGTTGTTTTTACTGCAGTCACTTGGTTCCTCAACAATCGATCTCTTAATGCATTGCTAGCTCACATACTATGTACATGTGCAACACACGGCCACCTTGTTCTATATCCAACATCGACTGGAAAACACACGCTTACACTACATTGGGACACCACCCTTAGCCGCTGCACCTCCCAAAAGCAAAAAAACACAGTTTTACTGCTGTATCTCGCATAAGTATTTCAACAGTTTGGGCCGAATTCCTATTGTTCCTCTGCCCTATTAACATTTAATGTTTGCATCTCATCCCCACCCCCTTGGTTTGGCTTTGCCTCTATGCCCTATGAAGCCCTACCCCGGCGCTTGACCCTATGCTTCACTACCGTGGTCACAAGACAGGTCCCTTGCATTATTTATGACAGTTGCATTCCTCCAGTATACAAAATGCCAACATGAAACATACCTGGAATGTGTGAGGCATGCATACCCCCTCCCGCAAATACGCCATTTATGCCTATCTCAAGCGCCACTCCACGCACGTGGCCATGCTCCAGGAAACCCACTTAAAACACTGACTGAAGTAAGTAAGCTTCAGCGACGCTGTCGTGGCCAGGTCTATGTACCAATTTCTCCTCCTTTGCAAGAGGGGTATTACTTTAGATCAGACCTGGGGTCTCCTTCTCCACTGAGAAAGTGGTAGCTGACACTGAGGACTGTTACGTACTTGTCAAGGGCAGTTTAGATGGCCAACACATCCTTATTGGCAGTATATACGCACCTAACACAGAGCAACCCCATTTCCTCCGGAGGTTATCAGCAGCATTCTCTCGCTGGGGTGGCATTCCATGGCTACTGGGTGAGGACTTTAATTGTACGAAAGTATACTCCTTTTCCTCACCACATCACTTACACATTAAGCTTGATCGATTTGTTGGCACGTCATCCCTACTGCTCTCTGTGACACACACTAACTACCTAGGCTAAACCCATTCTGACCATAACCCACAGAGTCTTCAGCTCACATGGGTTACTGGCCGGCCTACCGTCCCGACATGGTGCCTGCAGCCAGCGAGACTTGCGGATCCCCAAATTTTGTGCCTCACTGCATGCAGCCATCGAAGACTATTTCAGACATAAACACATGTCAGCAACATCTAGACTGACTGAGTGGGAGGCCTTTGAAGTGGCAACAAGGGGCCGTTTCCTGGGGATGACTTAGAATATCCGCCGGCAACTTGACAAAGATACATCCTGCATAGAGCGTACTCTCGTGCAAAATGAGACTGACGCAGCACGGAATCCAGGGGACTCTCAATGCCTACTGGCGTCGCAACACAAACATATTACCCTCCTGGAACATTTGTGTTGCCTGAACTGCTCGGACCGTTCTGCACATACACATGCCCCTGCCAACAAATCCAGCACACTACTGGCATGGCTAATACGGTTGGAACAGCCCCGGCACCCTATCATGGCGCTAAGATCTGCTGCTGGTGACCTACTATACACTCAGCAGGACATACATCTGGAACTAGCCCGCCACAAACGCCTCGCTGTACCAGTCTAAGCGCACTGATCTCCCACCAGTCACTTAAGTCTTCTCCATGATTACCCTGCCTTGCTAGGCACCCAATTATGCTTTCTGAAATACAAGAAGTCATTTGCCTCAGGCAAGACTCCCTAATTGATGGCTTGCTTGTTGAATTTTACACGGCATATGCAGTGCTCCTGATGCCCCTGTTGCTCACCCTCTACAAAGATGCGCTGGCAGACTAATGTCTTCCCACCTCCCTATGCGAAGCACTACTTGTATCCCTTCCTAAGCTGGACAAAGACCACACTGATGTAGGCTTTACCAGCCCCTGGTGTTGCTCAACACAGACTACAAGGTACTCGCAAAGATACTGGTTACTCAGCTGGCACCTATGGTACCAATGGTGGTATACCCTCACCAGAATGGATTTGTGCCATCTCGCAGTATGTCCTTAAACCTGAGACGCCTGCACCAGAATCATGGCCTTGAGCGGAATGTCTGGTACTGGATTTGGCCAAGGCCTTTGACTCATTGGAATGGGCCTTTCTATTCTAAACCTTAGTATGTTATGGTATTGGGGACGACTATTTATGGCTGGTCAAGCTGCTCAACACTTGTCCACTAGTCAGGGCCAAAACTGGCCCCCTGGAATCGGAATCATTCCAGATTCACAGGGGTACTTGCAAAGGCTGCCCCTCTTGCCCCTGCTTTTCTCACTGGTCAAAGAACAGTTGGCGCTTGCCCTCTGTGCAGGGGGTGCAGAGTAGGGTATTCTGCAGCGAGATGGCCTGCACTCCGTTTCTCTCTATGCGGATGATCTACTCATTTAACTTACAGACCTACACTCCATCCCAGATGCATTCGCTCTAACACTTGATCGTTTCGCTCATCATTCCGGCCTTAAGGTCAACTGAACTAAATCTTGCTTGTTTCCTTTTATTCGTTAGCTGGTGGATCCCCACCTTACTGAGCACACAGATAACATTCTGGCGTATGCTGCCACTGTCATTGGCGTGGCGTATATCACTTCTTTAGATGGTCAGTCCTGCCACCGCCTCCTTTATTACTTTGCCAATATTCCAATCTATATTCCTGCACCCTTCTTTCGCTCCCTGAAAAATGCAATGCAGGAATTCATATGGAACAATCCTCGCTGCCGGGTTGGATTGTCAAAATTATATCTGCCCACAGACCAGGGTGGCTTTGCTGTGGCTCATTTTGAGCACTATTATCTTGCATCTCAACTTCAATGGGTGGATAAATGGATGTCAGGCGTACAGCTTGAGGACACAGCAACAGCTGCACCGGTGTAAAATCTGTGGATGCATTACACAGGTTTCACACCAGCACACCTATGCCAATATCTAACTCCTTGTTGTTGGGGGTGGCATACCGCTGTTACCACCAAGCTCTTTATCAAACACATACAGTTACTCCTTATGCCTCAGCGATACCGCTGCTTGGCATGCCCAGATGACACGCCATTACGTCGTCAGCAGAACTAACCGCCTGGCATCTTTTACCAGGATAATAGTTTCCTGACCTACGAGTTGCTGATGGAAGAAAACTGCCTCCCACGAGGCCACTTCCTTCTATTCAATTTGCTAGTGACCGCCATGGGAAGTAGATGGAGTGACATGGAACTGGAACTTGCGACATACCTCAATATGCAATACCTGCATGTAGTGGGACTGGACAGATATCAGATCTGCTGGTTTGCAGACTATGCATTGCCATGCCGTGCCACAGCTCAAGCCTCTCCGGTGCAGGTGGAAGAACTGGCTCGTCCATGCCCCGACTAAAATTGGGAAAACACTGCTGTAGGGTTCGGTCCACGTCCCCCGCAACGCCAGATTCTGCCTTATACAATACTATATCTAGCACAGCGCATATTGCACTCCAGCAAAAATAAACCGCTATTTCCAGCAAACGGACACCGGCTGCCCCCATTGTTATCTGGTAGATGCTGACCTCCTGCACATGCTTTGGGAGTGCCCGCACCTGCAGCGTTACTGGCGGGGAGTCACCACCCAGCTTTCCACCTGCACAGGGTGCGGAGGTGTGAAATATGAGTCTCAACCGAAGGACTAAGAAAAGTAAGGTCAACTCTGGTTTCCTTGACCTAGTCTAATAACGGTCAAGCACCAAATCACTCAACGATGGAAGGGGCGGGAGCAACCTGTGCTTCAGCTTGGACACAATCTCTTATGATTTTGGCTCAGACAAAAACTGTTGCCTTGCACAGGGAAGACCGTTTAGTGCTAAGCAAATAACCCATAGTGACCAACTGGGATGCTATCCTGGTTGACCTGCAAGCCTCCATTCAGTCAGCTCTGGGCACTGGCACTAACTTGCTGCCACAACGGACAGAAGACATAGTTCACTAATCAGTTCAATGGCTGCTAGAGCTGCTTGCCGTACGCACTTCCTGCCTTACACAGGGCTCCAGGTTAAGATTTGGGTACAGCCCCTCTACGAGCGCATGAATTAATTGTCCAGTGTGTGTCAAACATATTTATTGAGGGTAGGGCCAAGACAGACAGGAACTGTTCTTGTTTTATTATAGTATCTCTTTCTTTTTGCTCAGTTCACCTGTTTATTGCTGGGTACAGAAATGGCCTGATCGCTGTGAATTATTGGTTGTAGCACAAAGATTATTCAAAATCTAAACTGTAACTTGAAATCTTTAAAAGTACCATAACTTGTACATCTCCTTTGATACAGCCAACAACTAGTTAGTGTAACACACTATACAGCATATGCTGAAGTCGTGTAATGCTGCACTAATGTATACTCTCCTAATTGTTACACCAGATGTGCAAACCGCACATGATTGTAAAACATAAAATTCAATAAACAGATTCAAACAAAAAACAATTACACCATGCACAGAAACATTCTGAGCATACAAAATAATCTACAGATTCCTAAATGGAAATTAATTCAACATGGCTAAGGACGGCTGACATTCAAAAGCAATATAGCCAGTAATTGGAGCAAGGACGTCTCCCCAGACTGGAAAAATAGAAACGATGCATGGACTGGTGAATGACCAAGGGCTAGTCGCTTAATGAAGGGTGGGAGTGGCTGAAAAAGTGGTTGCGATAGAGAGATGCTTGAAAAATTGGTGAATGATTTTATGGATGGAGGAATATGTTAGTGGATTTGATGATTGATGGTATTATCCTACCTATGTTAGCAGATGTAGAATGTCTATTGCACGGGAACTGTTGTGGCTTCAGCGGAGACCATCCATTTCTTCATCACTCATCGTAGATATGATTTTTGAAATAGGCCAAGTGTCTGTTCTATCACTGTAACTGTGCATGCTCCCTCCATCGTTTGCATTGTTTCTCTGTTCTCTTGAAACCTCAATAAAAACATGACTGTTAAGGCAATGACTACACCACTGTGCTGCTCATTTTACTATTACTGCAGATCTGCTTAACCTTCTATTTTTATAGTTTTGTACGGAAGTTTATTTTCTTGTTTAAAGCTCAATAAAATATTTTGAGAAAAAAATGTGTAAAATAATTTGATCCATAGTCTGCCTCTACATGTCAACTTAGGCTTGCTAAAAAGACACAATTACCAGCTGCTCTCCAAAAGAGCAAGGTCATTAACTTTATGTGCGGAAAAATAAGCTATCATTGCATTGTTGGTCTCACACGATGCCAGATCATAAAAGCTAGTTATACTGGCTGTGGGACTTGATGGGGATTGAGGCAACTGAGGTGCCTTGGAGCGAAAGGAAGGGGTTATAAAGGAACATGGGTCAACAGTCTAACCTTCCTTGCAGTGCAATTTAAGGAATTAAATTGTATCAGATATCTTAGGGCATTCGCTGACTAACTAACTGTTCCAAAGCCATCGATAAAAAATCTCGGGATGTGGCTTGACCACAACCTGTCCATAGAAACTCAAGCTATAAATCTTTCAGCCGACTGTTTCGGCATATTGCGTATGATCCATAAGATCATGTACTTCATTCCTGAACAGGTACTCAGAACGAAGGTCCAGGCCCTAGTGACTTTAAGATTAGACTACGGCAACTCCTTGTATTTGGGTACTCCCAAATACATTGATGATAGGCTACAAGTTGTCCAGAACGCTGCGGCCAGGATGCTTCTAAAAATTCCTAGCAAAACAAAAGGGAATGATGGACGGAGTGTTGAACATTGCAAGCACTCACCCCCAGTCAACTGATCTGGGTTTAATCCCATCACCGTTCTTTAGCCCACTCTGCCACCCCAGTTCAGACATGGCCATATGCAAATCAGTCTGACCCTGTGCCTCATGGGAACAGTCCAGCTCGAACTGCCAAGCCATGTCTTACCTGGACCGGAAACAAGCTTCCTAGGACCGGTTTCTGGCATTTCAGCCGTCTTCAGCCAGGCTTGCTTGAATCCAATGGCAAAGTGAGCAAGGGACTCACGTCTGAGCATACCCTGCCAACTTATGGCGAACAAAGCAAAACAAAAGGGAATGATGGACGGAGTGTTAAACATTGCAAGCACTCACCCCCAGTCAACTGATCTGGGTTTAATCCATCACCGTTCTTTAGCCAACTCTGCCACCCCGGTTAAGTCATGGCCATATGCAAATCAGTCTGACCCTGTGCCTCATGGGAACAGTCCAGCCCGAACTGCCAAGCCATGTCTTACCGGGACCGGAAACAAGCTTCCTAGGACCGGTTTCTGGCATTTCAGCCGTCTTCAGCCAGGCTTGCTTGAATCCAGTGGCAAAGTGAGCAAGGGACTCACGTCTGAGCATACCCTGCCAACTAATGACCGTTCCAATGAGGCACAGGGTCAGACTGATTTGCATATGGCCATGTCTGAACTGGGGTGGCAGAGTGGGCTAAAGAATGGTGATGGATCAAACCCAGATCTCTTGACTGGGTGTGAGTGTTTGATTGGTTCTGACGCTCCGTTCATCACCACCCCCTTTTCTACCGCTAAAAATTCCTAGACAGGAGTCAGTTAGATACTCGCTTAAAAAACTGCACTGTCCAGGGTGAGGTTCAGAACCCTTTGCCTAGCTCATACAGCCATGTACAATAGGGGTCCAGCCCTGTTAAAAACTATGGTCACCCCCTATGTCCCTAACAGATCATTCAGGTCCTCCTCTGACTATCTTATAATCACTCAAAGGATAAAGAGATTGAGATGGGGAGGGAGATCATTCATGCACCTTGCCCCAAAGCTCCGGAATTCATTGACCAAGGAGCTGGGACTGACCAGTCATGAAGGAAGTTTCGGAAAAAAACTTAAGTCCTGGCTGTTCCGTTAATGTTCTTTTCCACACTCTGCTTCCTCTCGGCAGCGCTGTGAAGCCCCTGGGAAGCCATGCACTTTATAAATCCCAGAAACATAAACTTTCAGGTCTGGGGAGGCATAAAGATCTGAGGGGGAAAAGTACACAGCAGAGTCACCAAAATACATAAAGTCACAAAGTGGAAATGGGTAACTGTTACTGTATACATCTTCTGTTATTTGAGCGTCTTATACACATATATATAGTTTGACATAAAGGACACTGAGAAGGTGGGGGTGGAGTTACGAAGTTAATTGTTGGTGTGGATTTTTGTCCCGCTGGCGGCAGGATGTAGGCAGGAGAAGGTGTACTTCAAAATTTCTTAACACATGCAATTGAGCCTATAAAAACTTCAACTTCTTGTTTTTTCCGATGTCACATTTACTGTGAAGTCAATTAAAAAAATATTCTCAAGGTGGTGGCTCTGTATGACCCACTGCTGGCATCACAGAGTCATTCAAACAAATGCTGGTGTTCTACACCCACAATTGAAATTTTGAAAAAATAAAAAACATTCCTAGTCATACTGCTCGATAGAGTACATGTATCTCTAATAAAAAACATCTTAATGCAACTGGAAATGAGGAGGAAGTGAGAAAAGGTTTACAGCTGTTTAGAATATTTTACAAAGTGTAAATAGCTCTTTAAATGTCTGCATTACACATAGATTACAGTATACACACACAGGTATCCTGATTGAAGAGCATGATCATCAACATATCCTTTGAGGGAACAAAATGTCTATTACATAAGATGGAGTATTATTTATTGTAATCAATGTAACATTTTCTGGGGTTATATCCTGTTTCATTCGTCAGTTACACATTCAGGCTAACTCAATCATGTGAATAAAAACTGTAACAGTAAAGTAATACAAGGCTGCTGCATAGATTTATTTCTAGAACATTTTAGTGTAACTGCTCACATATTGGTGAGCTACTAAGTAAAACATAAGTACAGTACCTTGTTTGAGATTAAATGTTTGATTTGATGCGTTTACAATGACATCTGTAGATTCTTTTGTAATGTCACCAGACTTTACTTGTAATTTTACAGGCCCAATCAGCATTTCGTATACTCCCAGGGTTGGGATCGTGACCAAGCCAATGGATGCTGTGGAGAAAATAATGGCCAGAAGTTATTAGGATCACTGTTACATAAGACAGGTATACTTTTAATGGCATCAATAATGTCACTGGTGATGTGACATACCTAGATAGGTCAATGATGGGATATGCAATGCCCTCAAATCAACTAAAAAGCCAGGAGCAGTGCATGGAAGAAGATATGGTTAAGTATCTCACAGATGTCTGGAACGTAACCACGACACCATCAATAAAATAAAATCACAAATGACATCGATGATAATGACATCCCAAACCACAATTGGCATCAAATGACAGAGTGGTACACGGGGCAAGAGCAAGATTTGGTTGTATGCTTACAGCCTAACGACAAAGCCAAAGTATGAGACAAGTGAGTGGGAAGAGAAGAGGCATTTAACTGGATCATTTCAATGATCAGGCTCAACACAGACCATACTGTGCACAGCCTTTGGTTCCCTTTGCATTGCACCTATAGACCACTGGCTTCTAAAGTCCATGCACACTTATATCAAGGAAAGAGGTGCTTACTGGTGGATATGTGCTGCAGCCCACTGGACACAGCTGAAAGGTGTGCAAGTGAGACTCGTGGGTTAGGGACTTAAATACAGGGTATGCCCGAAGACTGGTGCTCCCAAATAGTGCAGATTAAGCACTAAAGGCCGCAATGTTCAGAATGCCCTAGCAGATGGAGTGCTGCTCTCAAAACATTCTAGGCATAGATGTCTGTGCCCACTAAGCTCTTGGGGTATAGGCACTGAGTAAAACAACTTGGAACAACAGCTAAAGCTTTGTGTACATGAATAAATTAACCGTAAGAATGTGTATCCATTCCCCCTCAGCAGTCTCAAGTCTCGACTCTGAGCACAAAGCTCGCTAGGCTCAGCAAAATTTGTCTCTGTGCCCAGCACCTTTATGGGTGTAGGTTTTAGTGGAGGTGTGTCTTGGCCGCTCAAGATGGCGGACTGAAGCTATGGGAGCTCCACAGTGCGGAACAGGAGAATCCACATTTACCCTGTGTTTTTTTACAGCAATCTCCCTGTCAGTGGTAGGGGAAAGCAGTGCCAGCAGACTCATACAAATTGCAATAGTGATAAACTGATTTTATCTAATCACGAGCCCATGTAAGCTTCGCTATGTTGTATTGACTACCCGCAAAGTGAAGCTCAGGATCCTTCAACATAAGAGCACGATTAGGTGTAACAAACAAGCTACAAGGCTTAGAAATCATTTTCTAGCTCAGAAACACAAGGCAGAAGAATTGAAATAGACAGTTTTGGAGCAACTTTTTATCTCTCTTCATGTCACAGACATAACCAAATTCTTTTTCAAGGAAGAACAGAGATGGGTCTTCAAATTGAAGAGTGATAGTATTGGTCTGAACGACGATATACCTTGGACCTTACTTTAGCCTGACCTATAGCCTCCATTCCAAGAATAACACCTGCCTAATGTATCCTAGACATCTGTCTAAATCCTGCAGACATTTCTATATTAGCTCTCAGCCTCACTATATATATTAAAACACCACACCAAGGGCTGCACTTAATGGACGGATCACCTAACCCCCTGGTGTTTAGATCAGGAGAAACACTGGGTAGTTTGTTATTAAAAAAAAATCATAAACACGATGCAACCTCTTGCAACTTATGAAATAATCTAGGATCATGTGTCTTAATTCACTAGAATTATTTCTCTTATTAAAAGAACTACATATCTCAGTTTTCCATTGAGTAACGCGCTGTCATTTATAACACTGTATCAATAGTGATTCTATAAACTTATGGTTGTAATTAATACCTAACAACCATTCCACCGCATAGGATTATCATAAAACAAGCATCTAGAGCCATTGAAATCCTTTTTTTGAAAAAAACTACAGCTCCCATGTTTTCATGGACCAACGTTCTTTACAAATGATGTCATAAAAACTGAGTCGTGCTGACATGATAATTAGAAACACCAGAGCTAGGAGGGAAATTCGACACAGGTATAAAATGACCTACTCTGCCTGTCGTCGATTACCTCCGGTCGCAGCTTGTGAGAAGTCCGTGGTACCGACAGACAGGTAAGCGATACATACTGCACTCTGAAGCACGCTATACTGCAAGAAATGAGTATTCATGCTTCCATTTCCTTTTTTTAGGCATCCGCTATCAGATACTTTTGTATTAATGCGACTGTAGCATGTTTCATCCGATTTGCCCACATTACGTGAGGCACCTGCAGCCATCAGCTGGTAACTCAGGCTTTGCGCTCTTGTTTTATAGGCACTCGCTATTGGTCGTTCATGTATAAATGCGGCAGTATCACCTCCATATCTAAGTAACCCGATTTGCCCACATTATTCAATAACTCACTGAGGCAATCGTAGCTATCAGCCATTAACAAAGGCTTTGCGCTCTTACTTAACAGGCACTCGTTATCAGATATCCATGCACAAATGTGGCTGGAGCCAGTTTCACTTATATATATATATATATATATTCACTGAAAAAAACATAGGTTTCAGGGGTGTTATAGTTAGCTGGACATTTCCCTCGTACAAAACCCTAGAAATTCCCCTGTTATAGTTAGTTCAGCTAACTATAACTCGCGCCCCCGCAATGCACTGCAGATGACGTCACATATTACATCACTCATGACATGGTCAGTGAAATCACTGATGACATCATTGATGACATCTCAAATGACATCACTGATGACATCATCCATTGAGTATGTGTTTCTGAACAGTTTTATTATGTTTAATATATATAGGGAAAGGCCTGTTGAAAAATAAGTGGGTGTACCAGTGTGTGAATGGATGATTTTCTAGGTTCGTAACTGAGTCTATAAGTGAGTCATTGAAAGTATCTTACTGCAGACTAGTGACTAAACTGTGTGAATGTCTGTATGTGTCTGTGTGCTGGTTTATAAGTGGCTGCATGGTTTTGTGAATAGCTATATGAGTGTCTATATGGGTTATTGATTGGTTGTCTGAGTATCTGTATGGGTGCCTGAGTGTTTGTGTGGTTAGGGTGTGTGTGACTCTGTGACTAGATGTGTGAGTGGGTGATTCAGTGGGTGCATGTTTTTAAGAGTGCATCTGTGATGGACTGTATGGTTGGGTGAGTGTATGTATGGGTGTGTTAGTGATTGAATGTATATCTCAGTTGTACATGTGTCAGTAACTACATATGTGAAACGCAGTGTATATGTGTGTAAGAGTATATAACTATCTATATGTGAGAGTGTGTGATTTTGGGAGTGGCTGTATGTGCCATAGTGCAAGGATATCTGTGTCATGTGCTGTTTGTTTTTCTGCAGGAAGACACAAAATGTGTTAGTATTTTTATGAGTAAGTGAACTTGAGTGTTTTTAACTGTATAGGTGAGTAAATTTTACTGTGATTAATTATTTGCATGACTGACTAGATGTGTCAGTACCTCAATGGATGATTGGCGGTGTGTGAGTGTCTTTATAGGTGTATAAATGCACAGAGTGACTGTACAGGTGAGTGAATGGAGATGTATGTAGACCTAAAAGTCAATGAGTGGGTGAGTAGTTATTGGTATTGGAGTATCTATGGTTGTCAAAATAGCCGTCTGAAAATTTGAGTCGGTGTATTAAAGGTTATATTAGGGTGTGAGAAGATGCACTAATTTATCACATGGATGACGTCATCAGTGATGTCATTTGAGATGTCATCAGTGATGTCATCAGTGATGTCACTGACCATGTCATGAGGTGATGTAATATGTGACGTCATCAGCAGTGCATTGCGGAGGCGCGAGTTATAGTTAGCTGAACTAACTATAACAGGGGAATTTCTAGGGTTTTGTACGAGGGAAATGTCCAGCTAACTAGAACACCCCTGAAACCTATGGTTTTTTCAGTGAATTTCTAAGGTTTTTTAAATGCCAATTCCGAACTATAACGCCCCTGAAACCTTTGTTTTTTTCAGTGAATTTCAAAGGTTTTTTAAATGCCAATTCCTAACTATAACGTGCATGAAACCTATGTTTCTTTCAGTGAATTTCAAAGGTTTTTTAAATGCTAATACCTATCTATAACTTATCTCTGAAGATATCATGAAAAGCATTCTTTTTTAAAAGTAGGATGCACATTAGTTTTGTGGAAAAGCATCTTTGTGATTGGTTAAGAAAAAGCAGTTTCAACGTGGAGTACATATCATAGGATAAAATTTGCTCAGCTCAACCACACCTGCTACTTGCATTTGGAGGCACTGTTCGAACTTAAAACAATCGTCAACTTTTAACCTGCACGTGTCGTTAAATGTTCAAGAAAATGTTACAAAAAAATATCGTAAAGTTTTAAAAAATTGATGAACTTTTAACCTGCACGTATTTTAGAATGTTCTAGAAAGTGTGTTGATAGAATACGTTGCACTTCTGACTTCTATGTGTTGTTGAATATTTAAAAAAACGGTTCATATGGAAAATTAAAAAGAAACCAATAGAGAAGTTTTGAAACCTAAAAGAATCAAGGAACTATACTAATTTATTCTTTACATGTATTTATGTGAGCAGCAACAAAATTATAGACACAACAGCACTAGGAAGAGGAAGAAGCAGGGAGTGGGGGGAGGGGGGGGAGATGGGCAGAATGGCACACATGCACAATTAAGTACAACACACATATAGAATAACAATGGCCAAAATGAAACACACCAACAAGGAGCACAAGTCACACAACCTGCCTACATCACACTACTGAACGAGCATAGAAGTGAAAACCACGCTGCATTCATACAGGATGTGTACAAAGGCCAGTCGTTGGTATTGTGGGATGTCTGTGACCATGGTCATCATGGATGAGATGCCCAGCATGTGGCACATGGTCGAGTTCACTGTGTGTTATGTTGCCAAACGGCTGCTCCTCCCTCCCACGAGCCCCCACACTTTTGTACGGTGAGCTGTTGTATCTCATGCACTCGTACGGCACGCCGTTGTAATGCCTATTTGCGCATGTCCTGCTACATTCCAACTACAACATCACAGTGCCGTTTGGAGGTGGTGCATGCCACTTTACAACATCGACTGCTGCGGCTCTTGTAACAGGCCACACCAGAAAACAGAGACACACTTACCGCAGTTCCTGTACACGGACATGTCCGAGACACCCCGTTCCCCTTGCCGGATAGGCATACCCCTGCACTGACCTGTGAAAAGCAGACCAGCACACGCCAGTTGTCCATGCAGGAGGATGCGTACGTAGCTACACATCCAGGCTCACTGCCAACGCTGAGGTGACAGCACACTGTGATGTTGCAGGGCTCGTGCCTATCATGCTAAGACAATGACCACAGGGACACACTTACTAAGATGTGGGTTTGGGGGGCATTGGCGGGCCTGGAGATGTTGAAATGAGTCTTCTGGCCCTCATGGGTATCCCTGTATCATGCTCATTGACTCTATGGCACCTGTGGGTGTTCTGGTGTGGCTCTTGGCTGTGTTCCCTTTCATGGTGCAGGTAGTTGTCCTGCTTAACACGAGCAGAAAGCAGGTGTAAAATCCCTGGTGCTAACATGTCTTATCGCCGGAATTTGTTTCGCATTGCAATTGGTGTGAAATTTGTGATGTTTTATTTTTTTTCGTGTGCACAACAATATACGAACTGAGCAGTGTATCTCGTCAAGATCCAGCACCTGACACACTATTCCCAATCAATATAAATACAATGAGATTTCTTAATAGATTTTGTGTGTACACTGTAAGTGCAGCCAATACCTCAGTGCAATACAATACAGGATTTTAGTATTTAGAATAAATCGCAAAGGTGCACCTCGTGTCTTTTTGCACGGGAACGGCTACTCTCCATTTCATTATCAGCACTTTAACGGAAGTAAAGTTGAGATAAATCTAACACACTATTCAGAAGTTGGTGCAAACTGCAGATATCACCAGTATCCCAGCGATAAGTGCCCCAAAATTTAACACCATGGTGGACTCCATCAAATAACAGTAATAAGAACAAGAAAGAGTCACACAGCAGTTAGGAGAACAACCAAAAAATAAAAAAAAATTCCAAGCTTTATTTTTTATAATAATAAATATATAAACGATAAACTATTTTCAAACTTTATTAACATAAATATAAACAATAAACCAATAAACAAAATGTAACAACAATAATACAAAACAACAAGGCGGAACACTCCTGTGGGAACCACGGATGTCGACGACAGACCTGGAAAATCAGAAAGATTGTTAAAAAACAAACAACATGGTATTCTCAACAAAATACCACAAGAAACAAATCACAGATATATAAAATGTATACAGCTAACAAAATTTTATAAGTTTAACTTACAAAAACTGTAAATGTTGCCGCTTTAAAATATTTACCGAATCTGAGGAATTTTTTTTGCAGAAGGCACCACGCCCACGTTTTTCTTCAGTGGTGAAGAAATTTTTCACTTTTTCCAAGGGGCAAACAAAGACCAATGCCACCTTCTTCATTCGCAAGATTTGCCAAAGAGTTCTTTTATGAGGGGATACTAACAAAAAATACTCGTGCGGCACAGCAAGTATGATGAAACACCTAAGGACCCTTCATCCAAACAATCTTGCACGAGAAGAGTGCAAACAGATGAGAAACACTCCTGTTCTGTATCTGTAAAAAAGAATCACAAATAAATGTATATTAATAACTTTCAAATTTATACTATTCCATTACTGTACAAACACATTTTATATAAAAACTGACTAAGAAACAATAGCCCTGAACCATTAGTGTGACGATCGTTAAAACACTACATGCATAGTGCATACTACTTTGAAGCAGTTCATGCCCTAAAGCCTACCTCACTAAAAGACTACATGCTAACTGACTAAATGATTACAGTACTATAAGGAGACACACTGGGTGAGTGACAGGGTGTTTGCTAGAAGAGTATGAATACTAACTAGGGAATTGAAGGTGTGAAACACAACTGTGTAGGTGATTAGAGGACTGCATCCATACTGCATAGGCATTTACAGCAGTCCATGTGCTAAGGCCTGGCTCACTGCATGACTACTTGGGTACTACCTGAATGATTAGAGTACAGCAAGGAGAGTGCCTAGGTGAATTTATAAGTGCTAGGCTTTTCGCACAGGGAATGGATTAGTACTTAGTACTGAATGGGTCACTAGAGGAGTGCAAAGGCAGTCACAAGTGCTGGACTGTATGGATACTGACTAGGAAATTGAAAGTGTGAAAGACAAGTGTCTAGGTGGTTAGAAGACTGCATGCATAGTGCATAGGGGTTTGAAGCAGTCCATGTGCTAAGGCCTGGCTCAGTGTACGAGTACTTGGGCACTGACTGAATGATTAGAGTACTGCAAATATAGTATCTTGGTGAATTTATAAGTGTTTGGGTTTTAGCACAGGGAATGGATTAGTACATGGTGCTGAATGGGTCACTAGAGGACTGCAAAGGGAGTGACAGGGTATTTCCTGGAAGTGTATGGATACTGACTAGGGAATTGAAGGTGAGAAAGACAATTTTGTAGGTGGTTAGAGTACTGCATGCATAGTGGATAAGGGTTTGAAGCAGTCCATATACTAAGGCCTGGGTCACTGGATGAGTACTTGGGTACTGACTGAACGATTAGAGTACTGCAAGGAGAGTAAAAACCAAAGGAAATGATGGACGGAGTGTTGAACATTGCAAGCACTCACCCCCAGTCAACTGATCTGGGTTTAATCCATCACCGTTCTTTAGCCCACTCTGCCACCCCAGTTCAGACATGGCCATATGCAAATCAGTCTGACCCTGTGCCTCATGGGAACAGTCCAGCCCGAACTGCCAAGCCATGTCTTCCCTGGACCGGAAACAAGCTTCCTAGGACCGGTTTCTGGCATTTCAGCCGTCTTCAGCCAGACTTGCTTGAATCCAGTGGCAAAGTGAGCAAGGGACTCACGTCTGAGCATACCCTGGCAACTTATGGCGAACAAAGCAAAAACCAAAGGAAATGATGGACGGAGTGTTGAACATTGCAAGCACTCACCCCCAGTCAACTGATCTGGGTTTAATCCATCACCGTTCTTTAGCCCACTCTGCCACCCCAGTTCAGACATGGCCATATGCAAATCAGTCTGACCCTGTGCCTCATGGGAACAGTCCAGCCCGAACTGCCAAGCCATGTCTTCCCTGGACCGGAAACAAGCTTCGTAGGACCGGTTTCTGGCATTTTAGCCGTCTTCAGCCAGGCTTGCTTGAATCCAGTGGCAAAGTGAGCAAGGGACTCACGTCTGAGCATACCCTGCCAACTTATGGCGAACAAAGCAAAAACCAAAGGAAATGATGGACGGAGTGTTGAACATTGCAAGCACTCACCCCCAGTCAACTGATCTGGGTTGCTTTGTTCGCCATAAGTTGGCAGGGTATGCTCAGACGTGAGTCCCTTGCTCACTTTGCCACTGGATTCAAGCAAGCCTGGCTGAAGACGGCTAAAATGCCAGAAACCGGTCCTACGAAGCTTGTTTCCGGTCCAGGGAAGACATGGCTTGGCAGTTCGGGCTGGACTGTTCCCATGAGGCACAGGGTCAGACTGATTTGCATATGGCCATGTCTGAACTGGGGTGGCAGAGTGGGCTAAAGAATGGTGATGGATTAAACCCAGATCAGTTGACTGGGGGTGAGTGCTTGCAATGTTCAACACTCCGTCCATCATTTCCTTTGGTTTTTACTGCAAGGAGAGTGCCTGGGTGAATTTATTAGGGTTTGGCGCAATGAATGGATTAGTAAATGATGCTGAATGGGTCACTAGAGGAGTGCAAATGGAGTGACAGGGTGTTTGCTGGAATTGAACGGATACTGACTGGGGATTTGAAGGTGTGAAAGACAAGTGTGTAGGTGCTTAGAGGACTGCATGCATAGTGGATAGGGGTTTGAAGAAGTCCATGTGCTAAGACCTGGCTCAGTGCATGAATACTTAGGCAGTGACTGAATCATTAGAGTACTGGAAAGAGAGTGTCTTGGTGAATTTATAAGTGTTTGGGTTTTGGCACAGTGAATGGATTAGTACATGCTGTTGAATGGGTCTCTAGAGGACTGCAAAGGAAGTGACAGGATGTTTCCTGTAAGTGTATGGATACTGATTAGGGAATTGAAGGTGTAAAAGACAAGTGTATAGTATGTTAGAACACTACATGCATACTGCATAGACATTTGAAGCAGTCTATTTGGTACTTAGAAACTGACTAAATAATCAGACTACTTGTAGGACAGTGCTTAGGGAAAACTTTTAAATTTTCAGTTCTGCCACAGTGAACAGAATAGTACATGGTACTGCACCTTAGTGTCAAACCCTGACTCATTTTATCAATGCATAAGCAAAGACTAGCTTCTAATGCTACTAAAACTTGACAACATGAGAGGTTTTAAATTAGTTATCTGTCAGCAAATACACAATGTTACCAAATGCTTCTCTCACAGTGGTTCTCAAATGCACACAGACTCACAGTGTAATTCTAGACAACAACCACTATACCTAGGAGTTTACCAAAAATCATTCACTACTGTGGAAGTGGTAAGCGAACTGCACACAAGCTTTATATTTCAGGACTGCAATTTTATGTCAAAGCCTGACTCATATAATCAAAGCATAAGCAAAGACTGGCTTCTAATGCTACTAAAACTTCACAACATGACCGGTTTTAAAACAGGTATATGTCAGCAAATACACGATGTTACCAAATGCTTCTCTCACAATCCTTACCCAAATGCACACAGACTCACAGTGTGATTTTAGACAAGCAACACTATCCTAGGAGTTTACCAAAACTCATTCACTACTCTGGAAGAGTTAATGGTACTGCACACAATCTTCATATTTAGGTACACCACATCAGTGTCAAAGCATGACTCATTTAATCAACGCATAAGCAAAGACTGGATTCTAATCCTACTAAAACTTCACAACATGACAGGTTTTAAAACAGTTATCTGCCAGCAAATACATGATGTTACCAAATGCTTCTCTCACAGTGATCCCAAATACACACTAACTCACAGTGTGATTCTAGACAAGCACCCCTATCCCTATGAGTTTACCAAAACTCATTCACTACAGTGCAAGTGGTAAGGGAACTGCACACAATCTACATATTTCACAACTGCAATTTACGGTCAATGCCTGACTCATATAATGAAAGCATAAGCCATAACTGTCTTCTAATGCTACTAAAACTTGACAACATGACATGTTTTACAACACTTATCTGTCAGCAAATACACGATGTTACCAAACACTTCTCTCACGGTGGTTCCCAAATGCACACAGACTCACAGTGTGATTCTAGACAAACAACACTATCCCTAGGAGTTTACCAAAACTCATTCACTACAGTGGAAGTGGTAAAGGAACTGCACACAATCTACATATTTCACGACTACACTTTAATGTCAATGCCTGACTAATTTAATCAACGCATAAGCAAAGACTGGCTTCTAATGCCACTAAAATTTGACAACATGACAGGTTTTAAAACAGTTATCTGTCAGTAAATACACGATGTTACCAAATGCTTCTCTCACAAGCCTTACCCAAATGCACACAGACTCACAGTGTGATTTTAGACAATCAACACTATCCTAGGAGTTTACCAAAACTCATTCACTAGTCTGGAAGAGTTAATGGTACTGAACACAATCTACATATTTAAGTATAGCACATCAGTGTCAAAGCATGACTCATTTAATCAACGCATAAGCAAAGACTGGATTCTAATGCTACTAAAACTTCACAACATGACAGGTTTTAAAAAAGTTATCTGTTAGCAAATACATGATATCACCAAATTCTTCTCTCACACTGATCCCAAATACACACTAAATCACACTGTGATTCTAGACATGCACCACTATCCCTAGGAGTTTACCAAAACTCATTCACTACAGTGCAACTGGTAAGGGAACTGCACACAATCTACATATTTCAGGACTGCACTTTTCTGTCAAAGCCTGACTCATTTAATCAAATCATAAGCCATAACTGTCTTCTAATGCTACTAAAACTTCACAACATGACAAGTTAAAACAGTTATCTGTCAGCAAATACACGATGCTACCAAATGCTTCTCTCACAGTGGTTCCCAAATGCACACAGACTCACTGTGTGATTCTAGACAAACACTATCCCTTGCACTATACCAAAACACATTTCTTCATCTAGAAGTAGTACTACATTTTAGTATAGAAACATAACATAACTCATTTCACAAATTCACAAACAATGACTGGTTTCTAATTCTACCAAAATATAAAAACTGCACAGTTATCTGTTTACAAACATATGAAAAACACAAATGCTTATCACAGAATGGTTTCTACATGCACACACATTGTAGAGAAAAATCCCCTCACAATTAAATAACTCATCTTTCAAGTTCTTTTGTAGATTAAGAAGTATATCAATCACTCACCATATTTTCTTTTACAGAATCTCTGCACTGTGCACCTCTCAGCAAAAGCAAAGAATGAAAAAGTTTCCCGTTCATTTTCCACACATATACATGTAAACATCAAATCACAATCCTTCGCACATAAACTCAAAAGCAAACACACATTTCTATTGGTTAAACATTTCAACCCTTTCCAACTGAAATACATTTCAACCCTTCCCCCAATCTGCCTTCTGCCTGTTACCATGGAAACAGGTCATGGAACACTGCACTGAGCTCACAGCTCACAAGTTCAGCACACAATGTTCCTACACAAGACTGGAAGTGTGCTTGACTTTTCAACATATCAGCTTATCATATATAATGTTCCTTACAATCTGTTTTTGTTAACCAATAAGAATCATACCTTTAAAAAACAGAAATATACACCCTACCTTTCAGTGTAGAAAGTTGTCATACAACCAATGATTTCTTTCTTGTCGTTTTTCAAAAAACGTGGCCGTGGATCCGCGCAACCACCGCGAGCATTTCCCCGTGTTTGTTTTTTTTTAAAAAGGGGGCCCCAGGGGGTCCTTCTGGGACCCCCTAAGCACCTCTAGAGGGTCAGAGTATTTCCACTCTGCCCCCTTTATACGTTTTACACACTTATTCCCCTTGCATCTTCAGCCTCGCTTCTACCGAGGCAGAAAATGGCCGCCAACAGGTCCTGGTTTGGAATGTAGAGAGACACTCGACAGCCAATTAGCATTCAGCGTGCGATTGGGAAGGTGCGCGCTCGGTTCGGAGAGGGTGCGCTTACGGTGCGGGTATGGTCCACGGATCCTCCGTGGCCATAGATATCACTAACTTTTTTACCCTAATTTTCTCAGGAACTACTGAACAGATTCACACCATATATGCAAAAGGCACGAGTCCGAACTGAGGACTATCTCTTTGCCAAATTTGGTGTCATTCCGTTCAGCGGTTCGGGCTGTAGCTGCGACAACAGATCCTATGGGAAATTGCATGGGGAAAACACGTTTTGGGACCCCCTTTTTTCTCGGCCCCCGCTTGACGGATCACCGCAAAACTTTCAGGGTAGGAGCGGAGCTGGCCAAAAGTTTGGAAAATTTCGCGAGGATTCGTCAACCGGCGCCAACGTTATTCCAAATAGAATGTTGTGGATTTCCTATGGAAAATAGGTCCTAACTATAACTATCTACTGGCGACCGCCAGTAGATAATATATATCTATATATAAACAACCCATTTTGCCTGCACTATTTAACATTTCGCTGAGGCACTTGTGGCTTTTGACCATTTAATTGACTTTCGTTTGCCTCACATTTACCCCTAATAACATAGAAAACACAAGTTGCCTTCGGCTGCCCGTGGCCTCTCGTACAGCAATTTTCTGGGCACACATTCACTAGCCAGGCATTTGTTTGGTTTCTTTCAAACGGTAACTCTATGCCAGTTTCAACTATAAATAAGCAGAGATACCTGGTCTTACCAATGAGACATTAACCTTAAAAATCGGTTTTGCCACATTTCTAAGCGTGTAATGCCAAATTACACAAGACATTTTTTTAGATTTGAGACAACCACAATAGATCGTACTGCTCTATGTTACTCTGCAGAGCTTGCATGATGTTGCCTGTGTCTTGCAATGCGATAGATTTGAATAAAAATATCCGTACTGTAGGAAAAACAGACTACACATTGCTTCTGGCGTCTGACTTTTATCTATGTTTTTTTTCTCCCTTTTTAGAGCGGTGCCTCACGTCCTGAGCTGTTGCCAGGTGAGGTGCTTACTCGTAATCGACGGGTACGTACGTGAACTTTATAAATCGATGTGTTAATGTATACTGGAAGGTACAAAAAACACCGGGCGTTTGATAGATCACTCAGTACAAGCATTTTAACCTCTTTGTATTCATCATGATTTTAAGTCACACTTTTTCGTTTTTCACATGTGACATCAACTTAATGTGAACCATTGCAACTGAGACTATTGGTTTTTGTAGGTTGTATTTGTTTCAATCACATTACCAAGTGCTCTTATGATTATCACTTTCACTTTCTCTCCACTAGGTCACATTCAGATCACAATGGCCGAAACATGTAGACCTGTTATCTGAACAAGTGCAGATAATATTTCTTAAACTGCACATGCACAGTTTTTTAATCTAGAGACCAAGAGTTAATTAATAAAGTTCCTTTTTTCTCTTGGTAGCCAATTTTAGATCACATATCACCCTCTCTTCTTTATGTACTGCACCCATCACTCAAAAACACTACAACGCTTCACATCATGTGGATTTTTAGAAGATCCCACAACTGATTAGTATCTATCAAAACATCCATGAGCTCCTCCCTCACAGTGAGGGGGTTGTAGCCCTTGGCTGCACTAGGTGTTGCAACCAAGAGGAGATCCCAGATGATGACCCATGCCACTACACTGGGTGATGGGACTCCGTCCTTATAAAAGGACTCCCCCCATGTATGAATAGGAGCTTTTTGCTTTTACTGTATGTTCTGTGAGCTTCTCTTAGCTTTCCAGACCCGCGGATAATTAGTTATTTCAGCAGCAATGGATTGCCAGTAGCAGGGCAGAACTCGACCTGATGATTAGGGAACTCCCATCCCAGATGGTATGTCAAAGAGCATGGGTCCCAAGAGGATATCCTGAGATACACAGCATCTCTATGCAGCTGAAGGAGGCAGGAATTGCTGCTGAGGACCCCCACAACACCATGTTTGTTCTACAATGGGTCACCAGAAACCAACATGCGGCCCCTCCCAGCCACCTTCACCTTCCTCCAAGCCACTGGGGAAAGAAAAGTCTAATCACACACCACTTACATACCCCCTGCAGCCCCCGCAAACTGGATGCCATTCTACAAGCAATAGAGATATAACAATCCTCCTTAGAAACAAAGATTGAGGTGCTCCTCAGAGAAATCAGCCTCATTCACAACGACCATCAGAATCTGGCTTCCAGGGTGACAGAAACTGAGCGCACTTTAAAGGACATTACACCCCAACTGGATGACCGGGGATGCGCACTCCAGATCTTGCTGACAGCGTAAAGTTAACTGAAAATTGAGCGGAAGATGCAGAAGAGCTTGCTTGCTGGAATAATATTCAAATGGTGGGACTCCCAGAGGGAAAGGAGGACACCAGCACAATGATCGCCTTCCTGGAGGACTGCGTTCACCCCTGCATGACACCGGTCATCATACTTTTCCCTCTGATCGGGAGCACTTGATCCCTGCCTGCCGCCAGTCACCTGGCTCTAAACCTCGGTCTGTCGTGGCTCAGCTCCTCCACTATAAGGACAGACATGCTATTCTGAAAGCCGCCTGATAAACAGACCCATTCGCACTGAAAAACAACAAGCTCTCCGTGTTCCCAAACTATATGGTGATGGTACAGCAGCAGCACTCCTTCCTTGGGGTCAAGCACGGACTTTGAGACCTCCAGTACTCACTGTTGTACCCAGCTAAATTGTAGGTTTTATGGGACCACTAAACCTACTTCTTTAATCGATTTATATTCAACTTGCAATTAGATTGAACAAAACAAAGATGGTGGCACCTACCCTCCGGTGGTGACCACATGCATGACAACCCACAAACAGAGGTGCGGATGAGGAAGTCGCCATATTGTCCAACCACCAGAAAATCCTAGAAAGTCCTTTCAGCAGGAAAGATGGAGGGAGCAATAATCTGCCATCGCCATGGTGTTCCACGGCCCACATCCCTACTAGACCCAGACACTAATTCTATCACCAGCGAGGATGGCAGTACCTCCAGCTCTTCCCACCACTTGGATGAGGCCTCAGATCTGCAGGTCACTCTGCAAACAGCCAATGACCTGCTATGAGGTACCCCCCCACCCTCCGCTGCTGTCGCGGTTGCTACCACGCTGTGGGGTTGGAGGTGGGATCCGGCTCTGGTCGGTTAGAGTGGACCCCATGGACATTATTCTCCTCCTGTGCATGACCCTTCACAACACTTTAACACAAAAGCCCAAATAGGAGCGTCACCAGCGAACAGCCCAGGGCTAAGGCAGTTATGAACAAGGATTCCCTGCATCCTATCCCTGGTACCACTATCTTCCTATTCTCCACACTTAGGTCACCATTTGGCACAGGCCATCCCCCTCACATATGGTGTGTTTGCCCGGCAATGGTTTGAGCATATAGTTGGTTGCTGCAGGTCCTGAACACAGTTTCAGTTTTCAATGTTCTCTGTTACAGCAGTTACTTTCCCCTGTAGCATGGACATTTTAAAATACCAACCCATCTATACATGGTGGATAGAGATGGAAGGTGGTCAGCCCTGGAGGGAAGGCAGAGCCGGGACCGACACACCACTGACACATGAAGCACGCCTACATACGCACTTCCTCCCCCGACCAGCCCACACTCCCCATGAAGGGCTGACATAGGATTACTCAGAATCCCTCCACCTACACTGCCCGTCCCGGCTCAAAGCATCAGGTGTGCCCGAGATCCTCCTGGCTTGTACGCACACTGCCCCTTCTCCAAATGAATGAGAAATGGACCCCGTTAACAGCTGCAGCCTTACTGCTCACCCCGGGTGCCTACTCCCCACTTTCACTCTATGGGCACGCCCATCACATACACTGCTGTTTAGTTACTACCCCTCCCAATACCTTTTTCCTACAGAGGTACACACACTCCCTGACCTGCGGTTTGAGACCCATACTCCACAGGACACAGCCCTGCTTCACATGGTCAGCGCGCTCCATCACAAGTCCCCGCGAGGGGCCGCTATATTGCCACACTGCCCTGATGCTCTACCTGTACGGCGCTGCCTTGTGGATTAGAATATATTACCGGACTCCCTGACTACCAATTTAGCCTGTGCAAATGTAACTGTGATAAGCTGTGAAAAAAATCCTCAATAAAGAGTTTTAAATAAATCAGTGTAGTTATTGGTCCCTGAACCCAAATATGCAGAGTACGGAAAAAGGTTTATCCAATTCAAATGGGTGCTCCTGTGTTCTTGCTTTTCTTCAGTGATGTTATCGATGTAAATAGCAATATGATATTATCGGTTAGGTCATCAATGCTGGCATGAGCAGTAGTTTCCATGCAAATTAGTGTAAGCATTTTAACAAATTATATTTTCTCTTTTGAGTAAATCATAATAACATTTCCTTAACACAGATTTTGAGTACATTTTTTGGTTTTCCAAAGATGTTTTTAGCCCCTGTGCAAACCAAGACCCTACTGTGAACGGCCTTTGTCCACTCCCAGAACCCACCACGCTGGGACACTGTAGTTGTGCACTTTTTCTGGTGGATATTGACTCTTACTGCAGCAGATATTGGTTCTCACCCTTCTCCTGCCAGAGCTGAGGAAGCTGATGACTGATTCCAAACCAGAGCACCTTTTACAAGTCTTGCTCCTCATGCCTCAAGTACTCATTACTTTCTCTCTAGTGCAACGTTATTACATGCCAGGCCATAGTGGTTGTTCAATATAAGAATTGTTGGCTAGGCCTCCTTCCTGAAATTTGCGATCATAAATTTTGCATATCTCAGCCCAGTTCCACACCAGGCTGAAGGTATGGACAGGTGGAGCAAGATTCTTAAATTAGATATCTCTGTTCTCTTAGTGTATGCCATGTTGCTGCTGCTCTTGTGCTCTGGCTGAATGTGAAGAAGTAGGTGGTGTGCCTCCTGCCTCTCCCTCAGATCGATGGAGGCAAATATCGCTGCTCCATCAAGAAAGCAGATTCATTTAAACGTCTGTTTTCATTAGCAGACACATTGGCAATATTTTTATATTTACTGAATTTAAATCTGTAGATGAATCGAAAAAAAAATTCTCTTGTAATTTTGGATTCTTTAAAATTTTACATTTAAATGTTCATTTGTATTTTGAATTTGTTTTCTCCAAATACAGGCGTGTTCGAAAAGGACAAGAATAATTTTCTAGTAGTTTTTAAGTCGCTCAAAACTTCTGAAACATTAACAAAATATAATTCAATTTCAACACTTCAAATATTTGTTCCACATTATCTTCTTGAGAGAGAATGATGAGTGCACATGTGGTTTTTGTTATACCCGGTGCCCAGAACCATTTACAGGCACAGTCACAGGAATTGGCCTGTAGCCATGCTTTGCGATGACTCTCCATTGTCAACTATGCCCAACCTTCAGACGTGCCCTGAAGGATTTTGTTGCAAAGCATTCTCGGGGCCAAACCCTACATCCACGCCCTAGAGTTGCAGAGGCTGCTGGACCAAAGAGCCTACTGTGTGCAGCAGGCTCCGACTGAAGTGCACTCATGCCCTGCACCCAGTATTCATTGTGTCATTTATTAAGAGTATAAACGATGGGTTACCTTGTAATATGGCTCAATATTGCCACTGAAGGGTTACAAACCACAAGGCTGAAGACCAATTGGTTTGTACACGTCACCAGAACCCCAAGATGGTAATATAGGACCGTATTACACTTGTTCCTTGCTACGTGTTTTTTATATTACATGTTTATTTTGGGATAGTTCTCTTCAAAAAAGAATGTTCTTAAAGTTGCAGGTAACAATGGACAATGACAGCAATTAGAATTTTTAGGTTTAGCTTTCATGAATAAACGGTTGATAAAAACAATGGATAACGGTGAGGGTCAGATGTTTTATGCAATTTTATGGCTTCAGCATTTACCACTGCAATACGGAATTACTGCAAATGCCTCATAATTTACTGTATAGTGCAGATTTCACAAAAAAGAAAACATTATTGACCCACTGACCCATCTGTTTGTATTGTGTAATGCTTTAGATTTTCATGTTCTGCATACCCCTGACATTTAATGTGAGGCCAGCCATTTGCAACTTGTTTTTTCCTCAAAGAACTTCAAGTCACAGGACTCCTTCGTCCTCAATTAACCAGCACACAGTCTCTTTCTCAGATCGTTTTCCACTCAGTGGGCAAGGAGTATAAGTCGAGTGGAGTGTGCAGACCGAGAATGCTGTGCATAACAAAATGATTAAATAAAAAGACATAGGAAACATCTGTGATCATCACTGGCTTCCAATGAAGCGGGTTGGCACATGTGAATCTGCAGCACTACATGATACAAATAGATAGTTACAGGTTAAGTAACATTTTCCATCTCAGCATGTATGGCTGTAGATACGATACACATACTCTGCATAGGCTATAAAGCAGCCCCTCTCTAAAGCGGTCGCTAGGTAGCAGAAGATGCAGATGCTTGAAAGAGTGTTCTTAATACTGCTTGGCCAACTAAAGCTTGTTGACGTGCTAAAAAGTCCAGACAGTAGTGCTTGGTGTGTGACCAAGTAGCAGCTTTACAGATATTCATGTGAGAAATGTTACCAATGAGGCCAACGTTGCTCCCTTTTTACTTGCGGAGTGTGCTTTTGGAATCACAGGGAGAGTGTCCTTAGTTTTAGTGCAGCAGCTTTGGATGCATTCAACTATCCACATAACCATCCAGCTTAGAGACTGCACGCTCATTGTGGGGTTTGGCAAAGGCTACAAAGAGTTGATTGGATTTTCTCAATGGCTTAGTTCTGTCAATATGATGCAAAAACTCTTGCTTACCATTCAGAGTGTGAAGTGCCCTTTCAGTTACAGGCTCTGGTTGTGGGGGGGAAAAGGGTATATCAATACTTTGGTTCATGTGTTCAACCTTAGGCAGAAATGGAAGGTTGGTGCAAATAACTACCCTATCGCTATGAACCTGAATGAAGGATTCCTGTATTGTAGGGGTTTGGAGATCACTAATACGTCTGATTGAGGTAATTACTATTAGGAAAGCCAATTTTGAACACAAGAACCTTAAGTCACATGAGTACAAAGGCTCGAAAGCAGGGCATGTAAGTCATGCGAGGAGCGCATTAGGGTTCAAGACTAGTGCAGGAGGGGTCTTTGGAGGAATAACCCTCACTAGACCTTCCATGCAAGCTTTAATGATAGGGAACCTATGCACAGATTAATGTTGTCTGTTTTGTAGGTACACTGCCTTGTAAAGATGTAGACGGTAGAAAACAAGCTCCTGCACAGGAACTGTAAAGAGATTTACCTGCATGAAAACACATTAGTGCATGCACCTTTTCCACTTTGCTGCATAGCACGCATAAGTATTGGATTTTCTGGCCTCTCATAGAATAGTCATCCAATCCTCTGGGAGTTTTAAATTGCCAAACTCTACGAACTCAATTGCCATATCACAAGATTTAGCTGTTTTGGATCTTGGTGTGTAAGATGCCTTTGATACTGAGTGAGAAAGGCAGGTGATGCATAGAATTAATTACATGGAATTAAATTATATTTTATTAAATATTAATGTTACACTACTTTATAAATTCAAAAAAGTTTGTTTATAACGAGGTAGCAACTAGACCTCGCAACGCAATGTGAACATTATTTCCACTTATAAATGACCACAGGCTTTAATATTGAGTATTTACTTGTTTCTAATAGACGTGGGACCCAGTGTTCGTTGGTTGTATACGCAATGCTGGCAGCGTATATTACACATGATTGTCCACAAATGAAAAACTGCTGAGATACAGATGATACATGAATGGGCGCATAAGCTGCATACTTTGTTGGCGATAGCAAAATTATTTTGGGAGCTTTACAATATGGGGAGAAAATATGAAAATCCATGGTGTTCTTTGGTTGACTACTTAACTAGGAAGGATACATCTCTGGGATGCCAGAGATCATGGAGATCCTCGAAATTAGATACTTAAACTGAAATCTGGCCTACCTGAGTATCACAAAACAGGTGATTTTCACTTTCTAAGCAAGAGAACGTGTTGATTTGAATGTGCTTGTTTTAAAATACGTTATCCTGAACTTCTAGGAGTTTTATTTCGGGTGGCAGTGAGGGAATGGGTTCTTAGATTGGCCTTGATGAAGGAAATAGTTATTTGTCAATGCCTGAAAATATCAATAAATTGCCATTGAAAGAAAATATATTATAATTAAATCATAGTTTTTTAAGTATATTTTCTAACACTAAATTATATTTATAACTATTTTACATAATTTAAGTTTCATATTGGTTTTTATTTGAAGTCCAAACTGCCATTGTTATCTTATTTGAGGGTGTTGTAGTACAAGTTACTGGGCATGTCTGGGACTAAACTTACTTCTGGTGTTTCTTTTTGGCAGTGGTAACTTACATCTAGTATATATAGCTCGATTCCGTTTCAGAGGGTGGAGCTGTGTATGTCTACACTTTTGAGTACCATTATATTTGGATTTGTGAACAATTCAAATTAGTAAAGTTATTCAAAAGGTTAAGAGTAAACATATGTGTAAATTAGAAGTGTACGTTATCTATGTGATTAGCCTTGTAAGGCCGTAGGGACAGGATAGTGGAACAGGTGATATCCGTGATAGACCTCCTTTGCACTCAATTTTGTGACGGTGAAAGAGGGCTGTAACAGACCACAGCTGGATGTAAATGTACACAGTTTAGTTGGGTAGCTGTTAGCTTCCTTGCCTGACGTACTCCTTTGACACCCTCTCCCTTAGGAATGGTGTCTTTGAAAGGAGTTAATAATAGATCATTGTAATTTAGTAAGGAGGGGGCTGTGGCAGAATACTGATCCCTCTATGACCAGGCCCATTCTACCAAACAAACAATAAAAGTTTTTCAGATATGCACCATGACCTCTGGGAACAAGGCCTGGCTTACAGCCAGACTCTACACCATCCTCATCCAAACCCAAACACACTGTGCAGATCAGCCCCAGAGTTGACAGAATCCAATGTGTGTGGCTGACGGCTAGTATCCTCTGTAAGATTGTTTTTTTTCTTAAATCCCTGGGGAAGCATTCTTTTTTCCAAGACTAAATTTGAAAAGATTAGTCTGGGGATCCAGATCTGCAAATTCAAAATGGTGACTAATAATCATGTGTAAAAAACGGGGGATAATTTTTAATACGTTTGGGCAGTACCTGCCCTTAGGGGAGCCCTGCCTGTGGTCAAGAAAAGGTTGAACCAGCCCCCTTGTATATGCGCCCTGACTTTCTTCCAGGATGCAAGCTTGAGTGCCACACATACTGCATTGGCTGCCACAACAAAAAAATTCAGTTCTGGCCAGTAATTGAGTCTGTCCGTGATCCTCAGCTATTCTGGGGTTCTGCAAATCTGCAGTCAGACCAAGGAAAAAATGTTCCCTTATCAAACTAAATTTCTTTATTGTCAAAATTTGATTGCGGGATCAGCAATCTAATATGCTGGCCCATGGTGAAGGTATCTAAAGAATTTCTAACCTCATGTGAGTCCTACTTTTTGAAGTTTAAAAAAAAATAAAAATAAACAATGACCAGATTTTCATGAAATTTAAATAGGATCTCTAGTTGATTCTGACAGTGTCAAGTCAATCAGGTTTCATGAAAATCGAACCAGTGATTTTCACTGAAGAGATGATAGATTTTTCACGGTGGGAATTAACATGGGGCGTATCACTTTTGGGATACCCTTCCACTATAAGATTTATCCACTATGACAGATCCCAGTATAGAGACAGTGTGTATGAATCAAACTTTACTAGGTCTGTGCCAAAGTTGAACAAGAGTGTTGTTTGTTGATTGTTATACCTGTCACACGGACTGCCTACCGCTTGTGAGAGGACCATCAGGGAGCTAGGGGGCAATCCGCCACCCGTGAGGAGCTGCTGACATCGTGGGGGTCTCCCGCTGTTGCCGCTGGTAGCGGCCACACTCTGGTGTGACTCGGAGTCCCAGAGTGCCATGCGGCCAATCACCCACACCTGCGGAGGCGTCCCCCATCGCGCTGCAAAGCGCTGCCTCGCAAAGTGGGGGTTGTTTGTTGATTGTTCTACCTGCCACACGGACCACTTGTGAGAGGACCATCAGGGAGCTAGAGGCAATCCGCCACCCGTGAGGAGCTGCTGACATCGTGGGGGTCTCCCGCTGTTGCCGCTGCTAGCGGCCAAACTCTAGTGAGACTTGGAGTCCCAGAGTGCCACACAGCCAATAACCCACACCTGCTGATGGCAAAGGCGTCCCCCATCGCGCTATAAAGCGCTGCCTCACGCCCCGCTGTGCGGGATGCGCCGGGCGAAGCCCGGGCCAAGGGCGGGCCTGTCTGAGCCCGTCCGAGACGGACCTAAATTCACTCCTTGCTAGCCTTAACGTTCGTTCACTGGCTCCCACAGAGCGATTTGATTTGGGGACAACATTTGGGGGCCCCACATAGGAAAATTGCAGACCTTTAAATCTCTGGAGCACTTGCCCCAACCTACTGATTAATATAATTGAAAATTGTTGTGGGCTGGGGAGGCCTAGACAGTAAATCATGGGAAATTGCACCCCCCCACTCACAAGGCCAATCACCATGCAGAAAGCTATTATGCTAACTCCCATTGCCCAACCGACTGCTATCGACAAAATGCTGCAGCAGGCAACAGGAGCCGTCTCCAGTGAAATAGAACGCACTGAGAGACGCCTATCCCTCACACCGATGATCCCAAACTCCTCACCAATTATGGAGCAAGAGCTACTTTACTCACCCAAAACATTAACTGTCCCCACTATTTTAGAACTGACGTGCACTTAAGAAACCATAGGTTTGGTAAATACTATCAAGACTGGCACGGGTGGGGTGGGGGGGGGGGGGGGGAGAGAGAGGAGGACTTCGGAAGCAAAATGACCAAAAGGGAGGAAAACTTGCGAAACATACTCCCGGGATGGCACCAAACCAACTATCAGGGGGATATGTTGCCGACGAGAGTATCTACAGAACTTCGAAGTGCCTAGCATGGGTATCTCATCTGGTAACGGAGCTTAAAGGATATTTCGAACTGCTCATAAAATCCGGACCTGAAGTCGCAATGAGACGTATTGACAATTTAACCACACTGATGGGCTCATGGGGGAGTAAAGTTGATGACATCATGCATACCATTGAATCTATTAAATCCTCAAATTTGGAAATGGCCCCCCAACGAAATCAGTCAACTCCACCTGTCTGTATACCACCACCCCTCCTTGAAGGGCATAAACTAATCGTACAAGTGAATACGCCTACTGGGACTAAACTTCCAGCCCCTCAAAATCAGGCCCCAGCTATTCTCCAACACAGGTCTCCCCATTGCCCTGATAACGCTCATGATTCTAGGTCCATAGAAACTACCCCAGGTCCGCTAACAAAACAACAGGCACAAAGATCCGGCGTTGAGGACAGTAGGAATATATCTCATCCTAAACCAAGGTAAACAAATTCTGTACTTCCCTGTATAGATCTGCCCCCAGACTCCACTCCCTATGTTGTTATACTAGCTGGAGTACCAGAGCTGGAAATAGGCCGAGGGGAGTCAAATCCTGAACTGAAAAATAAAGTTATTTTTTGGTTAAATAAATACAAACCGCTCCCCCACTTAGTACAAAGCAAAATCCTATTTACACGTAGGGTTATCTGGCTGGAAATTCCGGGGGACTGTGTTCTGATTCATTTTAGAGATAGCAGGGTGGTCCAACATATTCTTGAATGGGGATACTCTAGGGAGTCAGGAGGCATTCAGACACTGCCCTTGGGTTATTTCTATCCCTCCAGTCCCGTTAGACAGAGTGGGAACTGTGTACAAAAAGTGGGAATCTAGAGCCCAGAGTGGTGGTATGTTAAATATGGGCCGGCGATGCGAAAACATCATGGCATTTAATATTCCCGTCAGCAACAGATTTAGTCCCCTGGATTTGGTTGATTGACTAAATTCTATCTGCAAAAGTTTGACTTACATTAACAAACAGCCAGTTGAACCCCAAAACTGTGGAAGACCGGAGAATGGTGACCAACTCTTTGAGAAAACCTATGAGGCTACAACAACAATTAGTACTCCCAGTGCTTCTATTAAGACACTTCAGGACCCTGACTGTAGCCCACAGATCGAGGCAGGGACTGATGACCAAGCCAAGACCGTGCACCAAGCAACACAACAGGACAGGCGTTCCCTGCACACTCAGATTACCATCCTAGACGAAATACAGAACACCAAGATTTTATCCTGGAACACAGCAGGTTTTAGCTCAAAAATGGATCTCCCAGATTGGGGAGACTGTATAGACACTCATGAGCTATGCCTCTTCCAGGAAACATGGTCAAGGTCAGATTTACATGGAGTGGGATAGGTCATGTACTGTATCCCACCCGCCCAGGGGGAGACCATCAGGGGGTCTATGCACCTGGGTTGGCTCAAATCTGGGATGCAATATCAAAATGTTAGACACCCTCTCCCCTGATATCCTGTGCATCCTTCTTTCTTTTTATAACACCTTGAAGATTGTTATCATCAACATCTACTCTCGTCCAGTGAGGCAGGGGCAAACCTCACAGACCTTAGATTGTCTCACTACTTTTCTTTATACTCTACCTGAGTATACCTATGTAATAATCGGTGGGGATTTTAATTGTCATCTTGAGCACCTAAATGGCATCACTACTACCATTACAAGTGAGGAAGATTTGGCCTGGTCAATCTCTGAATGTAACACCTACCCAATAAGGGGTTGGACCCCTTTAGTTCTGCAGATGAACTCCGTTACATTTAGCCACTCACTAAGGGCATGTAATGGCCGATTCCCCTCTGATAGTCCAGGTAACGTTACCTTTTATAAGTTGGGACAGGCATCTATAATTGATTATATTATGGTAGATGTTGAATTATGGCACGAAAGTGACCATAATCCGTTGGTGTTAGAAATAGCTCTCCCTCTGCCCAAGGACCATCAGAGTATACCTACACAACCCGTTCCAAATTTAGTTACAATTGAAGGAGGTAGAAGAGTACGTTGGGGAACATTCGCACAGTCGACGGAAAAAGGGGCCACCTTGTATAAACAAATCATTCCTTTTTTAGAAACTGCATTTCGATTGTTTGAAAACAGTCAAGGTTCTGAATCTCTTGTTATTATGAAAGAACCACCAGGATATGTTTTTAAAATTGGCAGAGTTTTTTTTATAATAGTGATAATACTAGTTCTGACCCTAAACCAAAACACCCCTGGTATAACAAAATGTGTAGGAAATCTAAATATGCTTTATTAATGGGGATTAAAGAGAATGACAATCTACGTATTAAAGAAACCAGGGCACAATATAAAAAAAATCCTAGCTGAAGCAAAAAACACCTGGGAGATAGACAAATGGGAAGCAATTAAAAAGGCTTTAGACAACCGAGATATGAGAGGCTTTTGGAACCTAGTCAAAACTGGGAAATCCGAAGGCAACTCAGCAATCGAACCAAACTTGGGGGAAGAAGTTTGGAGATCCCATTTTAAAATGTTATACTCAAGGGCCTTAGATGAAGCTGTAGTCGCTAGTGAGGTAGCAGTAGATGAAACCCCTCTAAATATTAGTGCCCCCCTTTGCACAATGAAAGAGGTCACTGTGGCACTGGGTAATTTGCTTCCAGCCAAAGCACCGGGCTGGACAGAATTCCTGGAGACCTATTCAGAAATGAACAAGCTGTGTGGACACCCTACCTATGGATATTATTTAACGCTATCCTACAAGGTATGGCGCTGCCCCGACCTGGACAGGGGCAGAAATTATTCCCATTTATAAAAAAGGCACCCCGCTCAATCCGGCAAACTACCGTCCAATAAGTCTTATAGACGTCACCCAAAAGATATTTGCTAGTGTTCTCCTTGGTCGATTGCAATCATGGATGGAAGAAAATAATTTATTAACACCTTTACAAGCTGGCTTTAGGACTAAAACCTCAGCCATTGACCAGATCTTCAGATTGCAATTGATCCATTGGAAAACTGTAATCTTGGAGGGTGGCAGCCTTTACCTAACCTTTGTGGATCTTAAATCCGCATTCGACATGGTGCAGCGTGACCAGCTATGGGGCTTGCTCCATGATATGGGAGTACCAGCCTACCTATGCCACCAGCTGAAGCGCTTGCATCAGGATACGTTTGCGAGATTAAGATACGGTAAAAAAGGGGAATTGACAGCTCCCTTCCCCGTAGAGAAAGGGGTGAGACAGGGATGTGTTTTAGCCCCACCCTGTTATCCCCATTTTTAAACGGTCTAATTGAAACTCTACTGGCAGTAAAAGACATAGATTCACGGAGGTTAGCGAACCGGAAAATACCAGCTTTAATGTTTGCGGACGATACGCTGCTACTGTCCAAGTCTCCCGTGGGCATGCAGCGGGTATTGGAGGAGTTTTGCTCATTTTACAGGAAGAGGGATTTGGAGATTAACCTCCAAAAAACAAAATACATGGTCTTCCATGCAAACACTATCAATTGCCCACACCTCCAAATGGAAGGCAGGGACTTGGAGAGGGTGTCCATCTTCGATTACTTGGGCCTTACACTTAACGATAAGATAGACTGGGGGACCCAAGTGAAGAAAGCTAATTTAAAACTGACACAGTCCATAGGGGTATCCTAAAAGTTCATAAAAACTGCACTCAGAAAAACACAGGCAAGGGGAGCGTCACTATATGGAGCAGAACTCTGGGGCCACTGCCCATCTAACACACTATCTATAACAGAGAACACCTTTCTTAGGCAGTTGCTGGGTCTCCCCAAGTGTACCCCCTTAACACCATTAAGAATGGACTTTGGTATCGGCCCCATTGCTGACATAATTGCTTCACGACCACTCATATTCTGGCGCCGTCTCTGGAGCACCCCAGAGCTAATAAACTACAGGGAGGAATTGAAGGATGTTATGACCATCCTGGGAGCAGGGAACATACCATGGCTGTCCCACATTAGGAATACAAGCCAAGCATTGGGGAGGGCGAATATGTGGTTAATACCAGAAGAGATCTGTCCCTCCATTCCAAAAAAGTCCCTATTCCTTGCCTATAAAGAACACAAATTTGCCCAACTATCACAGAGTATCAACTCAAGCAGTCTGACCTCCCGGTTTTTGGATGTCAAACAGCAATACAAGATTGAGTTGGTCCTGGATAGTATTCAACCTTTTATGGCAAATAAATTGTTCCTTCAATTTAGACACGGGGTGCTCCCGTTACGAGCACTCACAAACAAATGGAAGGGAGCTATCAAACTAGATTGCCCAGGGTGTAATTCGACCGAAGAAACAGAATTTCATGTCCTTCTCTTTTGTCCCGCCTACAGAAGGCCAAGGTCCAAGTGGATGCTTCAGCTTTGCAGAAATGTGGGGATTAAGCACCACATCGAGGCCTTCAGGCTATTAAAATATGAGACACACCCAATATTTGTTTTTGCCATTTCCAGGTTTTTATTCACGTGTAGGGGCATTATAAAGAAAAAGAGCCTGGAAATAATCTAACTGTGCTCACCCATTAATTATGCTGCTAAGCTATGTTTGCACAACTCTTTAGCTAGAAAAATTGCTTTGAAACCTTCCCTTTTTGAGCTATTTTATTGTTTTATTCCCTTTTAAATGTATATAGTGTAATTGTTTTTAAATGTTTTTAAAATTATGCTCATAGATTATCAGGCAAAGATTGACACCTAAGGTTGCTAATAACAGGGTGATCAGGAGTAGTGAAGTCAGAAAATACTGTAAAACTTGTATTATTCTATCTCCTTCGGTTTTGAGAATGTATAACTTCTGTGTAGTATATGTTTTTGTAATACATGTAATGGTATAAATATATGTGCTTTTATGGCTGCAAAGCCGAAATAAAGTTTTTTTGACTGACTGAATAAGATTTTTAAAAAATGAGTAGCATTGGAAATGCAAAGTAACAAACATTTTACTTACCTGTAACATGGAAATGCAAAGTAACAAACATTTTACTTACCTGTAACATGGAAATGCAAAGTAACAAACATTTTACTTACCTGTAACAATCAGTTTATAGCTTTTAGAGGAATAAATTGACATGCTGTGTGCACTCATGTCGTTTAGTATTGGGCTTGCAATGTTATAAGTTAATTTAGTTGGTGAAAGATGTTTCAATTTGGGGGTTGCTCACTTTACCTCAGCTGAAGCCCACAATGCAACAGGACCTCACAAACTGCTCAGTTTGAGTCCCCTTAGGGTAGGTGCATGTGCAGAGATACAAAGGATTGTAAGGTCAGCGTACTGGGGAAGGAACATAAATGTATTAAGTGTACAGTATAACAGTGCTATACGTCATTCCTTGTGCTCACAGATTTACAAGTCAGTAGGGCACAGCATTACAAGCTACAAATCGTCTATTTAAAGGTAAGTCACTTTTTCTGTTTGGAGTCTGTGCTACAGTAGATCACACGCAGTACATAGACTGAATAGCAGTACCCAAATTCCAATGTGATGGCTTTAGTTTCTTGGCAGGCATGAATGCCAACACAGTAATGTTTAGTGAATGTATGCTTTGAAATCCAAGTCGCAACCTTTCAAATGACAGCCAGCTGAATATTACTCAAGAACACCGTTGTGCCTCCTTTTAAGGAGTGGAATGTGCTCTTGGTACATCACCTAGTGTGTGTTTGGATTTGCGGTAACTGAGTGCATCAAACTATCCCCCTTGCCAGGTCTTCCTCTGAAATCTGTTTCCAAAGTGTGGTATTTATTTATTTATTATTTTACAGAGTTTTATATAGCGGAAAAGTGACCCGAAGGTATCGGGTATCAGAGCGCTTTACATAGCACCAGTTGCGTTACATGAGGACACATTTTTTTTTCTTCTTTTGTGTTGTTGTTAGGCACAGGGAGATTAAGTGATTTGCCCAGAATCATAGGATGTTCAGCTTCATTTGCCGAGACTCGAACCCAGTTCCCCGGATTCGAGGTCAACCGCCCTAGCCGTTAGGTCAACTGGTTATGCAAAAGCGACAAACAATTGGTTTTCCAATGAACCGATTACTGTAACCATAATACATGATGGCTCTTTGCACGTCTAAAATTTTTATTCTATTCTCCACTAGTGACTGTGGCTGGGGGGAAAAGAAACGTAAATCGATAGATTGGTTCCCTTGAAATGGGCAGAAAACAAGTGTGTTCTCAACATAACTCTGTCTTTGTACATCTGCATAAAATGTTCCTGGACTCTTGACAAAGCCACAAAGTTCAGTAAATCACATCAGAAGGTTGGACATCACAAGAAAAACTACCTTCCAAGAAAGGAAGTGCAGCAAACACAGAGCTGCTCGAATGGTGTCCCCATAATCCTAATAATGAATGCAATATTAAACTGCCACAAAAGGATTACACATTGAAAACCTTCCATGTAGGCCATAATAACAGGAAATAAAGTGATGTTCTCCATTTTAAATGTATGCAACTATTGCTGCTAGGTGTACTCTTAGGGTAGTGGAGGCTAGCTCTGTCTTTTGCAGGCGAAGGAGAAGGCAGAGCATTTGTTTGCCTGTGGTAATTCAAGACTTAATGTAGTTGACAGTACTGTAAATGACCAATTGTTCAGTTTAACAGCACAGCATGCACATGTACTATGTTTTCCAAGATTCTTTTAATATTTGCATATATTCATTTGGGAGCTACAAACATCCAAAGTCTCAAAACTCAGGTACAAAATCATAAGACAGAGACCTTAAAGATGGGATGCAGTAGCCAACTATAATCCATCTGGACAGAACTGAACATGTGTGAATGAAATTACATATCTAATAGTACGGAGTATCACAGTTGCCTGGGCCTTTCAGGGCACTGGCAATTCATGTCATTGGTGTCTGCCACGTTTTCCTTGTTATGCAAGGTATTAAGAGTCAGCAGAGGAAAAGCATAAGCAAGTATCTCTGGGAAGCTTTTCCGTAGGGTATTGCCTAGGGATCGTGGGTGCAGGTATATGGAGCTTAGGTTTTGGAAATTGCATTTTTATGGGCGAAGAACAGATCCGCTTTTGGGCTCCTCCAATGACAGAAGCATTGGAGGAGAATTTTAGCATTGGTTAAGAATTTTAGAATTTATATTCCATTTACGAGTTTCCTTGCAAGTTCTACGGAGTAGATCAGCAAAGGCATTGTCCAACCCAGGGAGATGCAAGTGCTACTTGATAACACAGCACTCAGTGCACAATTGCCTGGGCTAGCTTTGACAATTGTGGAGCGAGTGAGATGCCCTTTTTCTATATGTAATACATGGTGGTAATATTGTCTGTTTGAAGTAGAACCACCTTGAAGTATAGAATGGTTTTAAAGGGTGAAAGGTTTTAAGAGCTAACTGTACCACCATCAGCTTCAACACACTGATTTAGAAAAGGTACTCCTGCAGTGACCACAGACCCTGAATAGTGTGGTCTCCCATATTGGCTCTCCACCTGTGAGGGACATGTCTATGTTGATGGTCACCTGCAGCTGTGGGTCAAGAAACAATCTGCCCAGTAGCAAGTTGTTATAGTTCTACCATTGCAGGTTGTGCTGAACGCTGGGCTCCACCAGCACTAGGTTCTCCAAGTCGCCAGTTTTGCTGCACATTCCTATAGAGGAGGCATATTTAATCGTACATTCAGTACGTGAACAATACTTGCTAATATTCCCAACATTTATATAGAAATTCGCATTTCCGGAGAAAGAGATAAGGAGAAGCAGCCTCTGAAAAACCATCACTTATTCACCACAGGGATAAGATTCCCCCGAGGCTGAAGTGTGGCTCCCAGAAACCCTAGAGTCCACTGCAGAGAAAATATGATACTTTTTTTACACAGATGGTGTAGCTTAATCTGTGGAGGAGTAGTACAGTTTCTTGAGTGTGGGAGAGGCAATGTGAATGGCATTTACGTTTTACCAGCCAGTCGTCCAGGCACAGAAACACATGAATTTAGCCATGCCATAAGGAGCACTGCTATTATGGTGAGGCATTTGGTAAAGACTAACTAGGCTGCAGTGACCCTTACTGGTAATGCTTTGAACTGGCAATGTATTCTATTTGACACAAATTTCAGGTACTAGTATGGACACTATGTTTAATATGCCACTGTGTTGCTGCACCCAATTGCTGTGTGCTTCCCAGGTGTGTCAATCTTCCTTCTTGTCAGTGGTGAAGTGTCCAATTTTCAGTGCTTGACAGCGTGTTTAGGGCCTTTTTGCACCATTAGAGTGTTCTAAGGGACACACCTGTAGCTAAACAGTGGGTCATAGGGGTGTCGGGTGGGCTTAAATTTCTTACCCACTCTTGACGCAACCACCTTGATTTTGATAGGGTCTTTCAAGTTCTTCTCAAAGCACATTATTCTGAGAACTGACAATAACTGGGTGTTCCCATCTGTCTTAGAGAGGATCTCTATGAGGAAATCCTCCTCCTTCATCTGCAGAGGAACTTAATGATGAACCACCCTTACTGTAACTAGGTTGGGCGCAGAGGTTGTATTAGACTGGGAAGTCTTTAATGGGTGTGCATCCTAAGCATCCACGCTGTAATAATGCAAGGCATATTCATACTGTTCTGTTAGCTCTAGATCCTGATAAGGAAGCAGTGGACATGTTGAGTGGAGGTCATCTGAAATCCGAGTGGTGTGTGCTGAAGACATTTGTGGTTGTGGAGTAGGTGGAATGTGGCTAGTGTATCCTGGGCGTTGAATGCTTTAAAGCTTCCATAAAGGCTTTAATCACTGGTGGTGGAATGTTGTGAGCTTTACACTTGGAAATGGGCACCACAATTGCGGCATATAAAGTAGCTGTGTGGACTGAGGGTGGCCATGCTCCAATATGTCTCATATTAGGCCTCAAGTAAAATGCTCTCAGCCTAGCATCAGGCTGTGGCACCTCAAAGTCTCCTTGCTGTGGCATAGAGATAAGTGTTGTCTGTTTTGCAAGTATGCAGCTACTGCTGCTAGTAAGCGAATGGATGTATATGCTAGTCCAGATTGCTGTAAATGTAACAGATGATGTTTTGCACAGAAGCATAAAGAGGATTGATATTTTAATTGTTGCAATAGATAAACCGTTTCCATTTTGCGGCATAACATGCCCTAGTAGTAGGTTTTCTAGCCTCTTTCAGGATATCCAAACAGTCTGGTGGTAATTGTAAATAACCAAACTCTGTGACTTCAGGAGCCAAATCGCCAGGTTGAGTTCTTTGGAATTTGGATGTCTGATTTCTCTGTGGCTCAGAGTGAGGAAACTGGAGTTGAGATGCAGCTTTTGGTGTCGAACTACTGAGAGCTTCAGCAGGGTGGTGAACCAAGGTTGACGTGCCCATGTGGGAGCTATGAGAATTAGTTTGAGGGATGTTAATCTGAGCTTCCAAACTACCAATGGAATGAGTGGTAGAGGTGGGAAAACATAGGCAAATATCCCTGACCAGTTCATCCATGAGGGCATTGCGTTTGGAGAGCGGATGTGGGAACCTGGAGGCGAAGCTTGGGCATTTTGTGTTCTGAGCTGTGGTGCACAGGTCTATGTGAGGAAATCCCCATTACTGAAAGTAGGGGAGGAGAATTTGGGGATGAAGTTCCCACTCGTGGATTTGCTGTGCCTGTCTGATGAGAAGGTCTGCAATTTGATTGTTTACTCCTGAAAGATGTTCTGCCAAGAGATACATCTTGTGGTGTACAGCCCATTTTCAAATGGATTGTGCTAGGCATGACAGTTGGAGAGTGTGCCCCCCCCCCGTTTCTGTATATAATACATAGCTGTCATGTTGTCTGTGCAGATTAGGACAGCTATGCCTATGAGGTAAATTTGAAAATTTCTGAATGCTAGAAACACTGCTAGTAGCTCTAGGTGATTTATATGGAGAATCTTGAACTTTAAACCCCACAACCCTTCGATTGTGTGATTGTATAGTTCAGCATCCTAATCTGTGAGCGATGTGTCTGCTGTTAGCACTGTCTGTGGAACAGGGTTGATGAGAGGCTGCCCTTTAGATACATTTTGTGGATTCCACCATTGCAAAGAGCGAGGAGTGTGGCCATCTACCAACACTAGATCAGTCAACTGACCCTGCGAGTTGTTGTACTGACTTGCTAAGCATTCTTGAAAGGGACGCTTGTAAAGTCTTGCGTGAGGAACAATTACTATACAAGACGTCATCATTCCTAACAGTTGCATCAATACTCTTGTTGGTAATGATTGGTTGGGCTGAAACTGGGTGAGAAGAGTCAGAAAACTGAAAATTCTGGCTGTATTGGGAGAGGCTAGAGCTCTTTCGGTGTCTATGGAGGCTCCCAAATAGGTTTGTGTGTTGGAAGGCTGTAGATGAGACTTCAATGCATTCACTGTAAACCCTAGTTGGTGTAATAAGTGAATCGTGGCTTGAGTGTGTTGGAGACACTTTTGGTAAGGGCTGGCCAGTTGTCCAGGTCTTGGAAGACATGGACGTGCTGTCTTCTGAGATGAGCTGCGACTACTGCTAGGCATTTGGGAAGTGCCCTGGGAGCAGTGGTGACTCCAAACGGTAGTACATTGAATTGCTAATGATGACCCGCTATGATGAATCGGACGTATTTGCGATGAGCAGGATGAATTGAAATGTGGAAATATGCGTCCTTCAAGTCTAGAGTAGACAAAGTCGCCCTGCTGTAGAAGTGGGAGGACTTGTTGAAGTGTCACCATATGGAAATGCTCGGACAGTATGTAGTGATTTAGTTATCTGGGGTCCGGAATAGGTCTCAAGGAGCTGTCCTTTTTGGGAATTAGAAAATACATGGAGTACACGCTTGCCCCTTGATATTGTAACAGTACAGTTGTTATGACTCCTTTTAGCAAGAGAGACTGGACTTCTTGTTTGAGCAGGTGTAAATGTTCTGGTGACATTTTGTGAGAGCGGGGTGGAAAGTTTAGAGGATTGCTCCAGGCAAAAACCATGTTGGATAATTCCTAACACCCATTTGTCTGTAGTTATGGATTGCCAAATAGGGAGGAACTGTAGAAGACATCCCCCAACCGGTATTAAATGATTGGGGGGAGTGTATGCAAGTCACTGCTTGTTAGGGGAGGGGGAATTACGTGGTGTGGAACCTTTACCCCTACCTTTGCTGTTGGTACCTCTGTATCCTCCTCTAAAGAAGTCTCTTGAGGAGGAGGATCATAGTTGCCTTTGTATGGGACAGCAGTGCTGTCTTAGGACGTGGTCTTGGACCCCCCACGATAGTAAGAGGGACGAAAGGTGCCACAATTAGAAGGAGACTGTAGTGCTCTCATTGACTAAGCCACTTGCGTATCTTTTTTCATTTTCTCTAATGACTTATCTACTTCGGGCCCAAAGAGATGCTCTTTGTCAAATGAAGTATTTAAAATGGATTGTTGGACTTCAGGTTTAATACCAGAAATCCTCAACCATGTGTGCCTCCTCAGTAACACATTAGTGCTGATTTCTCTAGCTGCGGTGTCAGCAGCATCTAAAGAACACCTAAGAGAGGAACAGGAGACAAGCTTTCCTTCTTGCACCAAATCCTGAGCTTTAGCCTTGTGCTTACCTGGGAGTTTTTGGAGCAATTGCTCCATTTCGTTCCAGTGTGCTCTTTCATACCTGGCTAGTAGGGCCTTGGTGTTGGCAATGCGCTAATGATTTGCTGCTTGAGCGGCTACTCTTTTATAAGAGGTGCCTTCCAATTTTGACTCTTTGTCTGGAGGGGTGGCATCCCCTCAAGTTTGAGAATTGGCCCGCTTACAGGAATTAAGGACGACCAAAGAGTCTAGTGGTAACTGTCCTATAATAAAAGCTGGATCAGACGGAGCATGGTTATATTATTTGTCTATTCTGGGGGTGTGAATACGAGCACAAACAGGGTCTTTGATTATAGTGGCATGTCTCATCATGCCTTTGAGCTTGTGGAGAGTCTGACTAGACCTTTGTGTGTTACTAAGAGTTTAAAAAAGAAATCTTCCTCTAGGGATTCCTTGTGTAATTGTACCCCATGATATTCTGCAGCTCTAGCAAGTATTTCTAGATATCCTACATTGTCGTCAGGAGGGGAAGGCTTTGCAGGGTAAATATCTGGGTCATTGCCTGTGGGTGAATCAGTGTTGTAGTCTTTCCAGGGATCTACCGGTAAAATATTATCCCCACCATCTCCATCATCATCAGATTGTGGTGGTGGAGAGTTAGTTGGTGTAATAAGTAAATATTCTAATAGTGGGGAAGGTGGTGTAGGGGAATCTGGTGGAAGAATAGGAGGAGAGGTGGTTAGTACCGACATTCTTCCTCTTCAAAGGAATGTGATAATATGTATCCTCTGACCCAGGTTTGAGCTTCTGAGGCAGTTTAGTAAGAATATGTCCTGTATCAGGATTAATATAAAGATCCTTTTGTTTTGGGGCCGATTTGGGTGGTGGGACATAGAAAATCAGATCCTGCAGCTTCGGAGGAACATTTTTCGGTTTCGGCACCAAGGACTTCGATGCAGGGATGCAAAGACTTTGACACACAGGATTTCGGTTCCGAAGCGGTCTTTGATTTCGGTGTCAAGGGTTTCGGCTCCAAAGCAGTTTTGGGCTCTGAATCTGAAGGTTTCGGCTAGGTGCCTGACTTTGGCCATCTCGAGCCGGAGGCCTTAACGTGTTTTGGAGTCCAGCCGGAAGGCAGGGCGTCGGAAACATCTTCTCAGTGCCGACCGTGGCCCGAAGGCAGGGATGGAACTGAAGCCTTTTGCTTGGTCTGAGATGATTTTGGGGCAAGGGGTGTTCGGTACTCACAGACTGGTGACCTTGTGGTATGTCGCCTTCCAACTCGGGTCCGATTCCGGAATAGATACAAGTTCTTGCTGTTCTTCTTCGGCCCCTTGTGCATCAAATTCTTCTTGCTCGGATCCTTCACTGAAGATGTCAGACGTGTATTTGATGTATCGCCTTTTCATTTCACGACATCGAGCCCGACGATCACGGAACGTTTTCTCCGATCGAAACGATCTGCACGCGTTGCAGTCCTGTTCATTGTGCTCCGGAGATAATCACAAGTTGCACACTTCGTGTGACTCGGTGTGCGGTTACTTCGTGTGGCACAGAGGACAGAGTTTGAATGGGATCTGTTCCATCGACTCCGAGGTGAACCGACGTGGTTAGGCCAAACAGCCTTCATGGAGTTTTCCGATCGAAATAGAGATTTTCTTCGACCGATAAGTGTTCGAAACAATACCGACGCAGGTAGAGTGGATTGCACACCGAGGGGAACCGAGGGGTTTTGAACCGGAGCGCAGCAATACATGTCTGAACCCGATGGCGGAAAAAAATAATCTAACATTGGAGTCGATGCCCATGCGCACTATCACCGAAAGGAGGAGTCACCTTTCCTCGTGACTGGAAAGACTTCTTCGAAGAAAAACAACTTGCAAACACCCGGACCCAACACTAGATGGCAGGAGCATGCAAAACATGTGACTTACAGCTTACATGCCTCAAACATATGTATACATTTGTATGTGATAATCACAGTGAAAAAAAGTATTCCAGTTCCTTAAAACAGAAGAGAGTTCTGGTGATGTGAATTACAAAAGACTGATTGAATTGTCACCAAAACCCGGAGCATGCATTATTGGATTTTAATAGAAATAGGGTACCCATCAGGTAACTTTGTATCACGCGAAAAAACATAGGCATCATATTAGATACATGGTAACCACAACACTGTGTAGTGGTTTAATAATGACCATAAGCAAAAAAAGGACATGATAAAGATATGTGTTTTTCTCATACAGGAAAATATGTATTCAAATCAATGAGTTGAAATCTGTAGAGCACTGTTTGATGGCATACAAGGAACAAGTAGGAATGTTTTTTATTTTATTTCTGTTAGCCAATTGGTGGGGTTTTACTACAGAAATGTCATCTTTAATTTGCTCTTTAAATATATTTTTGGTGCAGGGGTGAGGCATTTCGACAGATGGTTTGCTATATTACCCAACAAATCAAATGCAGACTATACAAACAGGATTTATTAAACTGTAGCATTTATACAGCACTTCAATACCCCTTATAGGGCCACACAGTACTCCATCAGGTTCTGGTCAGCCTTTTAAGAAAGTATGATTGGTATGATATTTTAGGCAATATGACTTACATGGGAGGTGTTGGGTGAGGTGCAAAGACACCCTACAAACATGGTGTGGCAAACACTGCAGCACATAAGTATGAAAGACAGTGTCAGAAGGGGCGTGAATAGCACGTTCTTTATGATTTGTGGAACAATTACGGATTTATCAGGCCAGATTATACATGTTGTGTCTGTGTTAAAAAAAAATCACTATTTAATTTGTCTGAAGCAACCAGTGCTTCTTGTTCCTAGAGACAGCAAATGTGTGATTCACAAGGTAATTATCAATCACTTGAGGACATTTGAGATCATGGCAATAACTAGGAATGGAACAGCATCCATTATAGTTTTGGGATGCCACATTTGTGTTTTAGAGCTCTACAGCAGACCATGATGTACAGAACATAGCATGACAGAACAGATGCTCAGAGCTCAAAAAGAAGTTGAGGCTATCACTGTGGTTTTAATCTGCTTATGTTTTCCAACAAATACCAAGATTTTATTTAAGTGAATTAACATGCTGAACTGTGACTTACAGTTAAAAGGTTGTGCCATTTTTACCACTTTCCTTCTGAGGTTAGGGTACATTTATAATTCAATGGTTAAAATAAAGAATTACCTGAACTTTGTGAAGCACTAGTATTTGCTGACACATCTGCAGTCACTTTCAGAGTCCTTTTCTTATATTCAACTTTTCCACCAAACCTTTTCTCAAGTTCATCTGAAAAAGCCTACAACCAAAACCAAATGTGTGAAATTCACATTTTGAAAAACAAACTGCTCCAAATTAAACAAATCAGAGAATATAATTTAAAACAAACGGTTTGACAAAAAATTTAAGTTCTACAATTCTTCCATGGTTGAAAATATTTTTCGCAAAAAAGAAGCTGCAAGGCCTGTATCTTGAGACAATAAAGGAAGAGCACAATGGTTAGTTTTGAAACAGAACATTAATAAAGGTAGGAAAATGCATAACAAAATAATTTATGTTCAATAAATTGGAAGATGATGATCTTTTCTTACTAGTACTTAATTAAATTGAGAAAAAGAATCATTGCATGTACATGTAGGTAATATCTGAAGAAAGGAAGTTACATTAAACTCAAATCTATAGTGTCCAATAAGACAAATGAAAGGATATCTCCACCGAGGTACATTAAAGCATAACCTACATCAACCTACAATATTTTCTACGTGAATTGATCTTTACTTCAGTCATTAGTAAGATATAAAGAAAACACTGACACTTTCCAAAAAGGAAAAATAATCAAATAAAACGGGGAAGGGGGGGGGGGGGGTATCATAGTTTGAACTCCAATTATGTATGTCATGAAAATGATACCAGATTCCGTCATATATTTTTTGTAGGTCCACTTTTTTTAAATGCACTTTTGCTAGTTATGAAAGACGAGCTATGTCTAAAATCCAACATTTGACATGGATACTCTTCATTTTAATTAGCCACAATAAGAGCACTAATGATACACAATATTTGACTATAAAAATGGGATCTCAGTAGGAATAATTGCAATCAGAAATATAAGGGATCTAATTACATGCAAAGGATCAACTCAACAAAGTCCACCTCTAAAGACTGGTAAATCACTTTGCAATTATGGCTTAATTCCAGAATTTTACAGAGAAGCATCAGATAGATTGTACCCAATGTTACTCTTAATAAATAACAGCCATTTGGAGAATGAAAAAATACCTTTCAGTAGGTGTATAAACGTCAGACCATTAGTTTGTGGAATGCGTAATAAATATCTTACTTAAAATCATACCAATTCAAGAATTCAGGTTGAACTTTTTATGACAGAAATTATTGGGGACTCTCAATCTGGATTTACTAAAGGCCGACATGGCTCTAACAATATTATGGTATTTATAGATTTAGTGTAGTTTAAGTGGTCAACTTTTGAATCAATCAGTCGGTATTTGTATAGCGTGGCTTATCACCCCGGGGGTATCCAGGTGCTAGGAAATGGAGAGCCTTAGTCGAAGAGCCAGGTTTTGAGTACTTTTCTGAAGTCGGTGAGTGACGGGGAGGTTTGGAGGTAGAGTGGGAGGTTGTTTCAGGACTTGGTGGCAAGGTAGGAGAAAGAACCTTGTGTGGACGGGCTCTCTGCGGCAGATGGGCTGGTGGGGGAAGCTGAAGGTGTGGACGCCTTTGTGGCAGGGTGGCGTGCTAAAGCAGGTAGCTCGACTAGAGGGCTTTCGGAAGTCGGACATGATTCGGATCTCTACTCTGGAGGATGTGATGCGGGGTACTGTACTGAAATAATTTCAAGAGCTGCAAACTGATTACCAACTGTATCGCAGCCAATTCTATCACTACCTGCAGTTCCGTCAAACCCTCACTCCCCATCTTAAAGACCTCACAAACCTTCAAAAATGTAGCCGGTTGGAGAGTAAGCTCCTCCTAAGGGACCTGGGGCCTCACAAACAAGCAAACGTTTACCAGACACTAGATATGAGTCGGTCAAACACGCTACCTGCCCTCTGGGCAACATGGTAGGCCAAAATTGGCACAATAGGCAACGCCGACTGGACAGAGGAATTGGGGGCGCACTGTGAGGAGGCAATTTTAGCTGGCCTCTGACTTATACAGCTCAAATACCTTCATAGAGCCTACTATACGAGGCATCGTTTGTAGCATATGGGAGCGATTGGCTCCCAGACATGCCTCCGATGTGGGAAAGAAGAGGGTACTTTCCCTCATACTGTGTGGAGCTGCACAGTGTTTGGCAGGCTTTAGCACGGCGTGACATCCTGTCCGGGTGAGGTCCTTTCATGGACCATCCCTCTCAACCCAAAATGCATTTTCCTTCACACTACAGAAGGTATTGGGGGAACAGATAAATAGCTGCTCCTCTTCCTGGGCCTAATCCTATCAAACAGGAAGAAAGAGTTGGACCATTGTATGAGACTAGAGGTTTTGATGTACCAGGCCAGGGGATGCCCTCAGAAGCACCCCAAGGTTTGACAGAAATGGGCTAGCTATACGGGGTTTTTTTGACACCCATTAGCATAGTAAGCTCTTGGCTTGAGGCAGACATCTGGGAGCATAGGGTAAGTGCACAGGGGAATGTTACATTTGATTAATGTTGGACCTGTGGGCCATTTACATTGTGCCCTTGTGGGTTTTTTTTGGAAGGGGGTGGGGGTGGGAGGTGGGGTGTTGGTGGAGTCAACTGTGCAGGTTTACTTTTCATGTTTACGGGTATATTTACTTTCTCCTTTTATGTGTACTTTTTGGCCTGTGCTGCCATGCTCATGTATAAACCCAATAAAACTTGTTAAAAAAATGGCATGGTTGGGTTTATTAGAATTGGTTTATTTATCAAATTTAAATCTGTTTTTTAGCACTTAAACTGGTAGTCCCCTTTTTGAACGCAGTATTGGAAGACATTTTTCTCGTTGTCTGTAATTCTTAAGTAGGTGCAACAATCGGGCTTTCCATTAGAACCAGAACAGTTCGCCCCACTCACCACGATTATTGAGAGTACTGGGGGAGAGCACATGTCCTCAAGGCTGTACAGCGCGTGCGCGGACATTATCCCAATTGACAACACCAAGATTAGAGCCTCCTGGGAGGCTAATCTGGGACATCCTATTTTGGATGACCAATGGGCAGTTTGCTGTAGTCAGACCAGTGAGATCTCCCTGAACAGCCTCCCAGACAGCTCGTAGTCTGGTCAGAAGTACCGACGGACAGAGCGGTGCCTCCATCTCCGAGCAGTCAGCCGGGTGAGGTTTTTCTCCCACATAAAGCTGGGAAAGAAGAGGTAGTTCTTACCTTCAAGCACGAGGTTCGCTTGTACTGGTAGGGTGGCAATTGCCACATACTTACCTGAATATTATACCTCCTTTTGGGTATTGTTTCACACTATTGTTTGCACGAATTGTGTTTATCCTGCAGTAGCCTTTACTCGATTACATCTAGGTCCTGAAGAAAGCCGGGTCAACTGACCAATTCGGCTGAAACATGTCGACCGCTATAGACTTAGCCAGGAAATAGTCAATTTTTTTCCAGATTATTAGGTTCTTTTAAGTATGACACTTGGACAATTGTTAATAAATTTATGTTTTGCCCAGGTAGCCATTTTTAATTTTCACTTACACTAGAGCACTGCACGTCACTAGAGTTCATATGGTTTGAACATACACCTTGACAAGAGCCCTTCTAAGGAACGTCAGGTCAGGTACCCAGCAGGTCCAGGTGGCTCAAGACTGTGGCCCTAGATCTAGATCTCCTAGAGGCCCAGATGACGAAGCTCCGCCAGTAAGGGTGGGCTGATGGACTCTTAGCTCTTGCTTGGTGATGATCAAATTATCTGAAGAGGTTTCTAAGCATTCTTCGCAGCGGTCAGTGGCTGTCTGTTCTTCATGATCAGACTGAGCACCTCCTTTTAGTTGTTTGGTACTGATTGGGGATTGGAGGTGTTTCAGTCCATAATTAATTCCCCTGAGACCCCTACTCACATTGTTTTTTGCTCCCTGAACAGCCGTCATAGGCAGTTCCATTTTAAATTCCTTCGGAGAGTTTACATCACCCCCGAGGCTACACATAGGATCGACCCAGTCCAACCTCACTGTTGAAATGTGGGGCACAACACGCGGACTTCGCCCACCTCTCCTGGAATTGTGGGAAAATTAAGACGTTCTGGGCAGCAGTTTTCCAAACATTGGGGGAAATGGTGGAGTTGGAAATCGCCCCCACTCCAGAGGCGGCACGGCTGGGTTATTGTGTTAACTTCCTAAAGGGGATTCGTAAATTCATCGCCATCGGGCTGTTATAGGCTAAAAGTTGCAATTAAGTTGGGACGCAAAACCGCTCCGACATTAAAAGGCTGGCTACATAGCTTAACGAACTGCAACACAAACAGCAATCTATATACCAGCAATTTGCCCAGATCATCCCACCCAAAAGCCTTCCGGGGCCCCTTAAAAATGTACACTGCAGCGCTTTTCTTACACTCTGCCTCACAGCTAGAACAAGGATTGGTCCCGGCGGGTGTTGGTTAAATGGATATCAAGTTAACACTAATTGCCAAAGCTACTACTGTGAATTGTAGATAAAAGTATGTACTACTTATTCCAATTATAGACTGTTTCTGGAATCTTAACAGGTCGGATGGATGGTCATTTAAGACCTTGCCCTGCTGTATACTATGTACACTTGATGTATAACATACACAGAACTGGCGACTTGCTTCTTGTTACCGCTTGTCAAGTATTGTAAATATATGATGCTATTGATATCGATGGAACAACTGTAACCTATCTGAAACTGGTAAATAAAGTTAAAAAAAAAAGTAGGTGCAACAATCAGTTCTATTAAATGATATGAAATTTAATATATAGGATTGGCAAAAGGCATTACCAAGCACAGTGGCTAAGCACGCACCCAAGAGATAGCAATAGAGAGAGAAGCACTGAAGGGATCAAAACAGAATAAGATAAGGCAGTGAAGTGATAGCAGTGGAGGGAATGAGGCAGGGAAAGGGGAGAACAAAGTTGGTGAAATTGGAAGAAGAGCACAAGTTACTACTTGTGTAACAATACATCTGTAAGAGACATTGGTTTGTGATAGATTCCTTACCTTAGAATATCCCCAGGCGTCAGATTGGATCCGGAAAGTTTTTGTAGCAGTACCCATGCGCGTCAGTAGGTGGCTTCGTGCGGCTCCGCGTCCGTCGCTGGTGTCGTAAGCGCCAAGATGACGTCATGGAGACTACTTAGGCGCCACCCATGCGCGCTGACGTCAGTTCTGTACACGACTTTCCGCGCCAGGAACGCAGAGCCATGCAAGAAACTGACCACTGGTGCCATGAAACTAGGGCCCTAAAAAGGGGGATGACCTTAACCCTAGAAATCAGTTCGCAGGACGGGGAGGATGGGTGGGGCGGTAAGGAATCTCTTACAGATATATCGTTACACAACTAGTAACTTGTGCATCTGAAAGAGACACGTTAGTGATAGATTCCTTAGAATAGATACCCCAGCAATACCAACCCCGGTGGTGGGTCTGCGAACAAGATTAAACCAGAAAGTCACGGAGAACAGAACGGCCAAAGAAGCCGTCTCTCCAGACCTGACTGTCAAGGCAGTAATGCTTGGTAAACGTGTGCACCGAGGCTCACGTACCTGCCTGACAAATGTCCTGCAAGGGGAAGCCGCGTCCCAAGGCAGTAGTTGCGGCCGTTGCCCTGGTAGAATGGGCGCACAGCCCCACAGGAGGCTCCTTCTTAGCCAACGAGTAACAGGCCTTAATGCAGAGATAGACCCACCGAGAGATGGTCCGCTTGTGCACAGCCCGACCTCTTTTGGCGCCCACGTAGCCAACAAAGAGTTGGTTATCCACCCGGAACTGTTGTGTGCGCTGCAGGTAGAACAACAGCGCACGTTTTGGGTCCAGACAGTGGAGCCTCTCTTCCTCTTTCGAAGGATACGGAGGCGGAAAGAGGGTGTGAAAAGTGATGGTCTGCCCGATGTGGAAGGGCGTGACAACCTTTGGCAAAAAAGAAGGACTGGTCCTTAAAACCACCTTGTATGGATGAACAAAAAGGAAAGGAGGTTTGGAAGAAAGAGTCTGGAGCTCACTCACTCTTCTGGCAGAGGTGATGGCTACCAGGAAAGCCGTCTTGAGAGTGAGAAGACGCAAAGGACAGGTATGAAGGGGTTCGAAGGGAGCGCACATCAGATATGTCAAGACAAGGTTTAAGTCCCATTGAGGCATTAGGAACAGCACGGGAGGAAACGTGTGCGTAATGCTTTTTAGGAAACGGTTAACAACCGGGGACTTAAAAAGAGAAGGCTGATCTGGAATTCGTAAAAAGGCGGAGATGGCAGAGAGATAACCTTTGATAGTGCCCAGAGCAGAGCCTTGCTGGGCCAAAGAAGGAAGGAACAGAAGGACTTCAGAAAGAGGGGCAGAAAGGGGATCCATAGCCTTAGCTGTGCACCATGCCACAAACTTGTTCCACCTGCAGGCGTATACCGTCTTAGTGGAGGGACCCTTGGCAGCCAGAATGACATCACAGACTTCAGGAGGAAAATCGAAAGCTGTCAACTGTCGCCGCTCAATCTTCACGCATGGAGGTGGAGGCTGGACAGGTTCGGGTGAAGGACCGTCCCCTGCTGCTGTGACAGAAGATCCTCCCGAAGAGGCAGTCGGATCGGGGGATCGATCGCCATGCTGAGTAGCTCGGGATACCAGTATCTTCGTGCCCAATCCGGAGCCACAAGGATGACTTTGGTCTCGGTCGCGCCGAATCTTCTTCAGCACTCTGAGCAGAAGTGGTATAAGCGGAAAGGCGTACAATAGACCGCTACTCCACTCGCAACGAAAAGCGCTGCCTAGCGAGCGCCACCCTGGAAATTCCAGAGCGCAGAACTGAAGACATTGCACGTTCTCTTCAGTGGTGAATAGATCTAACCAAGGCTCTTCCCACTGCTGAAAGAGACCTTGCACCACGTCCGAGCTCAGACCCCATTCATGATCCATCAAGCACTGGCGGCTGAGTTCGTCCGCCCTGGCGTTTAGAGAACCTGCCAGGTGTTGAATCATCAAGGTGAAGCCTTGATGTTCCAGCCACGTCCAGAGGCGCAGAGCCTCCTGACATAGGGTCCAGGACCTCACCCTGCCTTGTTTGTTGCAATACCACATGGCGGTGGTGTTTTCTGTGAACACCTGCACTACCTGTCCCCGGACAGAGGGAAGGAATGCCTTCAGTGCAAGACGGATTGCCCGAAGCTCCAATAGATTGATATGGAGCCGGGACTCCGCCGGAGACCAGAGGCCTCTGATCTCCGCCTCTCCCAAGTGGCCTCCCCATCCCAGGAGGGACGCATCCGTCACCACTGTGTGCTCCAGTTGGGGAAGGGAGAGGGACCTGCCATTGACCCAATAGCGATTCGTAAGCGACCACTGCAATTGCCGTGCAGTGCCCTCCGAGATCCGGACATGAACGGACAGGTTGCCCTGATGCTGCGCCCACTGAAACTTCAGGTCCCTCTGCAGAGCCCGCATATGCCATCTGCCATGAGTCACCAGCAGGATGCCATCAGGTCCAGAAGCCGGAGGGTCATCCTGACAGAAACCCGGGATAGAGGCTGAAAGATCGGAATCATAGCCTGAATATCCCGGACTCGCTGCTCGAGAGGAAACCAGAAACAGCATCGAATTCAGAACCGCTCCGATGAAGGGGAGCTTCTGAGAGGGACTCAGGTGCGACTTCGGCACGTCGACGGAGAACCCCAGCAAATGCAGGAGGTCGGCCGTAGTCTGATGGTGGTTGACGACTGCCTGGGGTGAGCCCGCCTTCAACAACCAGTCATCGAGGTAATGGAAGACTTACACCCCTGACCCGCACAGATGAGCTGCGACCACTGCCATCACTTTCGTGAACACCCGAGGGGCGCTGGTAAGGCCGAAGGGGAGCACGGCAAACTGAAAATGCTCCTGGCCTACCGTGAACCGCAGGTAACGCCGGTGGGCCGGCAGGACGGGGATGTGAAAATATACGTCCTGCAAGTCCAATGCTACCATCCAGTCTCCAGGGTCGAGGGCGGCCAGGACCTGAGCCAGAGTCAGCATTTTGAACTTCTCCTACCAGAGGAAGCGATTGACGTTCCGGAGGTCCAAGATGGGGCACAAGCCCCCTTTGTCATTCTTGGGGTCCAGAAATTAGTGGGAATAACAACCACTCCCTACTTCCGGCCCAGGAACGCACTCGATGGCCCCCTTGGCCAAGAGGGCCATGACTTCCTGCTGGAGAAGTACCAAGTGATCCCCCGACATGCGTTGGCACCGAGGTGGCATTGCTGGAGGGGAGGACTGAAAGGGAAGGGAGTAACCGCTGCGGATGATCTGCAACACCCACTTGTCCGATGTGATATCGTGCCAGTGGGGGAGGTGGTGGCGGATCCTGCCACCCACCGGCGTGGGGTGCCCCACAAAGCTTGGATTAGGAAGGTTTGGAGGTAGAAGCAGAGGGGGCGGAGGTGGACTGACCCCCACGCTGATTCCCAGACCCGCCCCTGCAGAAACCGCGTCCGCACTGGCTTGCTGAAGGAATGTGCCTGGGTGCCTCTGCCGTGGCCACAAAAGGAACGAAAACCAGGAGTGGCCGGGCTTTTGGCGGAAAGACCCAAGGACTTGGCCGTGGCCCGCGAGTCCTTAAAACGCTCCAGTGCACTGTTGGCTTTATCGCCAAACAGGCGAGTGCCATCAAAGGGCATGTCCATGAGCGAGCTTTGGACATCTGTAGAGAACCCGGTAGATCTCAACTAGGCGTGGCGACGAAGCACCACAGTCGTAGAAATAGCCCTGCCCAGTGAGTCCGAGGTGTCCAAATCACACCGAATGGTGAACTTAGCAGCATCCTTACCCTAAGCAACAGCTTGGGACAGCACAGCGTGGGTCTCCTCAGGACACTGAGGCAACACCTCTGCAACTGTATCCCACACAGCGTGGGAATAGCAGCCCAATAAGCAGACGGTGTTCATTGACCGCAGCCCCAAGCTGGCCGAAGAGAATAACCGCTTAATGAACTGCTCCAGTTTCTTAGAGTCCTTATCCGGCGGAGCCGTGGGAAAGGCACTCTGTGACGTCGAGGCTTGGATGAACAGGTTCTCAGGCGTAGGATGAGTGGGCGGAAACGCGGAGTCACCAGGCGCCGGGCGATGACGCCTGGCGACATTCTTCTCCACAGGGGCTCCTGTGGCTGGCCGCGACCAAGTGGCCAACAAGACGTCAGTGAGGGCGTCGTTAAAGGGGAGCCGGGGCTCCGTCGAAGTGGACGCTGTCTGGAGCACCTCAGTGAGGAGATTAGTTTTGAGGGCCACCGTAGGAAGATCGAGGTTGAGGACCTCAGCTGCCCGACAGAGCACCATCCTGTAGGAGGCACCCTACTCCATGGTAGGCAGGGGAGAGGCAAACCCCGGGTCCGAAGAGACATCGAGGTCGCCGGCGTCCTCCAAGTCGTCAGCCCAGTCCTGCTCGGAGTCACAGTGACGGGCAAGAGGGTCCTCGGACCCCTCCCAGTCATCATCCACCTCTGTCGCATGGGGAACAGACCGCGGCAGCAGAGCTGGAGCCGGAGAAGTAACATACGGCACAGAGAATGGCGCTAGCCGGCGCCGCGTCCCAATGCGGATACCAGGTAGGAATAAAATGGTCCTGGAACCGGGGCAAGGGCGAGACAAATGGCACCCACTGCGACGCCGGAGGCAGAGCCGAGAGTGGCGCTGGGGCCGGAGCCGGCAGCACTGGACCTTGTGGCGCTGGGGCCGGAGCCAACGGCGCAGTATCCTGTGGCGCTGGCGGCCCAACAGGATCCGGACACGGGACTGCGGGGCCCGAAGGCGCACGGGTGGGAGCCCAAGGCCTAAAAAGGCGGTCCATGGTAGCAAGAAATTCTTGCACCTGTTCGGGAGTCACTGACGGACCCGGGTAAGGTGGGTAGGCCGCGGGACATCCAGGCTCCAAAGAAGCCACAGGGGCCGAACCGCTGTCCCCCTCGTCCTCATCCGAGGACCGACGGCGGGACGTCGAAGAGCGAACTAGCTTCTTCAACTTCTTTTTATGTCGTCGCTTACCCGAATCCGAGGGCGAAGACTTGGAGCCCGAGGAGCGACAACTGCGGCCCCGCGAGCGTTCCTGGGAACGGGACCTGGAACAGCACTGGGACGAGTGCCGGACCTCCAGCAGCTTCCGGTGCCGCTCCCTCAAGGCCGGTCGGGCTTTGGTCCAACAGTTCCGAGAGTCGTGGTCGGTCTCCAGGCAGTAGCGGCAAACATCGTGGGGGTCCACCACCGACATATTGTGACGGCAGGCCCCACAAGACTTAAATCCAGGCATCCCTGCGTGCACCAAGGAGAAAAGGAGACAAAACGTCTAAAAAAGGATAGTCAAAAAGTGCTCTAACCGGATCTGCGCTTGCTGGCGCGGAAAAAGAAAGAACTGACATCAGAACACGCATGGGTGGCGCCTAAGTAGTCTCCGTGACGTCATCTCGGCGCTTACGACGCCACGGACGCGGAGCCGCACCAAACCACCTACTGACGCACAGGGGTACTGCTACAAAAACTTTCTGGATCCAGTCTGACGCCTGGGGATATTCTAAGGTAAGGAATCTATCACTAACGTATCTCTTTTAGATTTAAAAATACCTCAAACACCTGCTTAAGTTAGTTAAGCTTGAAGAATGCTGCTTCATTGGTATAGACAACTAAGCACTTCAGGGAAAGGTTTGCTTCATCATATCCCACTCCTTTATACTTTATCCCTGGGAGAACAGAAGCCCCAAGTAAAGGTTAGGTTGGAGAAAAAGGATCAGAATTTTCTGAGGATCAAACCTGATAATCACAAGCTTACTACCATTGAGTAGAAGGCAATCGGTTCATTTCCTTGCTTTGATATACATGAAACAGGAATTTGAAAGGTAGTGCCATTTGCTGAAATATAGATTTGAATATCGTCAGAATGGGCTGATACTGGACTTTAAGGACACATTAAATAACAAAAATTAAAAAAAGGATGGAGGCCATTGAACAGATTAAAAAAAGGAAGAAACTCTGTTTGATGATGCTTATTTGGCATTTACCTATTCACGACTCTCAGGTTGCACTAACCTGTTTCTGATTTAATGAAAATATATATATTTTTTTAAAGGAGAAACTCAAATGTATTATTAGTAGGGAGATTTATCAAAGAACTAGGTTTTCTCATACTTTTCAAACTTCAAGAGATTCGATTAATATTTCAAGTATGGAAGTGAGTACGAGCCACAAACTCAGTTAAAGAATTCTAAAGGTCCTACTGGCAAATCTAGATTGCTTAAGTTTGGGTACAATCAGAAGATTACTGGAAAATCAGCTAAGTTTTTCATTTGGCTTTTATTTAAACAAGCAAGTTGATTGATTAAGATCATTCTAAATAACAAACAAAGCACATTAAACGTTGCCTTTGTTTTACAGGCAACTAGCGTAACAAATCAAATTTTGTCTCAAATTCAGCCTTTACTTAGCCCAAAGAAAAGTTGTGCAGCAGCATTTTGAATACCCTACAGTAATAAAAGTCTTTAGTTTTTAGCTCAGCGGGAGTTCCCAGCCTACTTGTCTACCAGCTAGAGTATCAACGTTCCATAAGAATGGATCAAGCTTCTATGCCTGCTATTGATACAACGCACTATAACAAATGAGGTGTCTGACCGCTGGAGGGGATCCATATTATCCCCAATACACAAAAATGGTCCAACTAATCAGCCAGCCAACTTCAGAGTAATAGCCCTGCTTGATGTAGAAGGGAAATGCTTTGCGAAAGCGCTCATTGCAGAGTTTGAAGAATGGGCCACAATCAAAGCAATAATACCGATCACACAATTGGGTTTCAGACAAAGCTACAGCATGGAGGATAACCTAGTGATTCTCTATTCCCTGATTGAGTCAGCAAATAATACGCAAGCGTTAACACTTTATGCAGCCTTTATTGATTACACCACCACCTTTAATAAAGTAGACATGTCTGACCACACTGTGCAAGTCATCATGAGCCTATACGTTAAGACCTGGTTGAGAGACAAGGTCTCCACAAATAGAGTGACACAAAAGATCTGGACTAATCAAGATCTGAATCAGGGATGCATATTGGCTCTCCTATTATTTAACTTTTATCTGGCTGACCTAAACACCCTCGCTGGCGTAAATATATTTCCACCCAAAATTGCGGACTGTTATCTACCATGCTTGCAATATGCAGATGATAATATCTTATTTGATCACAGCACTGTTGGTCTGCAAAGATCGTTGAGTGCCGTGTCTCTCTACAGCAATGAAAACAAGAGTTCTATCAACGCCTCGAAGACAAAAATAATGGTGTACGGGAGGAAAAAAAGTCAAGAAAAACAAATTCACCTTGGATCAGGAGAATATTGAGCAGGTACACAGCTTTAAATACCATGGCATCTATTTTAACCAGCATGGCTTGCACCATGCACAGCTTGAGGTTGTTGGACCTATCGTCCTAGGGTAGCTTGGCTCAAGTGGAAAGGCCTATGCCCGAGAAACATGTTGTGCTTGCATCACACTCACTTCACACTCCAGCGTACCACCACTTAAAAAGGACGCTACACCAGGTAATTAGAAAAGGTAGAAAAGCTTTATATTTCTTTTATCTTGCTTCTTTTTTTCTTTCAAATCAAATCAATCAGTGTCTGTCTAGAACACATTAGGGTCCAAACATTTCATCGTTACTAGATTGACAGTACAGCAAATTCACTAGCGTTTTAAATAAAGTCATCAGTCATCATGCTGCACTTAGCAATTACTTAGCGCTGTAAATCGAGTCAATAAATATAGCGCCGCACATAGCATTGACATAGCACTTTAAATAGAGTCAATTAATACATCGCCGCACATAGCATTGATGTAGCGCTTTAAATAGAGTCAATAAATATAGCGCCGCACATAGCATTGACATAGCGCTTTAAATAGAATCAAAAAATACAGCGCGGCACATAGCATTGATGTAGCGCGTTAAATAGAGTCAATAAATATAGCGCCCCACATGACAACCACAATGCTCTGATTATCAGGTCAGTAATTATAGGACAGTTCACAGCGATCACTATGCTCTTGAAATTGAGTTACTAATTGTAGAACTGTTCATATTAGCTCATTAACAGTTCAGATTTGGTCATACCGGGATGCATGAAATCTAGCCTTACATAGGCTTATTACACATGGCTGGTTCTGCCTTTGCCCCCAAAATGCTCCGTTGACTCTGCAGTTGTTACTTCCCTCACTCGAGAGAGCAGGGGCCAGGAGCCGAGTTACTTCTTCCACTGTAACCATGGAAGGTCGCCGGGCTCGGGGAGAGACTTTTCCCAGGGGTTTCCTCACTTGTGGGCACTTGCAAGTAGACTCGGCCGGTGGAGGGCTCACTCGGGTGATTTGGTGCCAACGAAATGTCGGGGAATCACCCCGGGGGAGGGGCGTGCTCCGGACCTTACATAGGCCTCCCGCCTTCTTCCCCGGGGGGGTTACCTTGTTCTTCGGCCTCAGTTAGGCCCTTGCGATGGTCTCTTTCTGGCAAGAGGGCTCTCGGCTCCCTTCACTCGTCCAGGGTTCGCACCTGCAGTCGCCCTTGGCAGCGCGACCTGCGGGGCGCGGCCCTGTCAGCAAATCGTGCATCGGCGGGGGCGGCGTCTCGCAGTCCGCCCCCGTCACGTGATCAGAGTTTCTGGGCCTCAGGCCTAATGTGGCCTATGGGGAACTCCAACGGCTCTCTCTCCATATGAAGGGCCGCGTTTCAAAAGCTGCGACGGCAGTGGAGGGGTCCCAGTCTTCCTCACAAACCCCAGGTGACAGGAGGGTTGACCTTACGGGCCTTGGACCGCAGCGGTGAGTGATTCCTTATGGGGTCTTTCAGCGGGGGTGGCCAAAGTTAAGGGGGGTGATCTGCAGGCGACGGGGTGGCGATTTCTTACGCGCCAAGCACCCCCTTTCTCCCTCAGTGTTGCCCCAGCTCAAGACAGGCAGGCTAGGAAGTGGCAGGCCACATGCCAGTGGCGACAAAGGATAGAAGAGTCCCAGGCAAAGTCAGGAGAGCCAGAGATAATCACTCTATTTCCCCGTTCTCCTCAGGAGTCCTGGCAAGGTGGGGAGCTCCAGAGCTTGAGGTGATCCCAGGGTCAGTGGCTGAGGGAAGGGTCAGGTCAAGAGGTAGGGGGTAGTGTCAGCCGAGGAGGAAGAAAAGCAGGCCCTACGATCTGTCAGTTTCCTTCTCTAGCGCACCCACCTCCCCCACTCAGATGCCTTACTCCTGACTACCTCTTCTCCTACAAAATGGCCGCCGCCCCTCACCTATATATATAGCCTGGGCCCTGACTGGCCAGAGTGGGCCAGAAGGTTCTAGAACCCCTCATGACAGTCTATGGCCCAAGCTCTGAGGTGACAGTTTAGGCCACCATTTTGTGTAAGAGCTCTCTCCCTCCCTCCATTTTAGAGAAGCACCTTGCGCCTCACCCTCAATCAGTGAAAATGGGGCACCCAGAGCCTCTACGTCAACACCAAAAACAAAACAAGTGGACAGAAAAATTGGAGGGTAAAGGGAAAAAAAGGAAAAAAATGAGGAGGGAACAGCCAAAGGGCTGGCAGGTCTAACACGCGTCCCCCCCAGCTGAAAGTGGGGTGAGCTACCCAATCCCTTGGGAGTTCTCCTCACTAAGGCGGAAATCCCTAGAGAGACCATCAGCATTGGCGTGGTCCACTCCTGGGCGATGTTCCACCCTAAAGTCCATTCCCTGTAGGGAGATGGACCATCTCAACAACTTAGGATTCTCGCCCCTCATTTGCATCAGCCATCTGAGGGGCCGGTGGTCGGTCTGAACAAGGAAGTGCGAGCCAAACAGGTATGGCCGCAACTTCTTCAGGGCCCACACCACCGCAAAAGCCTCCCTCTCAATCGCACTCCACCTCTGTTCCCGGGGGAGTAGTCTCCTAGATAGGAAAACCACGGGTTGGTCCAGACCCTCTTCATTGAGTTGCGACAGCACTGCCCCGATGCCATGCTCCGACGCATCCGTCTGGACGATGAACTCTTTGGAAAAGTCAGGGGCCCTAAGGACAGGTGCCGCACACATTGCTTGTTTCAAGGTGTCAAAGGCTCGTTGACACACCTCGGTCCAGATTACCCGTCGAGGGTACTTCTTAGATGTAAGCTCAGTCAAGGGAGCCACGATGGTTCCATACCCCTTGACGAAGCGTCGGTAGTAACCGGTGAGGCCCAGAAAGGCTCGGACCTCCGTCTGAGTCTTGGGGGGTTCCCAGGCCATGATGGTTTCGATCTTGGCCTGGAGGGGTTGCACCTTGCCCCGCCCCACCAAGTGACCGAGGTACACTACCGACCCCTGCCCGATCTGGCACTTGCTGGCCTTAATCGTCAGACCCGCCTGCTGCAGGGCCTGAAGGACAGCCTGAAGGCGACACAGATGGTCCTCCCAGCTGCTGCTGAAGACGGCAATGTCATCCAGGTAAGCAGCCGAGAAAGCCACCATCCCGGTGAGTACCTGGTTCACCAGCCGCTGAAAAGTGGCAGGGGCGTTCTTGAGCCCAAAGGGCATCACGCAGAACTGGTAGTGACCCTCAGGTGTGGAGAAGGCTGACCTTTCCTTTGCTCCATCTGTCAGGGAGATCTGCCAGTACCCAGATGTAGGGTCAAAGGTACTCAGATATTGGGCAGCTCCCAACCGGTCAATGAGCTCATCCACCCTCGGGAAAGGATGAGCATCGGTCTTTGTCACAGAGTTCAGTCCCCTGTAATCCACACAGAACCTGAGTTCTGGGGTAGTGCCCGGCGGGGCAGCTTTGGGTACCAGTACCAATGGACTGGACCAGGGACTGCTTGAAGGTTCAATCACTCCCAGCTCAAGCATCTTGGTGACTTCACCATGGATGCTAGCTTTCACCTTATCCGACAAGCGGTAGGACTTGGACTTCACAGGTGGGCTGTCCCCTGTGTCCACATCATGGGTACACAGGTGAGTCCTCCCCGGGATAAGCGAGAACAGAGAAGCGTACTGCTCCAAAACCTGGCTGCAGTCTCACTACCCCCAGCACGAACCCCTACACAACCCAAATACCACTGCACTACCCTAAACCCTAAAACACTACCCCAGCACGACTCCCTACACTACACAAACACCACTGCACTACCCTAAACCCTAAATCTACCCCCAGCATGACCCCCTACACTACACAAACACCACTATACTACCCTAAAACACTACCCCCAGTACGACCCCCTACACTACCCAAACACCACTGCACTACCCTAAACACTAAAACACTACCCCCAGCACAACCCCCTGCACTACCCAAACACCACTGCACTACCCTAAACCCTAAAATACGACCCCTACACTACACAAACACCACTGCACTACCCTAAAACACTACCCACAGCACTACTCCCTACACTACACAAATACCACTGCACTACCCTAAACCCTAAAACACCACCCCCACACGACCCCCTACACTACACAAACATCACTTCACTACCCTAAAACACTACCCCCAGCACGACCCCCTACACTACCCAAACACCACTGCACTACCCTAAACACTAAAACACTACCCCCAGCACAACCCCCTGCACTACCCAAACACCACTGCACTACCCTAAACCCTAAAACACGACCCCCTACACTACACAAACACCACTGCACTACCCTAAACCCTACCCACAGCACGACTCCCTACACTACACAAATACCACTGCACTATCCTAAACCCTAAAACACTACCCCCGCACGACCCCCTACACTACACAAACACCACTGCACTACCCTATACCCTAAAACATGACCCCCTACACTACCCAAACACCATGGCACTACTCTAAACCCTAAAACACTACCCCCTACACTACACAAACACCACTGCACTACCCTAAACCCTAACACTACCCCCAGCATGACCCCCTACACTACACAAACACCACTGCACTACCCTAAACCCTAAAAGACTACCCCCAGCATGACCCCCTACACTATACAAACACCACTGCACAACCCTAAACCCAAAACACTACCCCCAGCACGACTCCCTACACTACTGCAGTACCCTAAACCCTAAAACACTACCCCAGCACGACCTACTACACTATCCAAACACCACTGCACTACCCTAAACACTAAAACACTACCCCCAGGACGACCCCCTACACTACACAAACACCACTGCACTACCTTAAACCCTAAATCTAACCCCAGTACGACCCCCTACACTACACAAACACCACTGCACTACCCTAAACCCTTAAACACTACCCCCAGCACGACCCCCTACACTACCCAAACACCACTGCACTACCCTAGACCCTAAACCTAGCCCCAGCATGACCTCCCACACTACACAAACACCACTGCACTACCCTAAACCCTAAAACACTACCCCCAGCACGAACACCCACACTACCCAAACGCCACTGCACTACCCTAAATCCTAAAACACTATGCACAGCATGACCACCTACACTACACAAACATCACTGCACTACTCTAAACCCTAAAACACTACACCAGCACTACTCCCTACACTACCCAAACACAACTGCACTACGCTAAACCCAAAAACACTACCCCCAGCACGACCCCCTACACTACACAAACACCACTGCACTACCCTAAACCCTAAAACACTACCCCCTACACTACACAAACACCACTGCACTACCCTAAAACACTACCCCCTACACTACACAAACACCACTGCACTACCCTAATCCCGAAAACACTACCCCCAGCACGACCCCCTGCACTACACAAACACCACTGTACTAAACTAAACCCAAAAACACTACCCCCAGCACGACCCCCTTCACTATCCAAACACAACTGCACTACCCTAAACCCTACAACACTACCCCCAGCACGACCCCCTACACTACACAAACACTACTGCACTACCCTTAACCCTAAAACACTACCCCCAGCATGAACTCCTACACTACCCAAACACCACTGCACTACCCTAAACCCTAAAACACTACCCCAGCACGACCCCCTACACAAACACCACTTCACTACCCTAAAACACTACCCCCAGCACGAACCCCTACACAACCCAAATACCACTGCACTACCCTAAACCCTAAAACACTACCCCAGCACGACTCCCTACACTACACAAACACCACTGCACTACCCTAAACCCTAAATCTACCCCCAGCATGACCCCCTACACTACACAAACACCACTTCACTACCCTAAAACACTACCCCCAGTACGACCCCCTACACTACCCAAACACCACTGCACTACCCTAAACACTAAAACACTACCCCCTAGACTACCCAAACACCACTGCACTACCCTAAACCCTAAAACACTACCCACAGCACTACTCCCTACACTACACAAATACCACTGCACTACCCTAAACCCTAAAACACTACCCCCGCACGACCCCCTACACTACACAAACACCACTGCACTACCCTAAACCCTACAACACGACCCCTACACTACACAAACACCACTGCACTACCCTAAACCCTAAAACACTACCCACAGCACGACCCCCTACACTACACAAATACCACTGCACTACCCTAAACCCTAAAACACTACCCCCGCACGACCCCCTACACTACACAAACACCACTGCACTACCCTATACCCTAAAACATGACCCCCTACACTACCCAAACACCATGGCACTACCCTAAACCCTAAAACACTACCCCCTACACTACACAAACACCACTGCACTACCCTAAACCCTAACACTACCCCCAGCATGACCCCCTACACTGCACAAACACCACTGCACTACCCTAAACCCTAAAAGACTACCCCCAGCATGACCCCCTACACTATACAAACACCACTGCACTACCCTAAACCCAAAACACTACCCCCAGCACGACTCCCTACACTACTACAGTACCCTAAACCCTAAAACACTACCCCAGCACGACCTACTACACTATCCAAACACCACTGCACTACCCTAAACCCTAAAACCCTACCCCCAGCACGACCCCCTACACTACCCAAACACCACTGCACTACCCTAAACCCTAGAAAAGAACCCCCCCCCCATGCCCAATCCCCTTTACCTATCACTCCTCGTGGTTCCTGCTTCACATCGTCTGAGGGGCAGTGCACGTCGTTGTGGGGAAACGGAACAGCCTCTGTTTCCTTACAACGACGTGGATCATCTGCATGTTTTTAGAACTCATGGTCATTTACCATACATACCTTTACAACAAAATTTGTTGTAAATGCATGCGTGGTAAATGACCATGCGTTCTAAAAAAATGCGTAGTAATGACTTTGCGATGTACAACGGATGCATGGTAATGCATGCGTTGTAATTGTATCGCGAAGTAAAAAAAGTCGTTGTAACGGCTGTTTACCGATTGAAGTTGGCCCCTGTTCTTCAGTGACTCATTTATTTGATAAATTAGGAGGAAGGAATGTGGGGTTTTTACCGATAAGTGCATTCCCGGCTGTTGTATTGTGAAAGTGTCCGCGTGGCCTGGTTTCACTTCCGGTGAGAGAGTGGAAGAGTCTGTTTGGATCTAAAGGAGTTCTGTTGTTGGACTGGGCCGGCGCGACACGTCATCAGAAAACACAGCTAATGGAAAGCGTCCTCCCTGAAATGTAGAGCAGTGCCATGAGAGGTCAACGAGTGTGCATCCCACCGCAGTATGACCGTACCGCGTGACCCATGTGCCGCCTCCAGGGTACGGGAGGCAGAAGCGGCATCGCAGGTCCTCTTGAAGACCGTTGGAACTAATTCTACATTTTGGAACTAGGGTATTTTAACCTAGTTGTTCCTGCCAGATACAAAGAGAAGATCCTGTGTTATTCAGTGCCCTCGTTACCTTTTTTGTGGGTTGTGGTACTTGTCACTTTGCTGCCCCGCCGGTGCACACGACTGGGCACCCCACCTCGTGTCCCATCTGCAGGGCCACTGCCCTCGGATTACTGGTTTCAGTTTCTGGAGTGGCAACAAAAACAGTTGCTCCCAAAGGACTAGCCTGAACACTTAGGTGAATATCCCCTGCACCAGTATTCCACGGAAATTCTTTCCTAGCTCTCCCACGTCGACGAGGACGTCGTAATAGCACGGCTCCGCTCGCGACACCGTATGATGTCATCGGAGCCATAAGAGGATCTTGTCGGCGTGCTGACGTCAGTTCCGCCCATTTTTTCCGTGCCACCGAGGCAAACAGGCAGACCGAGACATTTTCACATGTATACATAGTATACTAAATACATAGTATACTAAATAAATAAATAAATATATATATATGTATATATATATACACACACACACATATATACAAAGGCATAACCAATAAAGGCATAAAGAAATAGCAACAGATCAAGCATTTCTCACTATTAAAACATAAGCATGATTAAGCCATATTAAAAACATTCATGCCTAACAGTAATAGCATCTTTTTGGTAAAAACAGGTGGACAACGGGGAGGCGGGTGGGACAGTGAGGAATCCACAGGCAGATACTGTATCCACCAGAAAAAGCGTTACCGAAGGTAAGTAACTTGTTCTTCTGATGGATACTTCTACCTGTGTATTCCTCACCTTTAGAATAGAATCCCCAAGTCGTACCTCACCCAGAGGAGGGTGTCCACCTGACTAGACCCAAAAATCTTGCAAAACTGATCAAGCAAAATGGCCATCGCTCCTAACCTCCAAATCCAATAATAATCAAATAATTTTTCGTCGCAATTATATTGAAAATAATACTTTCAAAATACTTTTATTAATAAATTTAGACAAACACTTAAAGGAAAACTTTTTTTTATAATTAATTTAAAGATATTTCCTACTTTACAAATTATGCCGAAGTCGTGACCCCAGCGCGACTTTTCAAAATGGCTACCAGAATGCGCGCAGCCATCGTGTAGGGTGCGCGACTTCTGCATAATATTTAAAAAAAAAATAAAGATTGACTATAGTTTTTCTAACTAAAAATTATTCACAATTGTTTTTAAATATACATATATGTGCCGCCTCATTCCTGTGGGACTGAACTGTTTTTTGAATAATTGTGGTTACAGCTACTATGGCAGGCACCGGCATTTTGTGCAGGCGTGCGGCGTTCAGCGGACATTTCTTCGAAAATGTATATATATATATATATATATATATATATATATTACCTACTGGCGGTCGCCAGTAGGTAGTTATAGTTAGGACCACGTTTCCATAGGAAAACCTCAACATTCTATTTTGAATAACTTTGGCGCCGGTCGACGAATCCTCGCGAATTTCTGAAAATAGGTGGGGCGCTACGCTCCGCTCCTACCCTGAAAGTCTCGGGGGGATCCGTCAAGCGGGGGCTGAGATAAAAGGGGGGTCCCAAAACGCGTTTTTCCCATGCATTTTTCCATAGGACCTTTAGAACGAGCTACAGCCCGAACGGCTGAACAGAATTACTCAAAATTTGGCAGAGAGGTAGTCCCTAGGTCAAGGAAGTGCCTTTTGTAGGTTTGGTGTAAATCTGTTCAGTAGATTCTGAGAAAATAGCCTTTAAATCAATATATATATCTGAGCCCGCTTACGGTACGCTTACCGTACGCTTACGGTAAGCGTACGGTGGCGTGCGCGAGCGCGATTCTGATTGGCTCTTAGATCTTAGTAAACATTCGAATCGGCCGAAACCAGGAAGCGGCGGCCGCCATTTTGTGTATTTCACTCTGAAAAAAAAGAGTGAAAACAAGGAAAGGGGGCAATGAGGAGAGTTACAGACCCCCTAACATTTGTAAGGGGGTCAAAGAAGGACAGAAAAGTACAAAAAAAACATTTATTGATTTTAAAAAAAATCACGGGGTACGCGTACGGTAAGCTTACGGTAAGCGTACGGTAGGAAAAAAAAAAAAAAAAAAATGAAAATCAGATTTAAGTGTTTAGATATTAGGGGGCTCTAAAAAGAGCCGTTGTGTTTATGAAATGATTTTTTAGTGGTACCTACAAGTAAGTACCGATGCAGAGTCTAAGGTTCAAGAGGAAGACTCTGTTCCCTTCATCATTGAAGTGCACACCATCTCCTCTATAAATGTCTTGCATGTCATAACGCAAGTTGTTGTGGTAAATGGCACCCATACCATAGTCACGGAGGAAAGCAGAAACAGATTTGTTGACGTGCTTTCTTGCTTTGTCATCGCACCGCGTGCCCACCGTGCGTGCACGGCACTAACTGCGTAAAGTGGGCGCGCGGTGCGCGAAGCGCACCGCGTGCTCACTGTGCGCGCACGGTGCGCGAAGCGCACCGTGCGCGCACGGAACGAACTGCGTTAAGTGGGCGCGCACGCCACGAATGGCGTAAAGTAACTTAGCATTTAAAAAACCGTACAAATTCACTGAAAAAACCATAGGTTTCACACACGTTATAGTTAGGAATTAGCATTTAAAAAACCTTGCAAATTCACTGAAAAAACCATAGGTTTCACACATGTTATAGTTAGCGGAAATTTTACTGATAAAAAACCAATGAAATTCCCCCGTTATAGTTAGTGCAGGCAACTATAACTCACGCGACCGCAATCTTCTGCTGATGACATATGTGTCTTTATGAAAAAAAAATATTTGTAATATATGTATAGCTAAAAATGTATGGAAGAAGACATGGGCAAATAAGTGTCTAAATACAGTATTAGCATCAGCAGAGGATTGCGGTCGCGTGAGTTATAGTTGCCTGCACTAACTATAACGGGGGAATTTCATTGGTTTTTTATCAGTAAAATTTCCGCTAACTATAACATGTGTGAAACCTATGGTTTTTTCAGTGATATATATATATATATATATATATATATATATATATTCAGAGCAAATTGTCACGCGTTGTGGTGAACAGAACTGCTTTTCGGAAAGATAAACAATAAAGACATTTTTACATCTCTGGGAGTGCGGTGAAATCTCCTTTGCGTATATATATATATATATATATATATATATATATATATATATATATATATATATATTTAAAAAACATAGGATTGAGGTACATTAGACTTACAAATTTTCATTTAAAAAACCTTAGAAATTCACTGAAAAAAACGTAGCTTTCAGGCACGTTATAGTTAGAAATTAGCATTTAAAAAACCATAGAAATTCACTGTAAAAACCATAGGTTTCAGGAATGTTATAGTTAGTTGGACATTTCACTTGTATGAAACCATAGAAATTCCGGCGTTTTAGTTAGTTCAGCTAACTAACTCGCGCCCTAGCAATGCACTGCTGAGGATGTCACATATTACATCATTCATGACATGGTCAGTGACATGACTGATGACATTATCCACGTGAAAATCTGATGCACCTCCTCACACCTGAATATAACCTTTGATACACCCACTCTAAAATACAGACTACCATTTTCGAAAATATAGACGCATCAATACCAGTTACTAAATATGCACTGACTGCTTCCTAGGTCTACACACATCCACTCTTCACCCATACAGTTACCCATACATGTAGTCACTCATCAATATAACATTATCATGCGCACTCATACACCTATACAGACACTCACACACTGCCACATATCCAGAATTACTCACACACCTAGTCAGTCATGCAAAGAATCAATCATACTTCCATTTACTCACCTATACAGTTATACAGACACCACCTCACTTATTCATACAGATACTAATACATAATTACTCTCTTATAGACTCACTGGGCCAAATACACACTCATCCATGCAGCCACTCTCACAATTACTGACTCTCACATATAGTTATTTATATACACCATCACTCACATATACTGCCTTTTACATATGTAGTTACTTGCACATGTACCACTGAGACATCAGTTCACTCACCAACACACCCATACACTCACCCACCCATACAGCTGTTTCCACATGAACTCTTGAACCCATACACCCAGTGAATCAACCACTCACACATCTATGCACAGAGTCATATACCTCCCACCCACCCACTTAGGCAGCCATACAAATACTAAGGCAAGCTAACAATAACCCATATAGACACTCATGCAACTACTCACCAACCCATGCAGCAGCTTACACAACAACAGACCGACTGATACACTTTCACTCAGTTTATTCACTAACCCATGCATTCAGTAACACACATTTAATCACTCACTTATACAGTCAGTCACGTACCTACTTAATCCTCCCTACAGACACTTATACACCCACTCATTCTTCAATACAGCTTGGCATATATATGTAAAACAAATTTAAACTTTACAGAAACACACAGTCACTGGATGATGTCATCAGTGATGTCATTTGACATGTCATCAGTGATGTCATCAGTGATGTCACTGACCATGTCACGAATGATGTAATATGTGACATTAGCAGTGCATTGCGGGGGCGCGAGTTATAGTTAGCTGAACTAACTATAAAGGTGGAATTTCTATGCTTTTATACAAGTGAAATGTCCAACTAACTATAACGTTCCTGAAACCTATGGTTTTTTTCAGTGAATATATATTTACATATATTAATACCCTGTAAGCATCTGTGTGTGGCATGTAGCGCTGTAGATTTACATGCTGTGCCTACTTCTGTTTTCTAGGGGTGGGCCTGGGTGTGTTCAAGTTGTTTTTGTGCAAAGAATTCTGCTCGAGGCATGCGGTACTGATTCCACCTCTTCCTTGCAATGCTGAAAAGCATCAGCTCCATTGTTAGATTGTTTTTCGCACGGCGTGTGAGGATGGAGACGGAGCAAGCCGATACAGAATAGAAAGAGAGAGAGAGAGAGAGATGACATGCAGGAAAAGTAAGAAGAAAGGATCACTGCAACAACCAGAGGCTTCCGGGGAGGAGAGTGAGTGTATGTGAATCTGCAGCACTACATGCCGCAAATCGATGCTTTCAGGGAAGTAACATTTTCAGCTTGAGGCAGGTGTGGCTATAAATACACATGCTGTACATAGACTGTAAAGCAGTCCTCCCCTAGGCGGTGGCTAATCTGTGGATGTTGCAGAGAACTAAAAAAGGGTGCATAGTACAGCCTGACCAACACTGGCTTGTTGACAGGCTAAAATGTCTACACAGTAGTGTTTAGTTAAAGTATGCGGTGTAGTCCAAGTAGCTGCTTTACAAATGTCTGCTGTGGGAATGTTCACGAGGAAAGCCATAGAGGCCCCTTTCTTTCTAATAGAAAGGACTCTAAGAGTAGCAGGCAAAACCCTTTAAACATACACTACTGGAGCCAAAATGGATTCAGGAATTCAAAAGGATACACTATAAAGCACAAGATACTTTGGGGGCAGGTGGGGAAGCTGAAAAAGTGCTTGCCACAGACTGATATTATACACAATAATTTGAGACTTCAATGTGTAGACCTACACATTGCAGGGAGTTCCATGGCTGATGAAGCCGCAAAAACAACAGTGTAAACTGCTGCTGTTGCAGCAATAACTTGTTCCAGTACGAGAATAGATGGAGACATCATGACGGCTGTCAACGCTGCATGAGATGACACCGATCTGCCAAATGGCTTTGAATCAAGTGCTCCTACCAGTTACGTGCACAAAACATACCATTAGCCCATATTCCCGTAGTGGGGAAGAGAGTTATACCATATTCAGACCGCAGGTTAGGTCTCATACTAGCAGCACATGGGGTCTTGCATCAGCACATGCAGGGGTGAAGACTACAATTTCAGTATTGCATTAACTCTATTGGTGGCCAGGCCCTTACAAACAGACCAAGGACTTTGCCCTTAAATGCAACACTGCCAGTAGATGAAGGGTTCCACCATAGCACACCCACCACAGGCAGCTCTATTGAATTCAAACAAGCCTCTCGCTTGTGTTTATTTGGACCACTGCGTCCCCTTGACATCAGATGGGGCTTATAAGTACATCTTAGTTGCAGTGGATTCCTGCTCTTGATTCCTATGGGTCTTGCCACAGTGGTCGACTGAAGCAGGAACTGCTATAAAAGATCTTTAACTCTTTATCGGGACACACACAGTTGGCGCATTCCATTCCGACCACTGTCCAGCATTTGCCTAGAAGGCTTACAAAGATGCCATGTGAAGTTTGGTTGTGTTCCTGTGGTATTCTCCCCTATCATCCTGAGGGAAGGTCCGTAGTGGAAAGGAAAAGCCAGGACATAGAGCAGTCCTTAACAGCAAGGGATTTAGGCTCAGGTCACATATGGGTCTATCACCTATATGTGGTCCAAAGAGCTTTAAACAATCTGCCTAGAAAATCCCTGGATGGTTGGACTCCCTATGAGATCCTGCTTGGGTTTAGGATGTGGGTCCTTGACCTTGACAGTCTCAGCACAAAGGTGGCTGAAACAGCATTTGACATCAAATGTTTTACAGGAACTTAACAGATTCTGGAACAAACAAAGCAACGTCCACGTAAAATGCACCGCCACTGGAGAAGGAAGCACCAGTGACTCCTGGTTTGATTCCAAAGGTTGGAGATCTGGTCTGGGAGAAAAGTATTCAGGTCATCTTACAGAGTACCTCTACCTGTCCTAACAGGTCAAGGTACCAGAACTGTACTTCTCCCGCCCCATGCTGGTTGTAAAAACAAGAGATTTGTCTCAATTGATTCATCAAACCACATCATGTGGCCAATACTACACAGTGGGTTGCCGGGGCTCCCGGGTTGATACCTGCCTCCTTTCACTTCATATAGGAAGTTCCCATAGAAGCTTTGATCAGCGATGAAGCTTCTTCTCTCTGCGCTGGAGATAGTAACTAACAACGAAGTATCCCTTTTATATCAGCTTATACAGAGACACAAATTTAATTTCTGAAACCCAACACGGATGGTGTCTACATCAATATAACACAGTTCAAGTCATCGCCCAGTCGTGCGCAACCAACCGAGCTGCCAAAAATAGATCGGAATGACTATGGTTACTTCATCGATTTGGATGACTTCTCTTCAGATTCATCTGATCCGCTTGCACCTCCACCTCTACCCTTCAGAGAGAGACTGCGCGTTTTCTATTTTTGGCTGAAGACATACTTTGTTCCTCCATGGCTTTATCTTTGGATTACAATTTTGTTAATTCTCCTGGTCCTTAGGATTGGTTTTGAGACAGTCTTTTCCTTGCTTCTGAATAGACACAATCTCCCACAACGCTCTGTTGTGCAACTGGTGATCTTGATCCTAACAACACATTCTTCATAACACAATGTGTGATGAACATTTCGGCTGTTCCGGTTCCTGATGCAATTGTTTGGGATAGGGTATCATATGATATATTGGGACCTCATGAACCTTTGCAAATACCTTATACATTTTACATCTCATTGAATGGCTATCACCCCTAATACTACCTCGGATGACTGGGACATTGATAAAGTGCATGAAATGCTAGAAGATCTAGGGCATTCTTCTGTTTGAAGCTGTATGTACGAAGGCACAACTAATCATGATGAAATGTTTTGTTTTCAACATTATGGTCACAATTTCTCGTATGAAGCAGGTACTCCACATGCAGGATTTAATTACACAGAATGGGAATACTGCCCTTAAGCACCACCGGGTAGTTCAAATACATTTGCACAGAAGTTTGCTTATTTTTCTGGTTATAGTATAGTTGACCAAGGGTCTTATTATTAAACACTTGCACCATCACCTGCAAAGAAAAATATGCTAACAGATACCAAGCTATTATATTCTGCATCCTTTCTTTCCCAGCTGTCCACACAGGGGTTTGACTTTTGGAGGGACATTGTAGATGTGAAAACAATTTTGGGAAACAAAGATTGGCAGGTTCAGAGGAATTAGGCTTTTTTTAGAGCATGACTAATACCACATTAAATGATTTTCCAGAACAAAACTGTACAACAAACATCATTTCTTGGTCTGGCTAAGATAAAGGATTTATACACACTAAGAATTCCCACATTTGAACGTTTTGAAAACTGGGAGCAGTTTGATGGTGAATTGCTTTACACATGTCATCCATGTCGACAGGTGCGCCCCCCATGTGCCGGTTTGGACCCCGTTTGCTGTTTCTAGAGTTTCTTCTGCTGGTATATTTAGATTTGTGGCCATGTAACTCTACCTGGTTACACTGGGTCAGTGAACTTGAAGGGGGAGCTTGTTTTCAAAGGTAAATTTGTCCTTGGTCGTTAAGATGCTGCTGCATGCCAGGAACAGATTTAAACTGACTGTAGTAATCTTAATTTGACTTCATGTCCCTTGCAGAGGGGTTAATAGCAGTACCAGCGGATTTTTGATCTGCAATACGCTGACTTCATGCATGATTGATGCTATTTCTGAAAGTTTATATAGGGGTTGATCCAGTAAATCGGAGGTTCCGATTGTGCCAAGTGGTTGTCTATTCAGGACCGTGGTTGAGAGTAACGCTATAGAGCTGGTTTTATGAACTTCTGCCTGGGTTGTGCCTGGCGTTGCAGTGACAAGACTTCGAGGCTTTGTGCCAGAGTCAGACGTCTCCTGTCTACATTCATTCACTATGCGGATGCTTTCACTCCCTACTGTAGTTACTGTGTTTGCTGGCACTGAGTATAGACTGGATGTTGAGATATTTGCTTCCTCTGAATTTTACAAAAGTTAGTAATTTTGTACCCCTATTTCTTTCATGCAGCTGTGGTTTTACCTTTTTTGGGAATCTGTTGTTGGGTAGGAGATTTCAAATCTGTAATATCATCCAGACATATCACTGAGTACTGGTCTAGTTTTTCCAGAGCGCACTGATGTTCCCTGTAGGCTAGTCTTTTCACAATTCCTGGCGATTGCCCTGCAGGGCTGGTAGCCCCTGTATTTTTGTGCGTCCTTCCTTGCCGTTGGCAGGTCTCAGCAGCTTGGAGGGTTCTGAATGCACTGTTATGTCCTGAAGTTGCCTTCTCCCAAAGGTCGCCTGTAAGGCTTAGACCACATTTAACAGTGTGACCAATTCAGGGAGGCATGAACACCCCAGTGCTTCCCTCAGGTCCGCCACACAGGTATTAGCACTTCTTACCCCCTTGTAGCTGCCATGCTTCCAAGTGCCACAGACAAGCTGTAATTGGTTTCTCAGGGTGCTTTTAAAGGCGCCAGAATGAACCTATTGTGACTAATAAACTTCTTCCACTTAAAACAATAAGTCCTTTTGCTCCGAGCTCTGAGACTGGTTATTAGGCTGCTTAGGATGTCAGCTGGCCCCCAATTTTGCATCCCTGGAGCAAGTAGCCCATAACCTCGGAGTATTATGCCACTGTGACAGGGTAAACAGGCTTAATGCTTGTGGGAGGAATAAAAGAAAAAAGGGCGCCACATAATATTGCTAGACACAGGAGAGGCGCTGCTGGCAGCCGATAGGCAGAACTTCGCGCATGCACAAGCTGCACTGGACTACCGCCGGCCACCTCCGTTAAGCACGAAGACTGCGGCCTATTACCGTCACGCCACTCGCGAAGGTCGCTGCCTCAACCCTCAGTGCCTCTCCCATTGCTACTATACACCGAATTGAAAAGACAAAGAAAAAGTGCAACGGCTGCGGGGAGGGGCGAGTTTCGACATGGGGGCGATAGAGGGATGGTGTGCCGTTGCCAGGTTTCAGCTCCCTGCTCTCTCAGGAATCCCCAAACCCCTCCAAAGTCGCCAGTCACCTAGTCGCACTCACTTCTCAGCCCGCACCTCTCCGCCCACTCTTTTCTTCGTGCACCCGGTCACTGCCTCACTCCTTGCTCCACCTCCTCGCGTCCACAAGGTCCCCAGAAACTCATCACTTGAATGCAAACTGATGATGTTATGATAGCCATTATGCAGCCCTTCACCTTTCTACCCCCACTCATGCAGAAACTAGAAAGTGAATCTTCAAAAATCACAGAATGTCAACCTTACCACCCCACAGGGAGACCAACTCCAGCTAGAGCGCCTTTTTCTCTTCCCATAGGGGACTCAAAAGGGTCACATATTGGAGCATACTGAAACACTCCATTCTGGAGCGTATGGCAGAACATACTATGTCATGCTGCTCTACCGCATGCGCTGTCCTCCAATCCTGGAAGGAAGGCCCCATCTCTTGGTTGGGTAGGTTGGCAGTGGCCAAAATGACCCTTTTACTGAAAATGCTCTATCTCATGTAGACCCTAACCCTGCAGTGTCCCCCCCCCCCCATGTCATTGAGAAGCTGCAACATTTATTCAAAGACTAAATCTGGGATGGTAAAAAGGCTCGTATGGCAAAAAAAAAAACACAGGTGTATTGGGCGATCCCTACCTAGTGTGTTACCAGGCAGCACAACTTAAGATATATTGTAGAATGGAATAGTTAGCACAACCAACCCTCACTGCATCTCCAGACGGCCACTGGCGCAACGAGTGCTCCCCCTTCCCTTGCCCCATCTCCCTTTTCCTTCCTCCCTGAGTTCCCCCGGCCCCTCTACCTTCCCCTCTCCCCTCTCCACCCCCCTTGTGTTTTGTCTCACTCCCTAGCCTTTCCCACACCCTTTCCTTCTACATCCCATCCCCCCTCTTTTCCGTCAGTCTCGTTCCCCACTCCCTTCCCTCACCCACCCCTTTCCCTCCCTCCTTCCGGATGGAGAGGCTCACAGGACAGCGGGACACCCTCCCTCTTTAAGGGTAACTGACACTGCCCCCGATACTTCTGTTCCACCTTTAGCCAAAAACCCGCCCATCCCCCCTAGCAATTGACATGGGAAGCACTTGAACTGCCAGTGGAAGGCTCTTGTCTCCCTCACCGTGATCCCTGCCTCCCTCCAGCCCTGCTGTCTGCAACACCCAGCCTCTGAAGACGCCATTCCATTTCTCAGGGAACACCCTCCAGTACCCCTACCCCTACTTGACGGCCCCTGGCCCAGTGGCCCCCTCCAACACATATGCCTCCTGAAGGACAGGCCAGGCTGGGAGGTGGGTTATTCACGAGTTATTCCTGGCTATTAGCTTCCCTTGGACTTTGACTATCTCCATACCCCCTTCCCTCCCTTCCTTAGTGAACTGTATCGCATCGCACGGTCTTGCATTGTTCATTACTTTTACGCTTAGATATCATAGGGGGTTCATGTTGTATACCTTTGCTTTACTCAATAAAAAATTGCAACATGAAAAAAGACTGCAACAGGCCTTGTACTGAGCAACACTGGTGCTTTATAGATCAGGCAGTGGCAGGGATACACATTTGGAAAATCCCATGGGCCTTCAAGCAGTACGCCACCAGGGGTTTATACCTGCCCAGTGGTAAGGGCAACAGTAGGAACGTGGAACAAGGTACAGCTGACATGGAAGTTATCCACTCGCATATCAACACAGACACTTATACTGAGAAAGCCTGACTTTCCGTCGGCTTTACAGGAAGCAGCATTTTTGAGATGGCAGAAAGCCAATTGTAAAGAGGTGGGGACTTTTTAACCACAATGGGCTTATGGTATTTACACTAGTCCAGTCCAACTATGGCATCAGTTAAAACGCATACTGGCAATACGTCACCATATGAGATTGGGTTGCCCAACCACAAACAAGTCCGGACGCGAGTCGGCCCGACACCTTATGAGGAATGGTTCCTTACCTGAACATACGGATAAAGGTTTCCTGTCTGATATCTAAGCCCTCCAAAACTTTCTAATAACACTAAATCACCAGCACAGCAGCAGTGGGAACTGGAATGTGAGCGCCCCTTTACCCTTAGCAAATGAGCTGATATTTTGCGTAGGGCATGCACATTCACCTGTAGCACCTCTGAAAAGGAGAGATTACTTACAATTACACACTGCTGCCATTATACCGCATTCCTGACAGCTAAATGGAAACAAAGCAGGGATGTGAAATACTGGAGGCAGTGCGGACACTCTGGTACACTAACATACATTCTCTGGAACTGCCCTTAATTACAACAATACTGGATGGACGTCCTGGCAGACATTAATGAGATGTACGAAACTGGCCTGCCTAGATTTCCCAGTAATATCTGGTTGGGTCTACCCAACACACTGATTTATCCTCTATGTTCTACTAAAGGGAGAGCTATTACCCTAACCCTTTGTGCAACCAAGCAAGTCATCTTGTACAAATGGCCCACAGATAAAACACCGATGCGGCTGGATTGGCAGCATAAGCTGTGGAGCTCCTTGGCATGGAGAAAACAACGGTAATGGATGACCGCAAGCAACCACAATTTGATCAAACTTGAGGGCCTTGACTTCCGAGAGCTCTCATGTCCAACCCACTTGAGAATACTTCGCCTCACCCAACCTGAACACTAAACAGAATGAGCTGTGGAAGCTGCGAACTGGACAATGCTGCCTCTACCTGGGCCTGAAACCATCACACTTTCCAATGAAGGATGTTGTCGAGCATACTCCATCCCTCTTTTTCCAGGACATTCCCTTTCCCCTCTGCCCCCCTTCCCACCTTCTGACCTCCCTCCTCGAACCCCTTCCAGTTTAATCTATCTCTTTCTATGTTTACCTCACTGGCCACTGGATGGAGGTGAGGGTACTGTAATGCACGGTTTATTCCCTAAAGAACCTCAATAAAATTGATTTAAATCCAATTAGCACAGCCCAGAATATTCTTCCTGTATTGAGCCCAGGATTGTGTTGATTATAATGATAAAATAAATATTTTGTTTAAAAAAATAAAATGTAAAAAAGGAACAATCACAGGACTACAGCGCACAGGGAGTATGATGGAGGCACAGTCAGAGAACAAGGAGGGCCGCTCGTAGCAAAATACTATCAGGATTGCAGACATCCCAGAGTGTACAGAGGGCCCGTTCTCACAGAGTACATTGCAACGTGGCTGAAGTTCTGGGTACCAGTAAGGGAGGTATCCCAGTACTTTCTAGTAGAGCTACCCCGATCACTAACTCCTCATCAGCCTCCTGGAGCCAATGATAGCGAGAATTTTTATTTCTCAGGTAGAGACATGATCCTTAAAACAGCATGCAAAATGAGAAAGTGACATGTGAATCGTCTCCTATCAGGATATTTCCCAGCTTACATACTTAAAAGTTCAGCACAACGAAGATCTTTACTGAAAGCTAAGCAGAAATTGCGTCAATGGCTATTCAATATATGTTGATCTTCCCAGCAGGTCTCAAGGTCATTTATAAGGACACATCTATTTTTTTACACTCCTGAACGCGTATGGGCATGGACAAAATAATGACCATGCACTTGATGGACTCCACCTCCGTCTCCTTAATCGCCAGAAAACAGAGACACAATAGAAGGTCAGAAACAGCAGGCAAAACAACAATCGTCACAAGATCAGAGAAGACAATGGCTGGCAGACTCTGACAACAGCCCTTAACATTGAAACATTGGGTTGGACGTACAGAGGATGAGACTTGATCGGGGCCGTACTGAAACCTGAATCGAGTAAGAAGAAACTTTAGTGCATTCATGATAAAGTTGCTATTTGATATATGTATATAATGTAATGACTTTGCCTTGGGTATCTCTGCTTGATTATACCTGGTTTTCATACAGAGTTGGACATGGAGGAAACACGTGACTTATCCAGCTTGAGAGTTCCTACCATTCCATAGGCTAAAGCTCTGTTTATGTTGTTGGGTTGACGGACATACCATGCACTGGGGTAATAGTTCCAAAACCACAGCATTTCAAAGTAGGGTGGGTGGGGGTTAGGGTTATGTTACTTTTTTTACATGACCTTCCTGGGGCAAAAGAGAGCATATGCAAGTGGTCTGAAAGATACACAATACAATGACAGGTGCATTGACACTCATGAGGAGGAATGTTAACTTGTTGGGGAATAAGATTAAGAGAGGACTAGTATTTAAAGTCTTGCTACTCTAGAAATCACTCCCAGTGTTTATACAGCAGACACACTTAAAGGCTACAAACGGTCAATTTATAGGGAGAGGGAAATACAGGGTGTGAAGTCGCTTCGGTTATACAACAGGTTCTAGGGGGGTGGAGATTCTGCTCAAGAAATCACTCAAATTCCACTACTCACAGTTATGGGCAGATGCTAGTCGAGGGTACACTGCAGTACTGGGGGACTAAGAGGGGAAGGAATTGTTACTTTTGAATATCTATGCCTACCGGGTCTACAGAAGGAAATGCTACTTACCAGTATGCTTATGTTCGAGGCATGTAGAGCTGTAGATCCACACACTATGCATAGATCTCCATCTGGTGTTGGGCCCGGATGTTTGCACTTTGTTGTTGTCCTGGAAAGTCTTTGGAAGTCACAGGATAGATGGCTCCTCCTTTGGACAATAGTGCGCATGGGCATCGACTCCATCGTCAGATTGTTTTTTCGCCAAAAAGGGAAATGATGGAGTTTTGTAAGAAACAGAAAGAGATGTCCATGTATGTTGTATCTAATTAAGATAATACTGGAACAGATAGAAGGTAGCCGGGGAGGTGGGTGGGTCTGTGTGGATCTAGAGCTCTACATGCCAAGAACAGATGCATACTGGTAAGTAGCATTTTCCGTTCAAGGCATATGAGCTGTAGATCACACACTATGCATAGATTGCATAGCAGTACTCCTCCTTAGCGGCGACCACCAGTGTCTGTTGCAGTAGTTTGAAATAGTGTTTTAAGCACAGCTTGGCCCACACTAGCTTGTTGTTTTGCCTGCACATTTACACAATAGTGTTTTGTGAATGTGTGCGGTGTAGACCATGTAGCTGCTTTGCAGATGTCATTTAGGGGAATGTTCCCTAAAAATGCCATTGAAGCCCCTATCTTTCGGGTAGAGTGGGCTTTAGGGGGAATAGATAGTGTTCGTTTTGCCTTGTGGTAGCAAATTTATATACATTTGACAATCCACCTTGCAATGCCAGATTTTGATATGGGATTGCCTTTATGTGGCGGTGAGAAGGATACAAAAAGTTGTTTTGTTTTACGAAAAGGTTTTGTTCTGTCTATATAGTAAAGGAGTGCTCTCTTTACGTCCAGTGTATGAAGAGCCCTTTCTGCTACTGTTTGTGGTTGCGAGAAGAACACTGGCAACTCAACAGACTGGTTCAGATGGAAGGGAGAGATAACTTTAGGAAGGAATTTGGGATTTGTTTTGAAAACCACTTTGTTATGATGGAGTTGTGAAAGTGGTTCTTGAATGGTTAGTGCCTGTAGCTCACTGACTCTTCTAAGAGATGTAATTGCCACAAGAAAAGAGACTTTCCATGTGAGGAATTGTAGTTCGCATTTATGCAGAGGTTCGAATGGAGGACCCATCAATCTTGTGAGGACGATGCTTAGATTCCACACAGGGGAAGGAGGTACCCTGGGAGGAATTATTCTTTTTAGGCCTTCCATAAATGCCTTAATGGCGGGCACCCTGAACAGTGATAGGTGCTGTCTATTTTGTAGGTAAGCTGCAATGACAGCAAGATGTAACCTAATTGATGTGTATGCTAGATTACATCTCTGAAGATGCAGAAGAGAACATATAATGTGCTGAGTGGAGGCTTCTAGAGGGTTGATGTTGTTATTGTTACAGTATATAACAAATCTTTTCCACTTCTAGTGGTGGGGCGCCTAGCCTCTTTGATAATGTTCATGCAATCAGGGGGAAGATTGAGATAACCAAACTCTAGGACTTCAGGAGCCAGATCGGTAGGTTGAGCTGTGCTGGATCTGGGTGTTTGATCTCTCCATGGTTCTGTGTTAAGAGTTGTGGGGTTGTCTGACCCACATTGGAGCAACTAGGATCAGTGTGAGCGACTGTTGCTGCAGCTTGCGTACCACTAATGAAATGAGTGGGAGAGGCGGAAAAGCGTACGCAAATTTGCCTGACCAATTCATCCATATCGCATTGCCTTTGGACAATGGGTGTGGATATCTGGCGGCGAAGCTTTGGCATTTTGTGTTTTAATGTGTGGCGAAGAGATCTATCTCTGGCTGCCCCCACATTTGGAAGAACGGTTAGAGAACTTGTGGGTGAAGTTCCCACTCGTGAATCTGTTGTGTCTGTAGACTTAACAGATCTGCCATGTGATTTTTGAGTTCCTGGGAGATGTTGTGCTAATAGGAAAATGTTCTGAGGAATGGCCCATCTCCATATGCTCTGTGCTAGTTGAGAGAGCTGGAGAGAGTGCGTCCCCCCCTGTTTTTGTAAATAGTACATTGTTGTCATATTGTCCGTGCGGACTAAGACAGCTTTGCCTGATATATGTTTCTAGAATGATTTTAATGCCAGAAAGATTGCTAGTAACTCCAACTGACTGATGTGGAGTAGGCTTTTCTGAGGTGTCCATGTGCCCTGTATGGTGTGATGAAGTAGATGAGCTCCCCATCTGGTAAGCGATGCGTCTGCTGTTAGCACAATCTGTGGAACCGGCTCTCTGAACGGTCGCCCTTTGGAAAGGTTTTGGGTGTTCCACCACTGCAGAGAGAGATGTGTGCGGCAGTCCACCAACACCAGATATGTCAGCTGACCTTGAGCTTGGTTCCACTGACGTGCTAAGCATTCCTGTAAAGGTCGCATCTGGAGTCTTGCATGAGGTATTATGAACATGCAAGAGGCCATCATTCCTATTAGTTGCATATAAACACACGAGCTGGAAGTGAGTGTTGCGGTTGGAATCTTGCTATACGAGCTTGCATGCTTTTTGGGGTGTCTATTGTGGCACCCAGATATTGTTGGATGTGGGATGGTGGGAGGTGAGACTTTGGGAGGTTTATGGTAAACCCCAAGTCGTTAAGTAGTTGTATTGTGGCGTGTGTGTGATTTACACACTGGATATGTGACTTTGCTTTTATGAGCCAGTCGTCTAAATATGGGAAGACGTGAATCTGTTGTCTTCTTAAGTAGGCTGCTACCACTGCCAGACATTTCGTGAAGACCCTGGGTGTGGTGGTGACTCCGAACGAGAGGACTTTGAACTGGTTATGCAGGCCCTCTACCACAAACTGAAGGTATTTCCTGTGAGCAGGGTGAATGGGAATGTGGAAGCAGGCATCCTTGAGATCTAATGTGGCAAGACAGTCGCCTTGTTTGAGTAGCGGGAGGACCTGCTGAAGAGTGACCGTATGGAAATGGTCTGATTGTATGTAGAGGTTTAATGGTCTGAGATCCAAGATGGGTCTCAGGGTTCTGTCCTTCTTTAGAATGAGGAAATACAGGGAGTAAACTCCTGTGTTCTGGTGATGAAGGGGAACTGATTCTATGGCATGTTTTTGTAGGAGGGAAAGTACCTCTTGTTTTAGAAGCCTTAAGTGTTTTGCGGACATTGGACGCTGTCTGGGTGGAATGTGCGGGGGAGTGGAAGTGAGCTCCCAGCAATAACCGGATTGGATGATTTGTCTCACCCACCTGTCTGTGGTAATGGTGTTTCAGACAGGTAGGAACTGTAGCAATCTTCCCCCGACCGGAGTAGAGTGGTCGGGGGGGAGTGGAGGGAAGCCATTGTTTAGGGGTGGAGGCAGTACGAGTGTTGGTATTTTTGCCTCTACCCTTCTGGTTTTTGCCCCTGTAGCCTCCTCTGTAATAGCCTCTTGTAGATGAGGTCTGTGTTGGACTCTTGTACGAAGTGGAGGGGTTTTCGGTGGAAAAACCTCTAGAGGAACCTCTGTAAGAGGAGTGACGAAAAGAACTACTGGGAACTTGCGATTGCAAGGCTCCCATTGATTTGGCAGTGTTGGTGTCCTTTTTCATCTTTTCTAAAGCTGAATCTACGTTGGGTCCAAAAAGGTGTTCTTGATCAAATGTTTGATTTAATAAAGTGGTTTGGACCTCCGGCTTGGAGCCGGAAATGCGTAGCCATGCATGTCTGCATAAAAGGACGCTGGTGTGAATAGCCCGGGATGCTGTGTCTGAAGCATCGAGAGCACAACAAATGTAGGTATTTGTAATGACCTTGACTTCCTGGATGAGATCATTAGCTCGTGTCTTGTATTGATCTGGAAGGTGTTGCAGTAGGGTCTCTAGCTCATCATCGTGTGCCCTATCATATCTTGCGAGCAAAGCCTGGGTATTGGCAATCCTCCAAATATTAGCTGCTTGGGACGCTGTTCTTTTTCCGGACGTGTCCTGCAGTTTTGATTCTTTATCAGGAGGAGGGGCATCTCCTGTGGTTTGCGAATTGGCCCTTTTCATGGCGTTGGAGACCACTAAAGAATCTAAGGGTATTTGCCCTCTAATATAAACAGGGTCAGATGGGGCAGCTTTGTATTTCTTTTCTACCCTGGGGTTAATGACTCTGGCCCTTACAGGATCCTTGAACACCTCGGGAGCGTGTTTGATTACCCCTTTTAGCATGGGGAGAATGGCACTGGACCTTTGGGATGGTTCGAAAGTGTCCATGAGGAAATCTTCCTCTATAGGGTCTGTATGTAGGTTTACCCCGTGGTATTCTGCTGCCCTGTGTTTAAGTTGAGTGAACCCTATAGTGTCCTCAGGAGGGGATAGCCTAGATGGGTAGATGTCATCCTGAGGTGTGTCTGGGACATCTGGTATGTCATAATCTTCCCATGGATCCTTTGGGGCACCAGGAGCACTGGGTTCCCCTAAAGGGTGATCATCTCCCATGTCATCAGAGGTGTCATTATCATCTGGAGGTGGAGAAGATGGCGGGGGAGGTGAATATGGGATAGGAGAGTGGTGTGGAGGGGGAGGAGGAGAAGGGATCCTTAATGGAGAAGTAGCAATGTCTCTTTTTCAAGGGAAGTGGAGCTGGTATAGGTTTGTCCATTTTCCGTTTCTCTGAAGGGCTAAGTGTGAGTTGCCCTGTTTTAGGGTCTCTGAAGTGTTTTTTGGATAGGATCCTGTTGAAAAAGGTCCTCCTCAGACGTGTGTTCTTTCGGCGCCGACTTTTTGGGTGCCGGTTGTACACTTGGAAGATTTTTGTGTTCTTTAGGCCTGGAGGCGGGAATTTTCTTCAATCCAGATAGTGGTTTCGGTAACACAGTTTTTTCGGTTCCGGTGTTTTTTTCAGATCCGTAGGACTGTGCTCCGAAGGCTGAGAGCCCAAGGTTTTTGGAGCCGGGTGTTTGCTCGGTTCCGAGGATTTTTTCGGAGCCGGGCGTCCCTGCCAGTGGGTTTCGGCACCGAAGGCGTCGATGCGGAGGTAGGCTTCGGCACGGAAGAAGGCATCGGTTTCTTTTTTGGTGCCGGGGATGGAGTTTCGGCACCGACGGCAGGCTGGCTCGATCCCGAGTGGCCTGAAGGCTTTTGTATTGGCTTCTGTGCCGAGCCCGAAGGCGGGGCGTGAAAAGTTTTGTCCTGGTGTGCACCTATGCCCGACTAAGGTGTGACCGAAGCCTTTTTGGGAAGGTGGGTGGTGAGAAGTCGACGTCAGTACTTACGACCCACTGCCCCGGAGTGATGTCTTCAACGTCGGAGTTGTCGGAGCTGACGGCGCTGTGCTGGATCTGCTCCTGCTCCGGTACATTGATGCCTTCCTGGAAGATGTCGTCGGGAATGGATGTCGATGATCGAGCCATTGTTCTTCGAGCTCGACGGTCCCGGATCGTCTTCTTGGAGTGGAAAGAGGCACAAGCTGGACAATCTTTGGCCTCGTGCTCGGGTGAAAGGCAGAGGTTACACACCTCATGAAGATCTGTGTACGGAAACTTGGATCCACATTTAGGACACTTTTTAAAAGGAGTCCTTTCCATGAGCTGAAGGCCCAATGGCGCAGGTAGGCCCAAAGGCCTGCGTCGACGACTGAAATCGAAGATTTGAAGGTCTGGTAGAGATGCGCGTCGAAGGGAAACACGATCTAAACAATACCGAAGTATGGGTGAGGATTTCGTGTCGAAAAGATGATCGGTAACGACATCAAACTGGAGCGCGATGAACACATCTGAGCCAGATGGCAGAAAAAAAAACAATCTGACGATGGAGTCGATGCCCATGCGCACTATTGTCCAAAGGAGGAGCCACCTATCCCGTGACTTCCAAAGACTTTCCAGGACAACAACAAAGTGCAAACATCCGGGCCCAACACCAGATGGCGATCTATGCATAGTGTGTGATTTAAAGCTCATATGCCTCGAACAGACATTACAAATGTTGACACAGCTACTAGTTGACCTCTCACAGGATCTGACAGTACTGCCATGGGATCTCAAAAAGGTAATACACCAATATTTGGATAGACCCAACTCCAGACAAACACCGTATACTTCACTCTGGAAATGGGAAGGCTTCTACAAGCAATGGGGCTAGGAGATGTATGGAGAGTCCTGCACCCACAGACGAGGGATTCTCCATTTGCTCTGGAGCCAATGAATCACCCTCACAAATAGACCATTTTTACATTCCATGTATTAATTCACTGCAGCTGAACAATTGTCACACGGGGTGCTGGACCACTCCCCCTGACACTGGGGATATATAATGAAAGACACAGGAGACTGGAGAATGGTCTCATCGTGTGTGACAAACCCTACAGTGGTCAAGAGTTTGAGCGAAGCCACAGAGTGTTATTTTGTAGAAAATATAAACTCTCCTGCAGGAGCAGATGCACAGTTGGAAGCTTACAAAGCAACGGTAAGGGGGTGATTATTTCGGGAGAAGTGGGCCAACGTTGCGCCATTGAGTAGCTGATGGGGGCACCAGAACAGAAACTACAGCAGCTAGAAATAGAGCAAGCAATACAACCCACAGAAGGGAAAACATGCTTACTAGCAGCAAGAAAGGCTAACTAGCAGCAAAAAAAGAGGAATACAGGAACATACTAACCAAATATGTAAAGACGGTCTACAGGGTCCGGGAATAGTGTCTGTATGAAACAGACAACAAGGCCGGAAATTGTTAGCTTGGATGAATAGTTGGGAATAGGAGCAAAGACATATTAAAGAGATACAAAGCACCAAAGCCCATAAGGTAAAGGGGGGCATGCGAAAAACAAACATTTGCAGACTATTTACATTCCATTAACCAGTTCGGTATGAAATCAGTCCATCAGATCTTCAAAGTTTTATTAAAGACTAACCCATGCAACAACTAAGGAGGGCTACGAATATCTCACGGCAAGAGGAAACCACTGAGGATAAGATAGGGTACACACTAACACAGCTACAGACTGGAAAGACTCCTGGACCGAACAGTTTGCCTGTAGACTTCTTCATAAGATGGCAAATAATGTGACAAAGCCACTACATGACATGTATATGCAGGCATTCTGCTCTAGGAAACTGGTTGTAGGCCTAAGGACTGCAATGACTGCACTGCTCCATAAAGATGGGAAGCCCAGGGAGCCCTTTCAGTCCTATTGACCAATCTCCCTGCTTAATACATACAAAAATTAATGGTGAAAGTGTTAGCTAATAGATTGCAAACTGTGATAACAAACTTTATCCTCCCGGCACAAACTGGGTATATGTCACAAAGTTGTACCAAATTAAATCCTTGGCGCTTATACAACAATGTGGCCTTGGCATCGAAAGTAGTAGAACAGAGAGCAGTGGTGCCAAACTGACATTGAAAACATTCAACTCCACCGAATGGCCGTTCCTCCTCGCTATTTAAAAAGAAAGTGATTACAGCTCATAATTTATCAACTGGATACAGCTCCTATACACTGCACCCCTGTCGAGAGTGAGAGTTAACAGAAGACTTTTGCTGACATTTCCCATGACAGGGATGCCCATTAGGGAAAGGTACATGACAGGGATGCACCCTGTTAACTATGCTGTTCGCACTTGCCATCAAACTGCTGGAGGGATAGATACACATGGATGCACGAATACAAGGCTAGACCTGGGAGGAGGGAGGAATGGATAGCCCTCTATGCAGATGATATACTGCTTTATCTTGCTACCCCGGAGGCATCATTGCGTAAACGAGCAAAGGTATTTCATTACTTTAAAAAAGCAGTTACAGAAATCTAGCCATACCTTAATTGTAGTGTTGACAACTGTTGCATTATCGGAGGTTTCAACATCATGCCACTATAGCTGAATTATAAATCTCATGAGGATCAGTCAGATTATGACATACGCTGGATTTTATTCCATCGAGAAATGGATTCTCAGGATGCAATCTCAGTGGGAGGGTAAAACAGGGTAGGTAGAGGTACTTCTGGCCTAGTTGACAACTGTATTTACTGTCACTTCCTAGTTTCATATTTTTTTTAGCTGGTCTTTAAGGAATCAATATACTCTTTAAATGGAAAGAAAATCTCAGGGATAGGATTATTTTTTCTCTGCAGAACTCTGCTTTTCTTCTCGGTCTTTCTTTCACCTTTTCCTCTCCTTGTCCTCAAAGTTTTTTTGTTCTCCTATCAGATTGAAGACCTTTGTCCTTAAGACTCCCCCGTCTCTTTTCTCCTCGATGCACCTCTAAACGCTATGTGCCTTTAGGGGTGATTTTCTGAAGTAGCATTATCGCATTGATGGCCCATGCCAAACTTCCCAACAGCAGAGATGGTGCTGATTCTTTCAATACCAGTAGCAGGCCTAATAGTTAGACGGGATGTTGCTGTTGGTCTGGTTTAAGGCAACATGACATTGGCAAGAGCCATGGGAGAGTTACCCCAAAGGACTCAATAAGGAAGGATACTCAGGGTTGTGCAGACATAGATTACGAAAATCTTTTGAAGGTGAATTCACACTGGAGGCTTTTCTTTCTAGCCTTTCCTTCCTCAACAGGCCATAGAATGTAAAGCTCAGAGTGCTGTGAAGTGCCCAAGGTGAGGCCTCTCTGACATTCACACCCAAAATGTACCATTGATGGCTCTTGCTGTTCAGGACAAAGAAATTGTCAGATGCTATTTCTTAGGACACTCCAAGGTCATCCCTCCAATGTTTCTGTACCAACTCTGGACCTATGAATTTTGGGGGGCTGTCAGGAAATCACACTCTTCTTAAGTCTGGCTGTTGTTCAGCCAGACATCAAAACTATCACCTTGATTTAGAATTTGTCATATGGGTTACTCTGTCATAAGCATGACTGATAGCCTGTCTGCCTTATTGCAATCAGCATAATATATAATGCACTTGTAAATAACACTTGTGAAGGAGAAAGCCGACTGCCAAACTCTGAATCGGGCCCTCGCTGTTAATAGTGGCAGAGGCCCTTCGGATGGCTTTTTAACACCTACAGAGCAGTAAACAATCTGGATAAGGTGACATAAGGGAGTGAAACTACTACAGGAGCAGGGATAAGTGTATGAAAATAAATTCGACTTATTTTGGAAAGTATGCCTATCACAGGAATTATACAGGAATGTCGTGTTTCATGTTTTGTGCAAGAGAATTACAAGCATGATGTGAGAACTCTTCAAAAAGACATCTGAATCTATAAGATCCAGTGCAGGAGAAATTCATTTTGATCTTTCTAAACAACATGTGCTTTGTCATGGTGCTATGGTTTATGAATGTTTAATCTGTTATGAAGGTACGCTCTGAATAGGATGAGGGTCTAGTGGCTAAACGGTTGGCCGCGGAACTAGGAGACCCAGTCCTGGCTTTCTTATTCAAATGATGTAAACCAGGGAAAATCACCATATTTCTGTTTCTCAGATAACTAATCTACTCAATATCAGACCCCATTATAACACTTTGCACAGAAAGTGAAAGTATACATTAATAGTGAAACATGCATAGGATTACCCGATTGTATGTCTGCTTTAGGTTTGTGCGCATATTTTGTTCTCTAAGGCCAAAAATCCTAAGCAAAATCAACTGCAAGATTTTGTAGTGTGGCCAAGGATCAACAAAGTGAGTTACAGAAGTATTAAAGGTACCAAGAATGATATGCAGATCATTACCGTTATATTATCTGTATCTGTTGGATGCAGCATAAAGTGAACTTCCTGAAGATTCCGGAAACTCTTTTTCTTACTCGATTTGATCACTTGCTCAAACATCGAAGCAGCAACTACAGGTTTAGGAAAACCTAAATTTCCAGTTCCAATCGCTGGGAAAGTAATTGATCTGAAGTGCTTACTTTCAGTGCGCTTCAAGCATTCTTTGATAAGGTCTCGGAGTTCCTACAAGAAACAGATAACACAGTATTAGGAATATTTCTGTAAAGGTTATCGGCATACAGCTGAAATAGTTATATATAGCTGCAAATCTATTCCTCTTACTTTTACTAACATCACCTACAAAATGCGCTACATTGCTTGCTCTTATCTGTTATTTTGTTGACCACCATACACACATATTCTGGTATTTTGCTCAAGCTTTCATTTGATGAAGCAGCTACGATATTCCTGAGACATAAAAGAATCTGGAACAATCCAGTATTTCCAAAGAATTATGGGAGAACATAGGATCAGCAGAATGTCTTTTGCATTACCCTCTAGCTCCTAAAGTTCTCGCTTACACTATAAGGCTGAACCAAAAATGGGTCCAAGACCATTTTGGAGTACTGAGATCATGGAATTTCCTTTATCATAGGTACTAAGAAAAGTAATCACTTACCTGCAAATTTGGATGCCAGTGTTTTGTTGCTCCTGTAGCTAATTAAAGTCTAGGACATCCTCAAAATTTCAACACAGCAGAAGCACGATTCTGATAAGAACTAGAGTGAGAGCAGGAGAACAAAATAGAGTGAGCCTTCTTGGGGGTGTTTTCAAGGGATGTTGAGTTGTAGTCTATCTGATAACATCCACATCGGGGCCGGGGGGGTTGGGGGGGACCTAGTAGAACTCGTAGGCATCAGTCCCATTACGCAAGAGTGCCTCTCGGGCCTCTATTAACTTTCCGTTTTTACAAAGTGTACTCTACCCATGAGATGGTAACAACAATTGACATGTGGGGCATCACTTAGACAGAGCGGCACACAGAATATATAGAGATATTGAGTAGTGCAATAGTACTCCCTATGTTGATAGTGGATTACTTTAAATGTGCTATATATCAGGTTGAATTGTGGCTTCCAGTTGGCGTCAGTGGAGATACTACAACAGTAGAAAAATGTAATATGGTGTTCTAGTTTTGTAAAATAGTGAGGCACCATAATAAAAAATAGTTTTCACTGCAGTGAATGCGTATGTAAACTTGCCCATTTGGACTACATTCCAATGGTCAATCCAAGATATTATCGCACCCTGCACTACATGGCATCAGCTTCATGGTTCCTGAAAAAGTTTATAATTTTTCAAGGAGTGAAAAGTATCTCTATCGAACTTTGATTAGTAAGGACATGTAAAGATGGAGTTCATGCCATATCTCGAGTGATCTAACGTCCACAGCCAGAGCAGAGGTAAAGCTGTTGGTGTGTAGAACGAGGAGTTAATTTCTCTTTTTAATTATAATTTAGAGTCAAGGTGTTGTCATTTTTCAAAAACATCCGTTTGTGCAGAAGAAAGGATAGAAAGACAGTTCTTTAGGATGCAGAGGTCTTGAAATGGATATCCCTTAGCAGAGCTGAAAATCACTGCCATATTGGAAAAAGACAATGTCTGCCTCCTTCATTAATATTATTATATGTCCATATGTAAGACTAACAAGACAATAAGACAGACACAGAAGCTGGCCCCTGATAAACTCCTCAGGTGACATGGATAGGGTATGAGGTGGTGCTACCAAACCTGAAAGCAACAAAGAAGGAAAACCAGCTCTTGTAGCCTCTTGGAGCCTTTTCTAAAGTAAGTGTAAAGGAGGTTGCTGTCTGGACGGCTCCTTATTGTTGGAAACTCAGTGCTGACAAAATTGAGGTGTTGGTGGTCAGTTATAAAATGAAACGCAGGACATCAGTTTGTCAACTAGAATCTTTAGATAGCTGCCTCCAGGCCAAACCAACTATTAAACATCTGGGCTTCTGGTTGGATGAAAATCTCACTTTTGAGACGTAGGCATATAAACTGGCCTCCACATGTTTTGGTATCATGAGAATACTTAAAAAGATTTTAGACCTTCTCTCACCACCCTCTTGGAAGAGTATGGCACAGGCACCAATTCATTCCTGGTTAGATTACGGAAATTTCCTCTACCAGGGATGCCCGCTCCACATGTTGAAGTGACTCCAGGTGATCTAGAATACAGCAATAAAACTGTTACTGAAGGTACCGCGGTATCAATCGATATCCGGGTATTTGGCTTCCTTGCACTGGTTTCCAGTTAAAAATGGAATTCAATTTAAATTGTTATGTACTGCCCACCGAGCTAAGGCCCTCAAATTCTGTTTCTCTTGTTTCGTGTGGAGGTCGATCTTTCTTCTTCCTCACAGCAAAAGTTTGGAATGATTAACCTAGTAGGTTGAGGATGACTGAGGTAGAAGGTCTGTTCAGGAAACTATTTAGAACCTGGCTGTTTGGTGATTAAGCTTCATATAACAAGGCGAGGGAGTGAAGAGGTAGTGTCATACGTGGACACTAGGGCGGATACGTCCTCCTCTAGTATTAAGACATTAAATCAAAAGGATCCACCATATAGATCGGACAGTGTTCAAGGGAAATGTTTCTAGGAAATGTGTCGCTCATCCAGATGAGGAGGCACACAGTGTTTGCTTAAATACCCCTCACACACCAAAAGGGCCCTTGGTGTCATGCTTCGTCATAGGGGTCTTCCCGCCCCGCTACGTAGCTATAAGGTGGATCCTTTTGATTTAATGTTTGGTGATTAAAACTTAAAAGTGCTCTGGTGCTTTTAGCGCGGAAGCCCCGGGATCGTAGCCATCTGCTATACAAGTACATCTGAAATTAACTGAATTAACTCTACTCTGAAACACATGGGTTTCAAGGACCTTGATAATACTGTGATAAGTTATGGTGTTGAATGGCAAGCTAGCCAGTAACGTATTTCTTCACAACTTTGCCAAGCACGACTTTGCCTCTGGTTGTGGGTTACAAAATTGGTTGGGGGATCATGCTGACGTATCTTTGAACAGACAGGAAGAGGGAGGTGATTTGCCATATTTATTTTATAAGGTAATCCGGGAAGAGAGAGAAATGCTCATAATAATAATAATGCAGAATAGTTATGAATTTTTTTTGATCTTATCTTGGAAGAATATGGTTTTTAATGATTTTGGAAAAATGAGGGCAGTGGGGTTCTCTTGATTGAGTAGGATTGTAGTGCGGACAGAATTAAACAATTTTACTGGTTAAAGTAGTTGAGGCCTTGTTGGAAGTCATGGATTCCTGTGGTTTCCCTCAGCTGGTGAAGAGTCCGACACACACAGCGGGTCATACCCTGGATGGGATTTTTTCAAATGATCCCAGGATAAAGATCATGGACTCTATTCCCCCTCTCTTGGTCTGACCATTTTGCTATTCCTTTTACCCTTGGGATGGGAGGATCCCACCAGGACCCCAATTTTAAGAATAGGGTGGAGCTGAAAAGAAATCTTAGATTGATTAGTAAGGAGAATCTGCTTGTCAAACTTAGCAATTACAGTTGCCCCCCTTATGCGGATGTCAATGCCGTCTATGACGATTTTACCAACTGGCTAATGATAGCCTTGGACTCCCTTTGCCCCTCTTAAGATGCACTATGTGGCACGAAAGCGCCCCTCAGCCCCATGGTTTCTTGAGGGGTAGAGAAAGCTTAGACAGGTTTGCCGACAGCAGGAAAGAAAATGGCGCCTGGACCCGACTATAGCTGAAAGGGATCTGCACAATCTTAGGTTAAGGGAATATAAGGATGCCATTAATAATGAAAAGGTCTCCTACTATACTAGAATGATGCAATCTTTTAGATCCCCCAGGGAACTTTTTACAATGATCAACTCCCTCTTAGCCCCCTCAACCACTGCTAAAAACGAGGTCTCTCAGGACCTTTGTGATAAAATGGCAGATTATTTCCATGCCAAAATTAAGGACATATACTCCTCTTTGGAGAAGTCAAACTCTGTGGGAGCTAAAATTAATCTCCTATCTGATTTTCAGGTAGTACCACAGAAGGATTGCCGTTTGCGCTCCTTTCCCCCCATTTCTCAAGAGGAGACTGAGCCGTTGTTAAGTGAGATTAGATCTGTCCTCTTAAGATTTTGAAATTAGGAAGTGAGGCCATTGTACCCCCCCCCCCCCGACCACTATCATTAATACTATTATTTCTTCTGGCCAAGTTCCCGCTATATGGAAAACTGCGGTGGTAAAACCTCTGCTTAAGAAGGCCTCTCTTGATCCTACAGAATTAAAAAACTTTCGGCCCATTTCCCTACTGCCCATTCCAGCTAAGATCTTGGAAAAACATCTCAACTGCCACCTTAGTTCTTATCTGGAGGAACATCAACTGCTTGATGGCTCACAGCATGGTTTCAGGAGTGAACACAGTATGGAAACGGCCTTAACCGTTGTCCTTAATAACATCCGACAACAGGTTGATGCTGGTCATTCCACCCTACTGATCCCCCTGGATCTGACGGCAGCTTTTGATACCATCTCTCCCTGTAGACTGTTGGGCAGGCTTCGGGAAATTGGGATAGAGGATTCTGCACTTAATTTGCTCTCCTCGTTTCTTTTGAGCCGATCACAAAGAGTTAAGATAGGCCAGATCAGTTGACTGGGGGTGAGTGCTTGCAATGTTCAACACTCCGTCCATCATTTCCTTTGGTTTTTGCTTTGTTCGCCATAAGTTGGCAGGGTATGCTCAGACGTGAGTCCCTTGCTCAGTTTGCCACTGGATTCAAGCAAGCCTGGCTGAAGACGGCTGAAATGCCAGAAACCGGTCCTAGGAAGCTTGTTTCCGGTCCAGGGATGACATGGCTTGGCAGTTCGGGCTGGACTGTTCCCATGAGGCACAGGGTCAGACTGATTTGCATATGGCCATGTCTGAACTGGGGTGGCAGAGTGGGCTAAAGAACGGTGATGGATTAAACCCAGATCAGTTGACTGGGGGTGAGTGCTTGCAATGTTCAACACTCCGTCCATCATTTCCTTTGGTTTTTGCAATTTCTTTCTGCCCCTAAGCCATTGTCTTGTGGAGTCCCTCAGGGATCCTCATTGAGTCCCACCCTTTTCAATATCTATGTAGCCCCGCTCGCTACTGTGGTAAGGTCTTTTGACCTACAAGTGCTTTCCTATGCTGATGACACTCAGATTTTGATTTCCATCACTGAGAGTGTCTCCGCTTCAGCACTTAATTTCAAAAACTGGATGCGGGCGGTTGCTGCATGGATGGTTGAGAACTATTTAAGACTCAATGGGGATAAAACGGAGGTCCTAATTTTCCGAGGCAAGATTGACATCTGGTCAGAGGCCTGGTGGCCTGATTCTATTGGATCCTGCCCCAGCGGATCCTGCCCCAGCCCATGTCTTATTGCCAAGAACTTAGGCATTATTGTGGACTCCGTGCTCTCCCTGGGCTCTCAAATAAATAGGACAGTCTCTACCTGCTTTGGGATGATACGGACTCTCAGGAAGATTTTCCGTTTTTTGTCCCTTTCCTCTCGCAAACAGGCAGTGCTGGCCCTTGTGGTGTCTAGGTTACACTACTCCAATGCTCTCTACCTGGGGATTAACAAGGGACTTCTTCATCAACTCCAATTGGTTCAGAACGCCGCCGCTAGGCTGGTGATGGGGCTCCCTAAATTCCACTCAGTCTCAGCCACTACCAGAAGCTTGCATTGGCTCACGTTGGGGAGTAGAATTGTGTTTAAAGCCTTATGTCTAGTTCACAAGGCTGTCCACAATAAGGGGTCAGAAGGCATCAATAAAATGTTCCAAAGATATTGTCCTGGTAAGGGCCTGAGATCTGCAACTAAGAACCAGGTTATAGTTCCCATGGCCAGGAAAGCCAGATTGGGGGGCGAGGGGAGCTTTCTCTTTGATAGGGGCCAATCTGTGGGATTCCCTCCCTTCCCCTATCTCCACTTTGGAATCACATTCAGTTTTTCGAAAGACCTTGAAGACCTGGCTCTTTACCTGTCCTAATGCTGTTTCCAACCTGAATCTTTAAGCGCTGACTTTTTAGACCTCTCCTACCATGGTCCTGATCCGCAGCGCCTTGACGCCCCTGGGCTAAGTTTGCGCTTTATAACATTTATATTCATTCATTCATTCGCAGCATGTGTAGTGTGACTGAGACAAATGTGGTTTAAGTGGTTGCTTAGAATTACATTTCGCCAAGCTGAATAAGGTATTTTGTTTGGTTCAGTGCTCTGCTAATCTTGAATTGATGATACTGAGCTATATAGCAAAGTTAACTTTACGCTCGTCATCCTCTCAAGCCACTTTAATCGTCAAAAGGGTTTCGATGGATCTCCACTGTCTCTCCAATATCGGAGTATTGGTTTTCTTATAAAATAGACAATCAGAAAATCCTGTATTACTTTTTTTTTTTCATCAGTAAGCTTTTTCTTTTTGATTGTGCAGTTGTATCAACAGCTTTTTGTCTTGCATGATCTCAATTTGAAAACTATGCATTCGAACACAGAGTAATAACTGTGCTGCAAAGATGTTGGTTAGTGCCTGCACCATAACGATTCTGTCCACATTCAAAAGATCTTTTCAGTACAGACATTGACAGAGTGTGTTCTAGCAAGAAGGAAGACTGCATGCAAATATTACAGGGCTAATGGAACGCACAGAACTATTTGATTCCTGGGGCTAAGACGCTATACTTTATTCTGATCTAAATCTGTAAAAAAAAAAAAAAAAAAAAAATCTAATACAAATCTAGAATTTTTCCTGTTTCAAGTTATAATGGCATAAGCTTTTCGGGGGGTTCAGGCCAGCTGTGGGACAGCATGCCATAATTTACATCAAAGTCTCCTCTCTAAATGTGGAATGTATTCAGCATATGCTCTGTGATATAGTTGGTGAGATATGCAATATAGTTTACATTTTTTCCCAGGCCAGCGTGATGTGATTTATTAACAGTAAACCCGTGCTTTTTCTCTGTCATTCTAGATAGCATGTGGAGCCAAAATACCTAAGACAACTTGAGACTGCTTACAGAGCCAAAACACTGAGGTTACACGGAAATCTAGACTTAAGTTGTCCTTGGTACCTCCAATGATTGTGTGGGGTACATTTGCTGGTCAGCATTTAGGCAGAAACCTTTTTATATGCATCTTGCGGATAGTTAGGTAGTCAAAGTACCTCTCAATGGGCTCAGATTGGGTGAAGTTTTTCCTCCAACCAGCTGTGATGTGAAGCATGTGCGTTTGAGGAGATAGAAGCATGCAGTTTCCAAAAGCACACGTTGAAAAGAGATAGTAATATTGCATGTCGGATGGAACTAAGCTAATACATAGGGGAAGCTATCACAAATTGCTCAAAGCAGATTAATGTGCAATTCGAGTCCTATACACTCAGCATAATGATACAGGGCAGTATTGTTATAGATGCTTGTGCTGTGGGGATGAGAAGCAGAAGCTGATCATAAAATACTATATATTTTAGATCATTTATACACAGGATGAAGGAAGACAGAGGTTTTGCCTGTAAGCTGCAGGAGGCATGACTCCAGATCCCACAATGTTTGTGAATAAAGCTAACTTTACACCTATGTCTATGACAGTTTGGGAGGAATCAGTGACGATGGGGTGCCTTTTGGCATTGCATCCATTTAAGAGTGCACTGGCCATGGAATGATAAATGAGTTCTTTTGCTGGAAGTGAGCTGGACAGTGCCACAGATCCCAGTGGTGATAATGAAACATGCTGGGGAAACCCAGGCTTGATTAAAATATCAGGAAGATGAGTACAGGCAAAAATCAAGAGTCATCTTTTTTCTTAACTGCAGCACCCCTTCTTTTCTGTTTATGCAGAGAATGGGTAGGAATCTGATGCGATGGAGCTCTGAGCGGCACAGATGGAGAGGTAAGTGCAGTCTGTATTTTCAAGACTGATTGATGTAGAGCAGATCTTTTAAAGTACCAAGGGAAATGATTTCTGTAAGAGCTGTATGAAATAGTTGAGTGTGTTCTGCTCTCCAGTGTGACAATGTGGGACTAGACTAGAAGCCTTAGGTTAGTTTGAGAAAGATTTGCCATATTACCCAGATCAATTGTTTCACACCTGACTTCTGTTTTCTTCCAGTAGACTCAACAATCTGCAAGACAACTGGAGGTGGGGAATAATTTTGCTTGATGTTCAACGCTACACGGTTGTATGTCACAATATCAATAACACACACATAATATGACAAATGGGGTGATACTTTCATAAACTATATGTGGGACACAATACTTTTGTCAGACAAGGTCATGCTATTCTGGTCCCATACCACTGTGGCGCACCATAGTAGAAAGAGGGAGAACCCAAACTGCACCTCCCTCATATAGTTAAGAGTGGCTACTGCCTCCTGTAAGAGGCAATGACTAGACTTATGGTTGGTGGCAGGTAATTGGTAATAGTGGGACACAGGGCTTTTTTTACTTGCAACCTTAGTAAGAAGGTAGGCTAACTGGCCTTCACTCTGTAAACTCCAGTCTCCAATAATTAAAGCCCTTGCCTGGTTAGCAAAAGCAACATAATCCAAATGTATAGGAGGAGCAGAAATGCTTTCCCAGGCTACAAAGTGCGATAGTGAGCCTGTAGTGTAACTGAACCACCTGGAACAGGAGGAAAACCTGTATCTGCTGAGATCAGGATCTTGAGAGATAAAGAATGTTCCTTTTGATTTCAGGTCTTTGGATTGTGTCCCATTGGCGGCAGTCTGTCACCCTGAACAATGAACTGTTTTTAGAACTTTGCTCCATGCTCTAACCATTACTGAGAAACACACGCTTGAGGTCAAGACAGGCAGTCAATCAAGATTCACAATTCCAACTGGTAATACCTACGGTCCACTTTGACACCAAGTCTATTGGTGTCTTGAACAGATGAAAACCTTGAAGCTCACGATGTGCAGGCATCTTTACACAAGTGCACATGTGAAGACTCCGAGTCAGTAAATAAGGCATAAATCCACTATCAAGCCAATGCTGTAGCTTCAGAGAACAGGGTATTTATTAACAGTTAAGTAAAAAGAGATGCCTAAACTAAGGCACAGAGAAAAAATCAATAGGTGCAAAATATATGCATTAATTGGTTTGACATGCAAGGTGTTACATTTTCAAATAACATTGAGCCCAATGGCCAAAGTCATCCTAGGTCTGTCAACATACAAGTTAATCAGGCATAGATAAGAGAAACATACAATATAGAAAATAATTTCTGTCAAATGTCTGGCTCTCTTGTTCAGTGGCACTAGTTCTGGATGCAAACTTATCAGATTGTTTAGGTTACAACTTTCTTGCTTAGTTACCAGTGGTGCAAAAAGCATCCATTCAATGGGTCTAGATGCATCAAGAACCTCATTCGACATCTGTGGTAGGTGTTTGGGCAAAGTCAAAGTCGTTCGCAAAGATAAATGACTGTCCTATTTTAGAAAAGGTCTCAATATAGGGGCTAAGTATTTATGCAGCAGCTTTCAACATCAGTCTTCACACAAACCATTATTCCATATGATTAGGGTTTTTGTTTGAGGAAAAATTAACTATCCATTTTTTGTCATAATATTTATTATTAAAAAAAATATCAGATATCTCTGCAATAAATCTCCAATATAACAGAACATGGGCCAAAGACACAAAACCATGTATTGACTTGCATAATCAGATAGATGGAGCTAAAACCTACTGGATAGACAATTTTTTAAAATGTCTTTTCAATGTTCACCAAGAAGAGGTCATGTCAGTATTCAACGAGGAGTACTCAGCTAGTACCACATTTTAGGTTCTATGATTAGTTGATGATCACAATTTGTTAGTGGGAAGGATCTCCTGAACAGAGAGAGAAAATGTTTCTTTTTTGTAAAATCTCCTGTTCTGTTCCCTCTCTTAATAAGGACTCTTTTCTTACTATCAACAAGCAATACTTTTCAAACTGACAGGCAGAAAGAAGGCTGACTCGCATTGGGCAACTTCTTAGCTTTTTTTTTCCTTCCCAATTTGTTTGGTTCACTACAATTGCTCGATTTTTGAACAGTAGGAATATCAAGATTATTTATAACAGGCACTTAAGGTAAAAAAACAAACTAGAAGAAGGACAATCTGAATCTTAAAATATGAGCTTCTCCTTGGAGTAATCTGCCCAATTATGGGCTTCTCCCCGGACTAATTTGCCTATTGGTTCCAAGGAAAACAATATTAACACCATTGCTAACGTCACCCTAATTACACTTTGCACTTCAAATACATAAATTCTTGACAGATCCTTAGGTACCATTTTGCAATATAATGAAATGGACCAGAGTACATACATCTCATTTTGACTGAGTATTGCAATACTTAATGATGAATGTGCCATAACATGCAAGCCTTTAGTTTCTTAAAGTCTCATGCAAGAAGTCAAGATACATTTTATTGCCAGTCAGTGACTGAAAACGTTCTCAAGGGGGTGGCATACTATGTTTAGGAACCCTTTGCGCGAAAATCACTTCCTCCTAAATTATCAAAACGATTTTCAAGTTTACCTTCCTTAATGAAATTAGGTAGACAGGTATACAAAACACCCAATGCACATTCAGAACACTAATAGCTTTCCAAGGTTCCAATTTGAATAGCAAAAACAGGAAATAAAGTACACTTGAACTGATGGTTCCCTTGATGTATTACATGATTTGATACAATTGTCCTGTCATTAAAAATCCATTAGCTTAATCATTTACTATTGTTCACAGAATCATTTAAATAGATTTGATCCTGGATTACACCAAAAGGCAGGAAGAAAAAGTGCATAATTTGTGTTCCTTGAGTTTTCAAAAATGTAAGCAAATAGATAATATTGAACATGCTGAATTAGTATCCACCATCAGTGAACCAACTGACTTTGCCATAAAATAAGAGTGAACCATGAAGATGCAGGTCACCGTTTATTTGCAGAGTTTTAATCTGTAGGCTTTTATGTACCAGAAAGCCAATATAATTATCTGGCATGATTATGTTTCTGTTAATTAAATTCACACATTTGCTTGAAGTTAACTGAAGAGTGCTTCACAAGACATAGGTGCCTGATTCCGATACATAATTTTTCATGCATTCCTGCAAAATCACACCACACCAAATGGATTATGTTACTTACCCTGTAAGCATATGTTCGTGGCATGCAGAGCTGTAGATTCACATGCTTTGCATACTCCTACCATCTAGTGTTGGGTCCGGATGTTTGCAAGATGTTTTTCTTCGAAGAAGTCTTTCCTAGTCAGGAGGTAAGGTGATTCCTCCTTTCAATGATACTGTGCATGGGCATGGACTCCATTGTTAGATTGTTTTCCCGCAAGAATGGAGTAATTATGTGTGCTATATAGATGTCCATGCGTATGTAGTGTGAATATTAAGAACTGCAACAACCACAGGTGTCCAGGGAGGATGCGTGTGAATCTACAGCTCTACATGCCAAGAACAGATGCTTAAAGGGTAAATAACATAATCCGTTCGAGGCATGTGTGCTGTAGATACACATGCTTTGCATAGACTAAATAACAGTACTCCTCAAAGCGGTGACTAGCCAGTGGATGTTGCAGTTGTCGGAAAAGTGTGTCTTTAGCACTGCCTGCCCTACATTAGCTTGTTGGCGTGCTAAGACATCCACACAATACTGTTTTGTAAATGTGTGTGGTGTGGACAATGTAGCTGCTTTACATATATCAGCTATGGTAAAGTTACCTCAAAAGACCACAGATGCTTCTATTTTGCAAGTAGAATACGCTCTAGGAGGAATATTTAAAGTTCTTTTAGCTTTAATATAACAAGTTTGAATGCATTTGACTACCCACCTAGAAATCTAGAGTAAACACACCAAAAAGTTGTTTTGTTTTACGAAAACTCGTTGTCCTGTCGATATAGTATAGTAGTGCTCTTTTAACATCAAGCGTGTCTAGAGCTCTTTCTGCTACTGAATCATGCTGGGGAAAGAAGACAGGTAACAACTGACTGATTAATATAAAAAGCAGAAACTACTTTTGGTAAGAATTTAGGATTTGTTTGAAGAACCACTCTATATTTGTCTAGCTGAAAGAAGGGTTCGTCTAATGTCAATGCCTGTAACTCACCAACGTGCCCGAGTGAAGTGATGGCAATTAAGAAGGAAACTTTCCATGAAAGAAATTGTAACTGACATCTATATAATGGTTCAAATGGTGAACCTATAAGCCTAGTAAGAACAATGATGAGATTCCACACAGGTGCAGGTGGCACTCTGGGTGGGATTATTCAAGGTCTTCCATAAAAGCTTTAATAACTGAGACTTTGAATAAGGACAAATGTTGTCTGTTTTGCAAATATGCAGCTACTGCTGCAAGGTGTAGCCGAATGGATGTGAAGGCTAAGCCTACTTGTTGCAGATGCAAAAGACAACAAATAATATTCTGAATAGATGTATCTAATGGATATATTTTATTGTTATTACAATAAATAGCAAATTGTTTCCAATTTGCTGCATAACATGCCCTAGATGTAGGTTTCCTTGCTTCAAGGATTGTCATACAATCTGGTGGTAGATTTCAATATCCAAACTCTAGGACTGCAGGAGCCAGATCGCTAGGTTGAGCTCCTTGGGGTTTGGATGTCTGATTTATCTATGGTCTATGTGAGAAGGCGGGATGGGAGATGTAGCTTTCGGTGTGGAACTACTGACAGTTCTAGTAATGTGGTGAACCACGGTTGACTAGCCCACGTGGGAGCCACTAGAATCATTGTGAGTGATGTCTGCCTGAGTTTCTGAACCAGAAATGGAAGGAGAGGGAGAGTCGGAAAAGAGTAAGCAAATTTCCCTGACCAGTTCATTCACAGGGCATTGCCTTTGGATAGATAGTGGGGAAATCTGGAGGTGTAGTTTGGGCATTTTGAGTTATGTGCTGTGGCAAAGAGGTCTATTTGAACCTGGGGATGAATTTCCAATTTGTGTATTTGTTGCCGCATCCTGCTGAGAAGGTCAGCAAACTGACTGTTTATCCCTGGAAGGTGTTCTGCCAGAAGATTAATTTTGTGATGTATCGCCAAACGGTCTGAGAGAGGGGTGACAATTGTAGAAAGTGTCCCCCCCACCCTGTTTTTGTACATAGTTGTCATATTGTCCATGCGGACTAAGACAACTTTGCCTACTAGGTGAGGCTGAAACACTTTTAATGCCAACTGATCGGCTAGAAGTTCCAAGTAATTGATGTGGAGACTTCTCTGTTTGGTGTCCCATAAACCTTGAATTGTCATATGCTGGAGATGGGCACCCCAGCCTGTGAGAGATGCGTCTGCTGATAGTACAACTTGTGGAATAGAGTTGATGAACGGCCGCTCTTTTGACAGGTTTTGTGTGCTCCACCACGGCAGAGAGCGATGAGTGCGGCGGCCTAACAACACTAGACATGTTAATTGACCCTGTGCTTGACTCCACTGATGTGGTAGACATTCTTGAAGTGGGTGTATGTGTAACCTCGCATGAGGCACTATGAGAATGCATGATACCATAATTCCTAACAACTGCATGAAAGTTTTCACTGGTAGGTCCTGGTTTAACTGAAACTGCAGTAAGATCTTTTGAAAAATTTGAATCCTGGCTGCATTAGGAGAAGCTAGAGCTGTATGAATGTTGAGTGTTGCTCCTAGATATGATTGCAGTTGTGAGGGTTGAAGATGGGATTTTTATGCATTGACTGTGAATCCTAAGTTATAAAGGTTTATTGTAGACTGACTTTGTTGTAAACACTTTCTCTGTGTTTTGGCTTTGATGAGCCAATCGTCCAGGTATGGGAAGACATGGATTTGTTGTCTTCTCAGATGAGCTGCTACTACCGCCAGACATTTTGTTAATACTCTGGGTGCAGTTGTCACTCCAAATGGAAGTACCTTGAATTGGTAATGCTTTCATGCTAACACTAACCTGAGGTATTTGCAATTCGCTGGATGAATAGGAATATGAAAGTATGCGTCCTTTAGGTCTGGGGTAGACAAAGTCGCCTTGGTGTATCAATGGAAGCACTTGTTGGAGAGTGACCATATGAAAGTGTTCTGATAGTATGTACAGTTTTAGGGGTCTTAAATCCAATATTGGTCTTAGAGACCCGTACTTTTTGGGAATCAGGAAATATAGTGAATATACTCCTAACCTTTGATATTGTATTGGAACAGGTTCTATAGCTCCTTTTGCTAATAGGGCTTGTACCTCTTGTTTGAGTAGCTCTGAGTGTTGAAATGACATCCGATGATTGTGAGTTGGAATATTGGGGGGGGGGGGAGCGATCGCTGGTGAGTTTTAGGCAATAACCATGTTGGATAATGTCTAAAACCCATTTGTCCGTGGTTATTGCTTGCCAAATAGGAAGAAAGGGCTGTAGTCTTCCCCCGACAGGTGTAATATGATCGAGGGGAATGGTAGGTAAGTCACTGCTTATTGGGAGATGGAGTGGTACCTTTGAAGTTGTTCCCTCAGTAGCCTCCCGTATAGAAACCCTTTGGGGAAGAGGGAAGCGTGTTTGTTTTATAAGAGGAAGTATTGGGATCTGAGGTATAGGTTTTGGATCCTCCTCTATAAAATGAGCGAGGAAAGGAGCCTCTGCTAGATGGTGACTGCAGGGCTCCCATAGATTTCACCACCTGTGTCTTTCTTCATTTTCTCAAGTGACACATCTACTTGAGGTCCAAAAAGGTGTTCCATACCAAAAGGAACATTTAAATAGATTTTTGAACTTCCAGAAATCCTAAGCCATGAATGCCTATGGAAGAGCATGCTGGTATTAATTCCTCTTGCTGCATTGTCAGCTGGATCTAGTGCACATCGAATGGAATCATTTGATGTTAATTTCCCTTCCTGTACTAGCTCTTGTCCCTTGTTTCTATGCTCTTCTGGGAGGTACTGTAGAATTTCCTTTATATTATCCCAGTGGGCTCTAGCATATCTTGCTAAAAGAGCCTGTGTATTAGCAATGCGCCACTGGTTGGCAGACTGCGCTGCTATTCTTTTGCCTGATGCATCAATTAATTTAGACTTCTTGTCTGGAGGAGGTGCATCTGCTGCTGTTTATGAATTAGCTTTTTTGCGAGAGAGAGAGTGTCTAAAGGCAGCTGCCCTTTGATATAAATTGGGTCAGATGGTGGAGGTTTGTATTTTTTATCAACTTGAGGTGTTAAAACACAGGCGCGTACTGGGTCTTTAAATATGTCATCTGTATGTCTTAATATACCCTTTAACATAGGCAAGCTTTGTGTGGTTCTATGTGTGGTATCTAATGTCTCAAACAGGAAATCTTACTCTAAAGATTCTTTATAAAGAGCAACTCCATGGTAAGAAGCTGCTCCCGAAATCAACTCCTGGTAAGCTATGTTACATCAGGAGGTGAAGGCCTGGTATGATAGAGATCAGGGTCATTATCTACTGGTTGATTATAATCAATCCATGGAACTGGTGGTGGAGGATTATTATTATCTCTATCATCAAAGTCAGGATGTGTTTGAGGAGAACCTTGCGGTGTAATCTGAAGGGGATTTGACCCTGGCGATGGTAAAAGGTGGTGGGGGGGGGGGGGGGGGGAGCTTTATCTTTCGGAGCCAAACGTTTTGGCGCCGAACTGGATCAATGCTTTTTGTCTTTCGGAATCGAAGGTTTTGGCTCCGAGGGGTCATGTCTCGAGTCAAACTGGGCCCGAAGTTGGGGCGTTCAAAACTGTATCTCGGTGCCGACCATGGCCCGAAGGCAGAAGCCTTGGGTTTACTAAGAACAAGTTTGATGGGCAAAGGGGCTTTTTTACTCACAACCCCCTGTTCCATTGGAATTCTTAGAACTGCAAGTCGAGTTCAAGCTCGGAGTCTGATTCATGAATGGAGAGGGCTTCTTCCTTTTCTGCTGACGATGCTTCTATCTCTTTTAGTTCGGTATTTTCTCCGAAGATATCTGGAGTGTACTCGATGTTCTGTCTCTGCATGTCCATTTGTCGCGCCAGACAATCCTGCAAAGTCTTCTTCGACAGGAAAGATCGCCAAGCGCTCCAATCTTCCTCCTTGTGCTCTGGTGATAAGCACAAGTTGCGTAGTTCGTGCAGGTCGGTGGTGGGTTCATGGATTGGCACCGGGCACAGAATTAAAATTGAGTCCGTTCCATCACCAGTAGACTCGATGAATACGATGGAACGGAAGTCGAAGAACAGCTAGGCCCGAAGGCCGCTCACAACGTCTTCTGGGTCGAAGATTGAGTTTTCTCACTTTTTTCAACACGCAGGAAGAAAAAAAAGGAACGCAAACGAAAGCAATACCAACAAGGTTACAGGGTACGCACAGAGTGGATTCAGAAGAACGGTCTCAAACTCAAGCCCCACAAACAACGTCCGAACCCGATGGCGGAAATAAAACAATCTAACGATGGAGTCCATGCCCATGCGCAGTATCACCGAAAGGAGGAGTGACCATACCTCGTGACTAGGAAAGACTTATTTGAAGAAAAACCCCTTGCAAACATCCAAACCCAACACTAGATGGCAGGAGTATGCAAAGCATGTGTATCTACAGCACACATGCCTTAAACATCTAGTTTCTCATTTTGTACGCCTCCCCCCAAAACTTATAAGCAAGAACTCTAGATAAAGTAGGTCATTTACTGTTGGAAGCGAACCTACGTATTGGGAAGAGTCTTTAATGAAGTGAGGTCACCTTAAGTAGACAGACAACCTCAATTGCAATGGCTGAAAGGGGCACTTTACTAGCACAATTCACCAGGGCCCTAGGCACAACTGAAATATAGATGATGGAGTACAATGTAGCAAGGTAGTACTCATATCTGTAAGGGACACATGTAACACTATTACAACTTGCCCATATCAGCGATATTAGTTACCCCATTAAGGATATACAATATCTATAAATCAATAATTATTCCTCAACCACTCTTCTTCACCAGTCATTCAAAATACAGAGTTTCAATTTCTGATGGTATTCCAAAGTCTTCTTTATTGTTCTTCCATTCTAGCAAATACTCGTTTTGCCAATTTTCAACTTCATCAGGTCTAAAAGACAATATAACATACCACAGTTACATAATATTTATACATTTTCAGGTACTCCACGCCGAGTAACAAAATCAGGAGAAAAAGGAAGGCCATCTCCAAATCTTAATAAAACTATTTTCTATACAAAACAAGTAAAATACCTATTCAGTAAACCACTAAAAATCACTGTGATAATAAAAAGAAATCAAAATCTTGGTGAAATAACAACCACAGTCCACAAAGAACAGTTAGAGTTCATGTCATGTTCCATAAACAGGTCGCACCTCGTCCTAAAATTGAAATGCTTTGGTTTTTCTCTAAATTCCACAAATACAAGGCCCTGCTACATGAGGCCCAACAGTCACAATCAGGATAAACAGGATAATATCACTGCCACTGACATTCGGGTGGGCAACAAGGCAGGGATATCAGCTCTCCCAGCTTCTCTTTGCCTAATGCATACAGACACGGACATGTTGGGTCAGATCTCCAATGCAAATAACTAGAATCTAACCTGGAGAAAGCAGAGAAGACAATATTTCATTATACCCTGATGATGTATTTCTCTATGTATCAAATCCCACAGAAACAATAACAGTGGTGCTGTCCCTATTCCATGCCTTTGGGAGCTACTCAGAGAATAAACTACATTGGATAAATTCCATGATCCTCAAAATTAACAAATGGAACTCAGATGGAATGCAACTCCAAAGAGCACAATATCTAAAGATACAGAATTAAACACTATTCATAAAAAAAAAAAATGCCAAAGTACTTCTTGCAGATTGCTGAGCTAATGTGCGACAATGATGCTTTCAATCACTGACTCTACTAGGAAGGACAGTCATCTTAAAAATGATTGCCATCCAAAACTGCTTTATGTACTACAAAGCACAACCATAATATTAGATTCCTTCTTCCTACAATTGATGAGAGTTACGCTTACTATTATGGCACGGGCATACCCCAAGGATAGCCCTAAGAGCAATACACAAATTGGTCTATACCAGGGTACTAGCACTAGGTTGCAGGAGAGCTTATTACTGTATCTCCCAACTTCAAATATTAAACGGCTGACTAAAAATCCAGCAACAAAACTGGATAGATTTGCACCTGGTGGGTCTACCAATCTACACCATCTATATGGGGGAGGAAGGAAACAAAGCTTCACACACACACACCCAACACATGCATATAACATACATGCACTGCATAGCACTACATTCCTCATGAATTGTACCCTTTTCAGGCACACAGACTCAGCACATGCATATAACATGCATGCACTGCAATACATCCTTCATGTATTGTACTACAACTCACAGGCACACATACACCCAGCACATCAAATAACCTGCATGCAGTGCACAATACGGCATCATCCCTGCATTGTATCATTCACATTCACACACACACCCAGCACATGTACTTTACACATACACTGCACAGAGCTATACACAAAACCGATGTAGGCCAAGGGTGAGTGAAGCACACAGCAGCATAACTTTAAACGAATCAGCCGGTAGGCCTCACTCCAGTGACACAGGTGAAAAGGCAGTTTACTTCTACTGATCACTAAAAAAGTATGCTGCCACCACCTCCTTTGTGCTGCTTAACATCTGGTAAAGGCAGCAATAGCAGCGCAATATAGACTCCACTCTACCTCGTCACAGAAATGCTATTATGTACGAGCAATTGACATTTTATTCAGTTTGCCTTAACTTTATGAACACGTGAAGCATTAAAACTTTTTTAATAAATGTCACTGTAGAGACTAGAAATGTATATACCATGTGCACTAATGTTTAGTTTTAACATGAAAGCATGTATTCATTATTCACGTGTTTACACTTATGCTTCAAGTTTTACTTACATATGTAAACGTACTCTTTTACTCACGTTTTACATTTATTTTGAAAACCCTAGCGATATTTGCGCTCTTTGCAATATGTCCGTTTGTAATCTTTAAGGGGTAAAAGTCTATGAAAGCAAAAAAAAGAGTCACTGGAAAGGAGGGGAATAAAAAAAGAGAAAAGATGTGTAACTAGAGGAGAGTCGGTGCAGATTTTATGATGAAATGAAATACTTGGAAAACTAGATGAAAAATGTTGACAACCTTAGGGTTTTGATCTGGTTTCATCGGATAAGATTCATATGTTGATTGTGATGGCTAACCTCGCCATCAGAGGAGGGATTGGAGCAGCGCAATTCAGATTCCAGCCTTACACGTCACAGAAATGAATTATATACGTGCAACTGGCATTAAATTAACGGTGGTGCCTTAACTTTATTAAAGTTTATGAAGCATTAAAACCATATTAATTAAATGAATTCACTGTAGTTTTATTCACCTTTTTACACTTATACTCCAAGTTGTACTTACATATGTAAACATGTACTGTTTTACTCATATTTTACATTTATTTTTCAAGTTACACATGTGCATGTATAACCATGTATTCGAAGTGCACATTAAATGCTTAGGGGAGAGGATGTGGCCTCACAGGCTTGGACGGTTGATCTCAAATCTGGGGAACCAGGTTCGAGTCTCTACAATGATGCTCAACATCCTGTGATTCTGGGCACATATCTCCACGTGCCTAACAAAAATGAATGTGTCCTGGTGCTCATGTAAGCGCTCTGATACCAGATACCTTCGGGTCAAGTTTGCACTATATAAAACTCAGATGAAAAAAAGTTAGCCTGTCTACAGGCCTCAGTTGAAATGGTTTTTGCTCTGCCAGCATGCTTTTCTTTTCTTGAAGGGTTATTATTTTGTTAATTAGAGAATGGCTTATTGTCTGTATTAGACAACTGATAGAGAGGCCTGGAAGGAAACCTGGCAGTGAACGTGGAGAAACAATGGTTTAAAGAAGCTTTCTGTTCATCAGGTACCAGGATGGCAAGCTGTTCAAGGTTTGAACCACCGTTTCAGCTCAATAAGTGAAGCTATGTTGCAGATTTATTCATGTATTGTTCTGATTGGTCCCTGGTGGTGTGAAGGGAGATAAGGACTTTTGAATCTTCTCTTACTTTTAAATTGGTGTTCACACATTCAGATTCACAGCAGCCCCCTTAAGACTTAGAGAGGTATAGACCTTTCTACTTGCTCTATTCTTGCAAGTGTAACGTTTTATGCTAAACTCATATTCCCTTTTTCCAAGAATTCTACTGAAGTCTGATCATGCTGACACCTTCTATGCTCCCGAATTAGAGACTTTTGATTGATGACCCTTTACTTGACTTATGCTTAGAAGACAGAATAGAAGTTTCTTTATGGAACACCAGTTCACTTTCATTTGTTTCTGTATTATTGTGGCTATCACAATTCTCTATCTCATTCTGTTGTGCCTCAATCAACTGAGATATTTCAGCTTACCTATTATACTGATACACTTATTGAACTTACTTTTGGCTTGCAAATTTCCTGTATCGATTAGTAATCCATATAAAACCCTTTAATCATATTCAGTGATTCTTGGTCCTTATTGTGAAGTCACATTGGCTTCACAAGTTAGAAATGTGTGGTTAAGGTGTTCTCCAGCCACGGCCCGTGCAGGTAAGATCGGTGGGGCCTGGTTGTGGGTGGGGTAAGGGGTGGTGGGGGGATTTCAACAGACAATGGAAAATTCATTAGTTATTTAATTTTCCCTCGTCATCTGTCAAAGCCCTCCCACCCCCAACCCGCCCCCACCGCTCTTACCTGCACGGGCCGCAGCTGGTCTTCTCCCTTTCAATGTTTGATGCCAGCAAACAAAGGTATATACGACCAATAGGGAATAATCTTTAACGACTTGACTAAGAGATTACGTTGCAAGGCCCATTGCTCTAGCACAGCCTTTCACCACTTGGGGTTACAGCTTTTGGCGCCCCTCCTAGTTCAACAAGTCCGCAATCCGTGTGACACATTTATGTCATGACGCACACGCATGATCTGGGTTTGCATATGACAAACAATAAAATCTGCATTAGGGATCCAGTACAGCTGGGGCACTGATGGTAGGGTTGCACGTTCATTACCTCCCAACATTGGAATACTCAGTTCATAGAGGCCACTTTAGGGCAAATCGCCGACTTGGCTAACATACCAAAGACAGCCCCACTAGAAAACAAGGTACTAATGGGAAAATTGAGTAAGGGGCAGTATCAGCTCTAGATACATTTCTTAATAACAAGCTGGACTGTCTGGATAAACCAAGGGAGACATGGGGAAAAAGAACTAGTAGAAAATATAGACTAGGAAACTACTCACACCCAAGGAAAGTAGCAATACAAGTGGCCCTGATACAGTTTAATATCTGGCATAGACTATAGTACAGCAGAAGCAGTTTAAACAAAATGGGACTAAGTCAGACTAGTATGATGGACAATTCAGCTATCCGCTCCCTCCGGTATGCAGAGAGTGAAATGCCAACGACTGCCCAGTTCAAAATACAGAGAATTCCCAATGGCATGGGCCTACATAAGGCAGGCTACTGTTCTGTGTATCATGGCTTATGATAGCAAAGATAAACCTCATTAAAGAATTTGGCGACCAACAGGCTCTCACGAAACAAATGGCAAGCAGGCGTGATTATGTGCATTTAAGCAGAGAAGGTGGGATACGAGAGTGGAGGTGGTCAACAAAATGTCAAGAAACAATTGGGTAGATGGAAAGCCCACAGTGGTGTAGATGAAGAAGATCCAAGGCACCTGGGAGGGAGCATAAATGGGGAAATGGAAGTGAATGACTAGATAAAGAATAATTAGGAGACCAGTGATGATTTGCTCTAGATTTAATACAATTATTCATGAATGTAATTGAGCACTACTATATTTTGCCCGGCTAAATTAAGAAACCCATGCTGCTTAAAAACAGTGCATTTTGTTTTGATTGCTTTTTATTTCAAAAAGGCAAAAAATAAATAAGCATATTAAAAAACGTCATTTTGACAATCAGAGGGACCTCAGCATGATCCAGAGTTTCAGTCAAAAGTCCTTGGTGACCATCAAGGATCCAACTACCAGCTAAAGGTACAACTGCAGAAAATGCAAAAAGGTTAGCCAGCACCTAATTGCAAAGAACAGCATGGAGTTTTTGGTCAAGACCCTCTGACTTCAGTACATTTTGGCAGATAACCACGCCACCCTGCATTGTGCAGATAGGATACAAGCACAGAGCCCTGCATAAGGCTCCAGGAAAAGGGCGGGTCCAATTGTCAATGCTTAATGAACTATGAAACTGCAAGGCAGCACCACTGATGCACATTTTAATAAAACATCAGTCCATATAAGTTTTGTGTGATATACTCAAACTGGAGAATACTAAGGGGAAAACACAGTATCTTTTGGAAATTTAGGATACTTTAACAGCATTGGCGGGACCAGAACCCTTGTACTGGGGTTCCCTGTGCCACTAGAGGCGCAAGACTTTGCTGCTGAGCTATATAGCTTCTTATTAATGAGATGATTTCTGAAGAAAGAAAACATTACAATTACACCTATCTGAAAATGCAATATGTGTTAACAATATCACACCTCAATTATTTAAGCAGGGTATGGGTCTGTAAATCAGTAATTGTACATCAGAGCTATTATACCAGGACACTTTAAAACAGGGTTGCATTTTTAAGCTATAGTCTTGTATTTTAATATATTTACAGGTTCAAAACATGGCAAGTTGTTTTGCCAGATGCTGTCAAATAAAGTTGCATTTAATACAATAAAAAACGCATATGTATCTGGGTAACACTTTTCGAAAGTTCAACAAAGGTTATTCTAGGGATACTCTAGCTCAAGAAAAAAGGCAAATTGACAGTTTTTCCATTCAAGACAGACAACGTAAAAATAAAAAAGTAAATAAGTGATACCTCTGAAGACTGGCTAGTTTTCCAGCTGGGACAAATAACATGAAAAATATTTTTGCAACTCAGATTACACCCATCGGTTGGCAACACAGATCCCACATCAACATTGTCCAGCTGGGCCGCTGCATCTACCAGTTGTTGAAGTTGTGGACCTGCCTTCTGCAGCAAGGCCTTCGATACTGCACCATTGTGAAGCTGAAGGTCCGTAGAAACGCTATTCACAATGACGTCAGTCTGAAAGAAAAGCTTATATGTTAGGGACAAAGCTTTTGTATTTATCAAGCACCATAAAAACTAAATCTTAATTAAGCGTTGGTGGGAGTGTCCTATCTGCATTCTGACGTTTCCTAAGGTGCTGTACGAGACAACGATTCGCAGGAGGAGGTATGTGTTAATGTTCTGTATGAGACCATCTAACAGAGGAGGGAAGCACATTACCTGAAACTGACGTAATACAAGAGCTCAAAGAGGTCTCCAGCAAGTGAGTAAGGACAACAACTTTAAATTAGCCCTTGATCATATCTGTTCAGCGACATTTTCTCATCTGTCTCAAACGCTGCCCTAGCACAACCTCATCATCTTTGGCTCTCGCTGATAATCCACTCATTACTGTTTTTCTCCTTCTCTACACCTTCCATCAAGGGAGCAACTGTCTCGCGGCCAATCCATAGACATGGCACTGCAGTGGCACATTCTAGGTGAAAGTCATTTACTTTTCTAATTCAAAGTTTCTGAATTTTTTTACAAGACACGGAGGCTTCTTTTATGCAGTCTTTTCTTGCTTTATTAAACACAGCAGCCAAGCAAGAAGTACATTTCCCAAACATGAGGAAAGAAAAAACTACAGGATGACATAACGGGCAGACCAATGAAATGTTGAATGAACCTATAATTATGTTGACTGGGAACAAGTCCGCTTTTTCTGCGGCCTGCAGTCAAGATAAGTATCTTATTTCTATTATATTAGGTTACTGTCATGCACGTTTTTTCTAGACAGCTTGTTGTTTTCAGGCTCGGCGGCAATTTTGGAGACTGGTGAGAAGTAAACAGGCCAGTCTCTGTACGTTTACTGATGGCGTCTCCCAACCCATGGGACCCGGCTGCTGCATTAATGCTGACCCAGTGTATCAGCTGAGGAGTTCTGAGTCCGTTGAGCAACTGCCGCGATAACCGACCGTCGTCCAGTCAGTGTAATGTAACATATAGAATGAAATTGGGGAACCCTCATCAACCCAGAGGATGAGCTGCGCCTAACGTCCGATACTGCTTTCTTTGGATGTGGAGAACAAGGTGCTATTACCGGCGTCGTTCAACATCCTATGATTCCGGGTAAATCACTTAATCTCTCAGTGCGGAAAGCAACATGAGTCTGACCCTGTGGAAAGTGGTCATGTAAATCGCCACAATGCTTTTGGGTTGAGTTTGTGCCATCTAAAACTTCAAAAAGTGAAAAAAGCCAAAATATCGTTTTTCGACGGCTCCCTTACAGTTCTCCATTGTGTGCACTAACTACTGTTTACAAATCAATTGTTAACATTTATTTTCCTGATGTAGATAACTAACTGCCAGCCTGCATTGCCCCCTCATCTAACATGCCGCATCCTGTCAACCACATTTTTAAATTTTTGTGTTTTTATTTACTCATTCTATGGATAGCACAAACATCGTAAGTTGTATATCGTCAAAGTCAAGATGCTTAATACATGTATCGTTAATGGTAGCGTAGAAAAAGTAAACATTTTTTCTCGAGGTATAGCTTTCCCCTGCACAGAAAGGATGTGGAATTTTATTAAAGATCTACATGTCCCAGTGACGACATGCTCAAGGAATCATTCTCAAAGCCAATAGGCCTCGTCTATGGGTACTATTGGTTCTGCAAAGGGTTCAAGCAATGCTGAACAGCATAACCAATGCTGTGTCGCATGGTTTGTAAAAACAAGCATTGGCATAGCCAATAGGTCTCGCCTTTGGGACCTTATAAGTGTTTAGTTATGCAGCACAATATCCTTGGTGCAACAACATCAACTGTTGCATGGCTAAACACTTATAATGTCCCAAAGGCGAGACCTATTGGCTATGCCAATGCTTGTTAAATACTGAGTTTGTGCTTCTCTAGACCAAGCACTATTAAATTACACTGCCTACCAGTATGGATGACATGTGACTCTTACACCTTATAGTCCTCTGGCTTTTGTAACATTTCATATACGCCGAGTTACTTATTGTCTCTGTGTGATGTGTGTGTGAGGCAAAGTGCTGACACCCTACACTGGTATGAGTGGCGCTATAAATGCATCTGAGAGAGATTGGTTATGGAGACTTGGGCACTGTTAAAGGGTGGTGGTTAGGGAATCCTTGGCGGAGGTGGTCATTGGGGGGCGCAAACAAACATTGTCACACTTGGCGCCAACAGCTTTAAAGCCGGCCCTGGCTCTCTTAACGTGCGAAAGCACCAGTCATTTACCATCTACGCATAACTGTTAGTCACTATTCTGAGCACCAGTGATTTAACCATTTTCCTTTCCTTTTATGCATCGATATACCTTCTTTTTACCTTTTGGGATTAACCCTGATATTCTTTCAGTTCTTTTAAACTTTTCAGTTATGTTCCCAGCAGTATCGCTGAGGTACCCAGGCTGACTCCTGGTTTTCTCTTTTCAGAGTGCTGCCCCTGATGAAGGGCTCTGATAGCCCGAAATGCATTGGGCATTTGAATAATGGGCATTTGGATAATGTTATATTGAATGAACAGAATGTACATGATTCTACAGGATTACCTGAAGAAAAGGTTTAATAAACTCAATTGACCTTGGAATGATCATCGTTTGGTCCACTCCATGAAAAAACACTAATTAATTTTCATTCCGAGTGCATTACGAGTGACACCATCCTATTCAGGAACGTGCTTACAATTTTTTTATTATCAGAAGCGCACATTTTGGATTGAGCTCTCCTTGGTTATAGGAGGTGCTGCTTCCGAGCGGATGTAGTCCTGCTGCTGCATGTGTCAGTGTAAGTTACTGGGGTAGCCTCACATTCTGCTGTTGTACTGTTTGTTTACGATTATTCCATGTATCACGTTCTCTCTTCTTTTTCCCTGCAGTGACTCTGATTTGGGGGTGAGGCTTCTGACAGAATTCATATACTCTTGAATACAGCTCAGTTGAGGACAACAGACCGGGCAGCATCGTTTATTGTTTTATCCATTCCCTTTTTCCCTAGAGTGTTCCCTCTCAGAGCGGTTCTGTGGTACGCTGTGGGGGCTTACACTTAAGGGAATAGAGGACCTTACATCGACCCATCGTACCCACTGGTTGCCATCTTAAAGGTCAGCGACATTCTTGTTGTCTGACAGTTCCTGACAATCCCTCTCTCAAGTACTGCATGAATGCCTCGAGGTATAGGTTTTATCGCTAATGGGTTTCACATTTATAAGCCCTCTAAAGTGGTAGAATAATCAAACCAATGAAATAAATTAGAATTTGACACCAGTCTCCACAGCTAGGGTGATCTGTGGGTTGGGCAGTGAATATATAAATATGAATATAGGTCCATAGGGGATTAAGAGTACAATCATTTATTTTTTATTTTATTTTGCAAGAGTCTATTATTTGGTAATTGTCTTCTCTGTACAGCATTTGCTATAAATACTTGCTCTAATTGTTATCCAGTGGCTCATTGAGGAGTTAATTGACCATGCTGTGGTGGTGGGGGGGGAGGGGGGGAGAGTCCATGCAGGGAAGGAATATGCTACTTACCAGTATGCATCTGTTCTTGGCATGTAGAGCTGCAGATCTACCCACTTTTGCATAGATCGCCATCTGGTGTTGGGCCCGGATGTTTGCAGTTTGTTTTTCCTCCTGGAAAGTCTTTGGGAGTCACGAGGTCGGTGACTCCTCCTTTGGATCGTATTGCTCATGGGCTTCGGCTCCATCCTCAGATTGTTTTTCGCCAGCAGGGAAAGATGGAGCGTAGTAACAACAGTGAAGAAACCCATGTGTGTTGTATCTAAATAAGATAGACTGGAACAGATACAGGTAGCCGGGGAAGCAGGTGGGCGTGTGTAGATCTGCAGCTCTACTTGCCAAGAACAGATGCATACTGGTAAGTAGCATATTCCGTTCGAGGCATATGAGCTGCAGATTACACACTTTTGCATAGACTATATAGCAGTTCCCAACCTTTGCGGCGACCACCGGTATCTGTTGCAGTGGTTTGAAATAATGTTTTTAGTACAGCCTGGGCCACACTAGCTTGTTGCTTGGTTTGCACATCTACACAATAGTGTTTAGTGAAAGTGTGCGGTGTTGACCATGTAGCTGCTTTGCAGATATCATCTAATGGGATGTTCCCTAGAAAAGCCATGGAAGCCCCTATCTTCCGTGTAGAATGGGCTTTAGGGGGAACGGATAGCGTCCGTTTTGCCTTGTGGTAGCAAATCTGGATGCAGTTTAAAATCCACCTAGCTATCCCTGATTTTGAGATGGGGTTGCCCTTGTGTGGTGGAGAGAAAGAGACAAACATTTGTTTGGTCTTTCTGAAAGGTTGTGTTCTTTGGATATAGTAAAGTAAGGCTCGTTTAACATCTAGCGTGTGTAGAGCCCTTTCTGCAACAGTCTGAGGTTGCGAGAAAAATACAGGTAATTCTACAGATTGGTTTAGGTGAAAAGGGGAAATGACTTTAGGTAGGAATTTTGGGTTGGTACGGAGAACAACCTTGTTCTGGTGCACTTGAAGAAAAGGTTCTTGAATGGTAAGTGCTTGTATCCAACTGACCCTTCTAAGGGAAGTGATGGGTACAAGGAAAGCTGTATTCCATGTGAGGAATTGCAGTTCGCATTTATGCAATGGTTCGAAGGGAGGCCCCATCAGCCTTGTGAGAACGATATTTAAGTTCCACACAGGTGAGGGTGGTACTCTGTGGGGAATTATTCTTTTGAGGCCTTCCATGAAGGCTTTAATGGCAGGTACTCTGAAAAGTGATAGGTGCTGCCTGTTTTGTAGGTAAGCTGCAATTGCTGCGAGGTGTAGCAGAATGGAGGTATAGGCTAGATTACACCTTTGTAGATGGAGTAAGTAGCATATGATGTGTTGTATAGACACGTCTAGAGGATTGATTGTGTTGTTATGGCAATAAACAACAAATCTTTTCCACTTGGCAGCGTAGCAGGCTCTAGTGGTAGGGCGTCTAGCTTCTCTTATGACGTTCATACAGTCAGGGGGAAGGTTTAGGTATCCGAATTCTAGGATTTCAGGAGCCAGATCGCAAGGTTGAGCTGAGCTGGGTCCGGGTGCCTGATCTCTCCATGGTTCTGGGTTAGGAGGCATGGTGAGAGGTGTAGCTTTTGGTGTGGTACTACCGAGAGTTCCAGCAGCGTGGTGTACCACGGTTGTCTGGCCCATGTTGGAGCTACTAGGATCAGTGTGAGGGAATGCTGTTGTAGCTTTCGCACCACTAATGGAATTAGTGGGAGAGGTGGTAAAGCGTACGCAAATTTGCCTGACCAGTTCATCCATATCGCATTTCCTTTGGACAATGGGTGTGGGTATATGGCGGCGAAGCTGGGGCATTTTTTGTTTTCGTGGGTGGCGAAGAGGTCTATCTGTGGATGCCCCCACATTTGAAAGAACGGGTGAAGAACCTGAGGGTGAAGTTCCCACTCGTGGATCTGTTGCGTCTGTCTGCTGAGCAGATCCGCCATGGTGTTTTGGACTCCTGGGACATGTTGGGCTAGGAGAAAGATTTTGTGTGGGATTGCCCATCTCCATATGCTCTGTGCTAATTGAGAGAGCTGTGGAGAGTGTGTGCCGCCTTGTTTTTGAATATAATACATGGCCGTCATGTCTGTGCGAATTAGTACTGTCTTGCCTGAAATCCGTGGTTGAAAGGATTTTAGGGCTAGAAAGATTGCTAGTAACTCCAGATGGTTGATATGGAGTAACTTTTGTTGAGGCGCCCATGTGCCCTGCACTGTGAGGTGTAATAGGTGAGCTCCCCAGCCGGAGAGCGATGCGTCCGTTGTTAGTATTATCTGGGGAACCGGGTCCAGGAACGGTCGACCTTTGGAAAGGTTTGTGGTGTTCCACCACTGCAGAGAGCGATGGGTACGACCGTCTACCAACACCAGATCTGTCAGTTGCCCCTGGGCCTGGTTCCATTGGTGCGCTAAGCACTCTTGGAGTGGACGCATCTGGAGTCTTGCGTGAGGCACTATGAAAATGCAAGAGGCCATCATCCCTATCAGTTGCATAAACACTCGTGCTGGAAGGGAGTGTTGAAGTACGAATTTTTGTCGCAGCGCCTGAATACTTGCAATCCTGGCCGGATTGGGGTAGGCTATTGCTTTTGAGGTGTCTATGGTGGCACCGAGGTATTGTTTTATGTGGGATGGTGTTAGCTGGGACTTTTGGTGGTTCACCGTGAAGCCTAGTTGGTGAGGTAGTTGGATTGTAGTGACGGTGTGGTGTACACATTGGTTGTATGAAGTGGCTTTTATCAGCCAGTCGTCCAAGTATGGGAAGACGTGAATGTGCTGTCTTCTGAGGTGTGCCGCCACTACCGCTAGGCACTTGTTGAATATCCGTGGTGCTGTTGTGATTCCGAATGGGAGCACCTTGAACTGGTAGTGTTGTCCGTCCACTACAAATCTGAGGTACTTTCTGTGAGCATGGTGTACTGGAATGTGAAAGTATGCGTCTTTTAAGTCCAGTGTGGTGAGAAAGTCGTTCTGGGAGAGGAGCGGAAGCACCTGCTGAAGCGTTACCATGTGAACATGGTCTGAGTGTATGTATGTGTTTAAGGGCCGGAGATCTAGAATAGGTCGTAGAGTCTCGCTACTTTTTGGTATTAGAAAATATAGGGAGTAGACCCCTACATTTTGCTGATTGACGGGAACGTGTTCTATTGCCTGTTTTTGCAGGAGGGAGATTACCTTCTGCTTTAGTAATGTGGAATGTTCTTGTGATATTGGGCGTTGCCTGGGTGGAATGTTTGGGGGGGTAGATGTTAATTCCAGGCAGTATCCTGACCGACTAATTTGGGTCACCCATTTGTCTGATGTGATGGTCTCCCAGACATGAAGGAAATTTTGAAGTTTGCCCCCGACCGGAGTGGGATTGTCTGGAGGGAGCGGGGGGGAAGTCATTGGGTAGGCGGTGTGGCAGAGCGGGCGGTATTTGTTTTGCCTCTGCCTTTATTATTGTTGCCCCTATAGCCGCCTCTTTGATAACCCCTTGTGAAGGTGGACTGAGTGGGGGATTTGTAGGAAGTGGCCGCGTTATCTGAGGAGTAGCCTCTAGATGTACTCCGAAAGGAAGAGCGGCGAAAAGAGCGCCTAGGAGGGTGTGACTGTAGGGCTCCCATGGACTTCGCCGTATCCGTGTCCTTCTTAATTTTTTCGAGGGCCTCATCTACCTTTGGGCCGAATAGGTGTTCCTGGTCAAAGGGATGATTAAGGATGGAGGCTTTTACCTCTGGTTTAAATCCTGATATTCTTAGCCAAGCATGGTGACAGAGGAGGACGCTAGTATTAATGGCCCTGGAGCTGTGTCTGCTGCATCTAAGGCACAGCGTATAGAGGTGTTAGTGATTGTCTTACCCTCTTGAATTAGTTCATTGGCCCTAGTTTTATATTTTTCAGGGAGGTGGTGCATTATGTTTTCCAATTCATCATAATGTGCCCTATCATATCGGGCAATAGCGCTTGGGTGTTGGCGATACGCCATATATTGGCTGCCTGTGACGCAGTGCGCTTTCCTGATGTGTCCAGTAGCTTTGACTCTTTGTCAGGTGGTGGTGCTTCACCTGACGCCTGGGAATTTGTTCTTTTTCGTGCAGTGGAAAACACTAGGGAATCTAGGGGAGCTGGCCCTTTGATATAGGCGGGATCTGTGGGGGCAACTTTGTATTTTTTTTCTATGCGTGGTTTAATGACCCTGGCCCTAACCGGGTCTTTAAAAACCTCTGGCGCATGCTTTACCACCCCCTTAAGCATAGGTAGTATGGAGGTAGACCTATGTGTGGTATCAAATGTGTCGAGGAGGAAATCCTCCTCCACTGGGTCAGTGTGCAACTCTACCCCGTGATAGTGTGCCGCCCTTTGAAGTAGATGGTGGAACCCTAATGAGTCTTCCGGTGGAGATGGCCTGGAAGGGTAAAGGTCATTTTGTGGGACGTCGGGGATATCTGGGTTATTATAGTCATCCCATGGGTCTGGGGATCCTGTAGGGGTGGGGTCTTGGGGCACATCCCCTATATCGTGATATGGGTTCCCCTGCTCATCATCGTCTGGAGACGGGGCCGGAGAGCGATGAGGTGGGGGTGGAGAGGGCGGAGGGGGGTGAGGTGGAGAGGGTGGAGGAGGTGGAGGAGGTGGGGAAGGTACTCTGAAAGGAGAGGTAGCAGAGTCCTTCCTCTTTGGAGGTAGAGGCGGAGCTGGTTTGGCCAAATGTCTCTTTTTGGAAGAGAGTGCCAAATGTCCAGTTTTTGGATCCTTGGTGAGAGTCTTTTGCAAGGGATCCGGTGTAAATAGTTCCTGTGAAAGTGTTTGGTCCGTCGGCGTCGAAGACGTCGGAGTCGATGTCTTTTTAGGCTTTTCCGTGCTAGTGTGCTTAGCACCGGATTTGGAAACCTCCGATTTCTTGGTCGGCGCCGAGATGGACTTCGGCTTGGAAGTGTCGGTGCCGAGGGCCTTATGGGGTTTGGTCGGTACCGAAGATGGCGTCGGTACGGAAGAGCTAGGTTTCGACCTCGAAGGCTTCGGTGCGGAGCTCGGTGTCGAGGTAGAGGTTGATTTATTTTTCGGTGCCGAAGTGTTTTTCTCGGCACCGCTGGTAGGCTGGCTCGAGCCCGAGCCGCCGGAAGGCTTACTTGGCTTCTTCACTGGGCCCGAAGGTGGGGTGTGTGAAGCAGTATCTCTGGTCTTGCTTAGGCCCGGAGGCGAAGGCGTGACCGAAGCCTTTTTGGGTGTTGGCGTGGGTGTGGGGGGGGGGGGATATAGTACTCACGACCCTCTGCGCCGGAGTGATGTCTTCCACATCGGATTCGTCGGCCTCAGAAGCACTGACGAGGTCGTCTTCGGTGCGCTGCTGCCCTGGATCTTCGATGTCGTCTCCGAAGATATCGACTGGAACGGAGGTCGAGGAGTGTGCCATGTTCCTTCTGGCTCTTCGGTCTCGAATATTCTTTTTCGATCGGAAAGACTTACAGGCCGGACAGTCTTGAGCCTCGTGTTCAGGGGAGAGGCAGAGGTTGCATACCTCATGAAGATCGGTGTGGGGGAATTTGGACCCACATCGAGGGCACTTCTTGAATGGAGTTCTTTTTTCCATCAGCCGGGACCAGAGCTTGGGTAGGCCCGAAGGCCGCCGTCGACGACTGGAACCGAAGATTTGTCGATGAGAAGGTGTGTTGATTGAGGAGATCGCGATCGAAACAATACCGCGATTTGAGGTGAGGATTCCGCTTCGATCGTCGAACTGGAAAATGTTCGAAACCGGAGCGCGAAGATTACATCCAAGCCCGATGGCGGAAAAAAACAATCTGAGGATGGAGCCGAAGCCCATGCGCAATACGATCCAAAGGAGGAGTCACCGACCTTGTGACTTCCAAAGACTTTCCAAGAGGAAAAACAAATTGCAAACATCCGGGCCCAACACCAGATGGCGATCTATGCAAAAGTGTGTAATCTGCAGCTCATATGCCTCGAACAGGGAGTTTAGGAGACCTCTGCACTCAGTTTAGGGCAAACAAACCATAGAGGGCCCAGATACTTCAAGCCAGAAAAGTGGATCCAGTTCCTGTGAGAGCAGTCTGTGCCAAGATGAACTGCTAATATTGCCAAGAATAACCAAGACATACGGTACCAGTGCAGACGGTGCATCAATGTGTCTCTCTAGATTTGAAGAGAAGTCTTGCAGCAGATAATCTGGTCCAAGGACTGCAATTAGGAAGGGAGGAGTTCAGAAAAGTCGGAGGCAAATCACTGTCTTTATTATGGAATGGAAGAAGTCCTCTTCTTAATCTATGCCCTTTGCATCATCACCTCCACTCCTAAACCTCCGCTCGACATGCGCCCTCACACCCCAAAAGCTGGAGAACAAGGGCCTGCTGGCTTCGACTGAGCCCTTTACCTCTCCTGTTGAGACCAGTCTCCTGAACTAATCAGAAAACACTAGTCTTTATCATTGACTGTTGCAAAGGATGCAAGTCTCAGATGTTTCCCGCAACGACAACTTCATGTCACATCAAGAGTATCCGACACTCTGGCCTCTTCATGGATAAACCCAGCAAGTAAGACTGAACTCAAAATGCTGAGAAATATCTGAGTGCATTTGACCTGACTCAAAACAAAGCATTATATGACAATGAGAAACATCGTTGATTTTAGTTAAGGTGAAGAAACACTAAAAGCACCATGCCAACTGGCAGTCCTATGATGCCAGGGAGCACAACTCTCGGAACTTCAGTAATATTTAGACAAACCTTCAGAGAAGCCACTAGTCTTAAACCTTGGAGAAACTGAAGTAACAGAGCTCTCCAACTGTGGGTACGCTCCTAGTTACAACTATGACCAGTAGGAAGGACACAAGAGGAAAAAATCTGAAAAATAAAACATGCTGATGTTGGAGAGAAATGAAAGCTAAAGTAAGAAAAAAAGATAGAAAGAAGAATCTATGTGAAAATGAATGTGTTGACCCAGACATAAAAATATAGATTGAAGCTATAGATCAACGAGTAAAAGAACGTAGGGACTAAGCCAGCAATTGAATGTACATCAATGCAGCAGTAACTGGAACACTCCCTCTGACACACGAAAGATCCTTAAGAGTGTTTTTTTTACTTTCTCCAGTGACAGGTGTCATTGTACAAGAGTACTTGACAAAAATACCCTGGACGAAACCGATCCTAGCTTGCTTGTGTTCTGGTCCAAGGAGAACCTCGCTTGGCAGTTCCGGCTGGGCTGTTCCCATGAGGAGCAGGGTCAAGGCTGATTTGCATATGGCTGGGTTCAAACTGAGGTGGCATGGTGAGCAAATGCAAAATGGGTTGGAGAGCTACCCTGAGCTATTGCCATTGGTTAGACTTATTGCAAGCAACGTCCCTCACCTTTTGTGTGTTTCATTTATTTTACGAAAATAATCATTCCACTGATTTCAGCACAATGAATGACAAGATAGCAGCACAATGAATGACTAGATAGCATTGAGTGAGTACAAATCTGTCACTGAAATTAAAGATTTTAAATTGAAGTGCAATAAAGCTACAACTTGAAATAGGCCAGGGAATGTGCTTATCAGTTGGCTAAATGACTGCTATATAAGGATTTAAGATAATGAGCAAAGAATGTTAGCTTTGAAGCGCAGCATTTTTCTCATGTAGGAAATGAATTTTTCTCAGCAGAGAGTTATATAAGGTGATGAAGGCCACGTTGTCGAGGAACCTATCCCTGAAACCAAGCCTATATCAGAGGAGCAAACAAAGATATATAAAAAGCAAACACAAAGTTATCAGTTATATATCTAAGTCATACGGAAAAGCATACAGTTTAACACTGCATAGGAACATATCCTAGCACTGGTAGAGTGTGCAGGCGTCAAAGCACGCAATAAAATCTACCACGTTGGAAGATGAGATATCTAAAGAAGTCCGTAGATGAAACCAGATGAGATGAGGCTACCCTATTCTAGCTATGGAGAGAACACTGAATTAACTATGCATAAAGCCTTGTGACATTTGCAATTCTGGAACTTGCACGAAGAAATGGTGGTTGGCATGCTTGATCAGACAACAGGAGGGGATCATTCCAAAACAAATGTATCAAATCAAGCAGTGGAGGAACATTTCAGTGAAACATCGAAATTAAATTTTAAAAAAACAATCTTATAGGTATATTTTGATTTGAGAATCAGTGGGTGATTGCAACAATTCAGTTATGAATTTTATGTCAATGAAGTATGTTTTTGTTATCTGAGTGTTAAATTCATTGGCTACACCTAGCATACGAAAGAGCTGAGGCTCTGTTATTGCTGAAGAAAGGTGCCATCAAGCTCATCCTGCTTCCTTGGGGAGTTTGGGCTACTTAATCTTTAGGTACATAAAAGTTAATTATCTTCTTTAAGGTAGACACACTGACTGGGCAATATTACTGGGCATTTGTCAAGTGTTAGCCTGAATTTCCTTTAGTATTTTATTATTGCTGATATCATACATGACCGCAAAGCACAGCGTTATACAACATATACATGCAAATAAAATATCCTACAACCGTCACAATAAATTGTGTGTTTAAATTTGCAGGTAATAAAAACACACATAAGACTTCACTTACCTAGCAAATTATTTTAGAAAGGCATACAATTAACGAAAGAAATATAATATGTAGCAAGAGAAGCATAAATGAGCTTGAGTTAAGTCACCAATGAATGGGGTTAGTCAGCAATGAATGGGGTACATAGAGAATGCTTAAAAATAAGGTCCATCTAAAAGCATTGTTCCTAATTCTTAGATCAGTCCTTCACCTTTGTACAGAAATGTGAGCTTTCTTCAACGAGGTGTTTTCTCTGGGCTCCATGTGGCCATGTGGTGAGCTGAGGTGCATGTCTCACATATCAAAAGGAATATGCTACTTACCAGTATGCATCTGTTCTTGGCATGTAGAGCTGCAGAGTTGTACACTTAGCATAGATCGCCATCTGGTGTTGGGCCCGGATGTTTGCAGTTTGTTTTTCTTCTTGGACAGTCTTTGGAAGTCACGAGATTGGTGACTCCTCCTTCGGTCCGTACTGCGCATGGGCTTCGGCTCCATCCTCAGATTGTTTTTCGCCAACAGGGAAATGATGGAGCTTGGTAATCACAGTGAGAAACCCATGTGTGTAGTATCTAAATAAGATGTACTGGAACGGATACAGGTAGCCGGGGAGGCGGGTGGGCGTGTACAACTCTGCAGCTCTACATGCCAAGAACAGATGCATACTGGTAAGTAGCATATTCCGTTCGAGGCATATGAGCTGCAGATTGTACACTTAGCATAGATTATATAGCAGTACCCAACCTTAGCGGCGACCACCGGTATCCGTTGCAGCTGTTTGAAAAAGTGTCTTTAGTACAGCCTGGCCCACCCTAGCTTGCTGCTTGGAATGCACATCTACACAGTAGTGTTTTGTGAAGGTGTGCGGTGTAGACCATGTGGCTGCTTTGCAGATGTCATCTAAGGGTATATTCCCTAGAAAAGCCATAGAAGCCCCTAACTTTCTTGTAGAGTGGGCTTTAGGAGGAACAGATAGTGTTCTCTTTGCCTTTTGATAGCAAATTTGAATGCATTTTACAATCCACCTAGCTATCCCTGATTTCGAAATGGGGTTGCCTTTATGTGGTGGAGAGAAGGAAACGAACAATTGTTTAGTCTTCCTGAAGGGTTGCGTTCTTTGTATGTAGTATAGCAACGCCCTTTTCACATCAAGTGTGTGTAAGGCCCTTTCCGCAACAGATTGGGGTTGCGAAAAGAAGACAGGTAATTCCACTGATTGATTGAGATGGAAGGGGGAAATGACTTTGGGCAGAAACTTCGGATTTGTGCGAAGTATGACCTTGCTGTTATGCATTTGTATGTAGGGTTCCTGTATGGTGAACGCTTGTATTTCACCAACCCTTCTAAGGGAAGTGATAGCTACCAGGAAAGCTGTTTTCCAGGTGAGAAACTGTAGCTCACATTTGTGCATTGGTTCGAAGGGCGGACCCATTAGTCGTGTGAGAACTAAATTTAGATTCCATACAGGGGAAGGTGGTGCCCTGGGAGGAATTACTCGTTTAAGGCCTTCCATGAAGGCTTTAATAGCGGGCACTCTGAAGAGTGATAAATGCTGTCTGTTTTGTAGATAAGCAGCGATCGCTGCTAGGTGTAGGCGTATGGATGAATATGCCAGGTTACACCTGTGAAGATGGAGCAGATAGCATATGATGTGCTGTATGGATGCATCTAGAGGGTTGATTGTGTTATTACGGCAGTAAATTACAAATCTTTTCCACTTTGCGGCATAGCATGCTCTAGTGGTAGGACGTCTGGCTTCCATGATGATGTTCATGCAATCAGGGGGAAGGTTAAGGTATCCGAATTCTAAGATCTCAGGAGCCAGATCGCCAGGTTGAGCTGAGCTGGGTCCGGGTGCCTGATTTCTCCATGGTTCTGGGTTAGGAGGCATGGGGATAGGTGCAGTTTTTGATGTGGCACCACTGATAGTTGTAGTAGCGTGGTGTACCACGGCTGCCTGGCCCACGTGGGAGCTACTAGAATGAGTGTGAGGGAGTGCTGTTGTAGCTTCCTGACCACTAATGGAATTAGTGGGAGAGGTGGAAAGGCGTATGCAAATCTGCCTGACCAGTTCATCCATATCGCATTGCCCTTGGACAATGGGTGTGGGTATCTGGCGGCGAAGCTTGGGCATTTTTTGTTTTCGTGGGTGGCGAAGAGGTCTATCTGAGGATGCCCCCATTGTTGGAAGAATGGGTGAAGAACTTGTGGATGCAGTTCCCATTCGTGTAGTTGTTGCGTTGGTCTGCTGAGCAGATCTGCCATGGTGTTTTGTACGCCTGGAACGTGCTGTGCCAGGAGAAAGATGTTTTGGGGAATTGCCCATCTCCATATGCTCTGGGCTAAGCGGGAGAGCTGGGGAGAGTGTGTCCCCCCCTGTTTTTGTATATAATACATCGCAGTCATGTTGTCTGTGCGAATGAGGACTGCTTTGCCCGAAATCTGTTTTTGGAAAGATTTTAGGGCTAGAAAGATCGCCAAGAGCTCCAGATGGTTGATGTGGAGCGATTTTTGCTGTGGCGTCCATAGACCTTGCATGGTGAGGTGTAGGAGGTGCGCTCCCCAGCCGGAGAGCGATGCGTCCGCTGTTAGAATCACCTGAGGAACCGGGTCTAGGAACGGCCGCCCTTTGGAAAGGTTTGTGGTGTTCCACCACTGCAGAGAGTGATGTGTGCGGCCGTCCACCAACACCAGATCCGTCAGCTGACCCTGGGCCTGGTTCCACTGTTGTGCTAGGCACTCTTGAAGTGGACGCATGTGGAGTCTTGCATGGGGCACTATGAAGATGCAAGACGCCATCATTCCTATGAGCTTCATAAACACTCTTGCTGGAAGAGAGTGTTGAGGAAGGAATGTTTTGCGTAAGGCTTGAATGCTTGTGATTCTCGCTGAGTTTGGATAGGCAATACCCTTGGAGGTGTCTATAGTGGCCCCGAGGTATTGCTTTGTGTGAGATGGTATGAGGTGGGACTTTTGGTAGTTCACCGTGAAGCCTAGCTGGTGGAGCAGTTGGATGGTGCTGTTTGTATGTTGCACACATTGGTCGTAGGACGCGGCTTTTATCAGCCAGTCGTCTAGGTAAGGGAAGACGTGAATATGTTGACGTCTGAGGTGTGCTGCTACTACTGCTAGGCATTTGGTAAACACCCGTGGTGCGGTGGTGACCCCGAAGGGGAGAACCGTGAATTGGTAATGTTGCCCGTCCACCACGAACCTGAGGTATTTCCTGTGAGAGGGGTGTATTGGAATGTGAAAGTATGCGTCTTTCAGATCCAAGGTTGTGAGAAAGTCTCCCTGGCAGAGGAGTGGGAGGACTTGTTGTAGGGTGACCATGTGAAAATGGTCTGAATGTATGTAGGCATTTAGAGGCCGGAGGTCGAGAATGGGTCTGAGGGTCCCGTCTTTCTTTGGTATTAAGAAATATAGGGAGTAGACCCCTAGATTTTGTTGATTGACGGGGACCTGCTCTATAGCGTGTTTTTGGAGGAGTGAGAGTACCTCTTGTTTGAGCAGTGTGGAATGTTCTTGAGACATTGGACGGTGCCTTGGCGGGATATTGGGTGGGGTAGATGTTAGTTCGAGACAGTACCCTGACCGAATGATTTGGGTCACCCATTTGTCCGATGTTATGGACTCCCATGTGTGGATAAAGTGTTGTAGTCTGCCCCCGACCGGAGTGGGATGGTCTGGGGGGAGCGGAGGGGAGTCATTGTGCGGGTGGGGTGGCAGAACGGGTGTTGTTGGTTTTGCCCCTGCCCTTATTGTTGTTACCTCTGTAACCACCCCTTTGATTGCCCTTTGAAAAGGTATTTTGAGGAGGGGACTTGTAGGAGGTAGAGGCGTTATCGGTGGAGGAGCCTCTGCCTGTGCCACGAAAGGACGAGCGTCGAAAGGAACGTTTAGAGGCTTGTGTTTGGAGTGCCCCCATAGACTTTGCTGTGTCTGTGTCCTTTTTCATCTTTTCCAGCGCTTCGTCTACCTTTGGCCCAAAGAGAGTTTGCTGGTCAAAGGGGTGATTGAGTATGGACGCCTGGACTTCAGGCTTGAACCCTGAGATCCTGAGCCAGGCATGGCGACGAAGCAGGACACTTGTATTTATGGCTCTAGAAGCAGTGTCGGCTGCATCGAGGGCACACTTAATGGAGGTGTTTGTAATTAGTTTACCCTCCTGTATCAGGTCATGAGCCTTGCACTTGTGTTTTTCTGGAAGGTGCTGCATAAGAGCCTCTAGTTCGTCATAGTGTGCTCTGTCATATCGCGCAAGCAGTGCTTGTGTGTTTGCAATGCGCCATATGTTTGCAGCTTGGGAGGCGGTGCGTTTACCAGACGCGTCCAGAAGTTTAGATTCCTTGTCTGGCGGTGGGGCTTCTCCTGAGGATTGGGAGTTAGCCCGCTTTCTAGCTGTGGAGACAACTAGGGAATCTAGGGGAGCAGGGCCCTTAATGTATGCAGGGTCTGTGGGTGCCGCTTTGTACTTCTTCTCTATTCTAGGGTTAAGTACTCTGGCCCTGACAGGGTCTTTGAACACCTCTGTAGCGTGCTTGGTGACACCCTTAAGCATGGGTAAAATAGAAGTGGATTTGTCTTGTATGTCAAATGTGTCCAGTAGGAAGTCTTCTTCCACTGGTTCACTGTGCATGTCCACCCCATGGTAGTGTGCTGCTCTCTGCACTAAATGATTAAACCCTAAGGAGTCCTCTGGAGGAGACGGCCTGGATGGGTATAGGTCGTCCTGAGGAATATCGGGTACATCAGGGTTATTGTAATCCTCCCACGGGTCTGGGGTCCCTGGTGGAGTGGGATCCATTGGGACTTCCGCCGGGTAATTGTCCGGGTCCCCATCATCCGGATCTGGGGATGGGGCCGGATCGTAGTGAGGTGGAGGTGGCGGAGATCTGGGAGGGGGAGGGGGTGGTGGTGGTGGAGGAGGTAGGGGAGGCGGTAGTGGGGAGGGCACTATGAGGGGAGAAGTAGCAGAGTCCTTCCTTTTGGGTGGTGGAGGAGGAGCCGGAGTATCAAGGCGTCTTTTCTTGATAATTAAAGTCAATAGTCCAGTCTTTGGATCTTTGGACAGAGTCTTTTGTAGAGGGTCTGGTGTAAACAGAGCCAGTGGCGTCGAATCGTCCGTCGGCACCGGTGATTTCGGAGCCGAGGGCTTCGATGGTTTGTGTGCGCCATGCTTTTTTGGGGCCTCCTGTTTTTTCGGCGTCGAAGGAGTTTTCGGCGTCGGAGCGTCGGTGCCGACAGATTTATGTTTGTGTTTGGTCGGCACCGAGAGTCCAGGCTTCGGCACCGGTGGCTTCGGAGTCGAGCTGGATATTGCTTTCTTCGGTGCCGGATGCTGTTTTTCGGCACCGGGCGTCGGCTGGCTCGATCCCGAGCTGCCGTGAGACTTTGGGTGCTTCGACACCGAGCCCGAAGGTGGGGTGATCGAAGCTTTGGTCTTGGTTTTGCCCAGGCCGGCAGGCGAGGGAGTAACCTGAGTCTCTTTGGTTTTGGGCGCGGGGGTGGGAGGGGGCACAGTACTCACGGCCCGCTGCGCCGGTGTGATGTCCTCCACGTCGGAGTCGTCGGCTTCGGAAGCGCTGACGACGTCTTCTTCCTGCTCGGTGTGTGTTTGCCCCGAAGCTTCGGCGCCGTCTCCGAAGATGTCCGGTGGAGCTGCAGACGATGAGTGCGCCATGGTGCGTCGAGCTTTTCGATCCCGGATGGTTTTCTTCGATCGAAAAGACTTACAGGCGGGGCAGTCTCTGGCCTCGTGTTCTGGAGAGAGGCAAAGATTACACACCTGATGGAGGTCGGTGTGGGGAAATTTAGACCCACATTTTGGGCACTTTTTGAACGGAGTCCTTTCCATCGGCCGGGACCGGAGTCGAGGAGGGCCCGAAGGCCGGTGCCGATGTACGGGATGGAGAAAAGTGCCGCTTCGAGAGATGAAGATGATGAAGAAACTCGAAGATACGAGGATTTTCCGTCGAGGCTGGAACCGTAGAAGTTCGAAGCCGGAGCACGAAGTATCACATCCGAGCCCGATGGCGGAAAAAAACAATCTGAGGATGGAGCCGAAGCCCATGCGCAGTACGGACCGAAGGAGGAGTCACCAAACTCGTGACTTCCAAAGACTGTCCAAGAAGAAAAACAAACTGCAAACATCCAGGCCCAACACCAGATGGCGATCTATGCTAAGTGTACAATCTGCAGCTCATATGCCTCGAACCTTACATTATCACAGTCACATGCCAACCTTTGATTGAAGAGTTATTCATTAATTCATCACTAGACTGTAGAAATGCACCACATTACAGAGAAAGAGAGCCCGGATACATGGGGCTTACGTCGCTACATGACTTAAAAAGAAGAACTTTGTGGCGGAAGCACATAGGAACCTCCACTAGCTTTCTCGGACATAACTGATTATGTCAGTGTACTATTAAAAAATTCTGCTTCCTCAAAAGCAGTTTTATACAGCTATATTACATGCTACATGAAAGATTTAACAAATTTAAAAAAGTCCAGACCATTAACAGATGTTGCATTGTGTCAAGGCATGGTTTGAAGTTCTTCAGTGATTATCGAAAAGTGGGTTTAATTAATTGCAGCCTTGTTTTTAAAACAACACAAACAGAAGAAAGTGCTCTGCGAAAGTAAAGGGCATTGTCAACTTTAGTCATAGTGATCCAACGTCTTAAATCCTTTGCCAAATACGGATTGCCGCTTTTAAAATTCCGATAAAAATGGGAACTATGCTAATCCAAAATGACAATTTTGCTTATTTCTTCATAGCTGACGTTTGCAAGATATATAAAAAGAAAAGGTTCTCAGCATGAATAAGGATGCCAATTCCCTGTTCCAAAACTATCAGCCACACATCATTCTTGTAGAAATGCTTGATGGGCTACAACTTTCCTAGCAGCAATAGATCCTATGTGCAGATATCCCAGTCCCTAGTGATTCTGCATCTCAATAGAATGTTTAATACGTTTAAGCTAGGGGGCATAGAGTAGAGATTTCTAAAGCCCACGAAAAAGTAAACTAGAGTATTTTCCCATTCGCAATATTTACCACATAAAAAAAACACTTCCCTATAGCAGAGGGGATATTTTCTCTGCAACTGCACTGCAATGAGCCTTTTTGTGGCCCCCGATGTTTACAGTACTGATGGAGTGCAAAGCTGTTCTAAAGGTTTTAAATAAAGTTTTTCATGGAACGCACAATGTAGGAAAGGCGCTGGCACACAAATTACGTCACAAAGTGAATTATCAGCCACAAGTTGTATGGGAACCAACACATTGACGTGCCAATACATATTTGCACTTCAAAGGTGAATGCTCATTGCTGCATCATTCTTACTTGGTAGCAACCACACATTTAATGCATGTCTGAAGAGGTACAACGTTACACACATTTTGCTGAAGTACATAACATAAGCCTACTGCACTTTACTTTCTATGAACACCACACTTTCCCAAAAGGCCGGTCCAATGGCCTTCCCCATGCATTGGTCTCTTTCTCTCTTGACCACCATTCCTCCTGTCCCACAATATGCAGAAAGAAAACACCTGTGTAATCACTCTTTTCTTTCTCCTCTCCCAGCGAGTCTCAATGCTGCAGTATACCCACTTAAAAGGGCATGTTGTCTGCACTCGCCAGCCGGAGAAGCACTTGGTCCCATTCAGTTGCCAGCTGCTTTGCCCTCTAGCTCTGTGCTTTTTGCCAGTAGCCCAGTCTTTTAATACTGCCAATTTAACAAATTTGGCTTTCCAGGTCTATGATTGTGGTGCATAAGCAGACTTCCACTGCATCGCCCATTGTCTTTTGGCCAATGTAAGGTCAAGGCGACTAGTTGCAGAGGCGTTTCTGACAACATTTAGAGTTAAGCTGAAAAATAATTTCTGAGGTTTCACAGTTGGCATGATGTGCAACTGTACTCTTAGCCTGAAAACGCCAGTTATTATGCTGGAGTTTGCCCTTTAGTCGGGAAAGCTATAATCTGGCCTACATATTGGCTATGCTCAAATACCTTTGTTAGCTGGGTGCACTAGTGTTGCCATCATTATTCCCTGTCATCTTGTTGACAGGAGTTGTGACGTTGTGCTACGCATCTCAGGAGGAGGAGCTTGTGCCGCGCTGCTGTACTGGGCTGCGTTCCGAGCCGCTGTGAGCCGGAGTCCTCCTGCCCGCCAGCCCCGCCGCAGAGGATTACCATAGAGGACTGCCCGATCCGTCACAGGGAATTGTCTGCCGAGGTTGCCCGCTGAGACTGGGTCCGTTTGCCAGTAGGCGGTCCACGAGTGTGATGGAGTGCGGACTTCCAGTAGGGGCAGCACCGAGACAGCCGGCACCTGGGGGCGCCTGGGGAGCCAAGCTAAGCTACGGTGTGTGGCGAGCGGTGTGCAGTGGGCAGCCAGGAAAAGGTCGAAAGTATCCAAAGTGAGGCGAGGTAAAGCCCACCACAGGACTTTTAATACTTTTTTTTTTCGAAATGCAGGTTGACGGCCCTGCGAAACCGCAGATACCTACAGAGCAAAGAGTGAACAGTTATTAGTATTCAGCGAACAGCGAAATAGCGAGACAGAGGCTGAGCGGTGAGGTGGAGGGGGGTTGATGGGCTCGGGTAGGCACAGGACAGAAGAGTAATCAAGGTGTAATGGAGGAGGTCCTGTGGAGCAGCATTGTAGCAACTAACAGCTTTCTGCTTGCTGCTCACTCTTAGCTCTGACCTCGCCCCCCCATAATCTCTATCTCTATCTGAATGGCCATGTCCTCATGTTGACCGCTGGCTGCAGTGAGCAAGGACTCTGAACTGCTGCCTCACGGCTTCCGCGGGTCCTCGCCCTCACGGGGCTTTTGTCATTCCTGCCGTTCGCTGTCTTCTCTGCACTCCTGAAGAATCAGTGTGCGACCTGAAGAATCCAGGCGCCAGGATAGCCTCAGCTTCAGCCTAGACTACTAACTGAGGAGGGCTGTAGTGACCGGAAACCAGTGATTGGTGTCTGTTGACTGGAGAGCAGACCGGAGAGTGGTACGGAGAGGAAATTGGAGAGTGGAGTGAGGGGTGCGAAGATCCAGATTACCCCTCGCTTTCCGCACCCCTGTGCTTCTGCTGTGCGTCACTCAAACGTGGGGAAGTGAGAGCACGACCCCATTATTGGGGGGTCGCTGAATGTTGTGCCCAGGCAAGTCGGCGAAAGCGGCCCAACTAAGTTGGGTTCGACTTGCGGCTAGCTAGTGTGCGCTGCTCTCTATTGCGGAGGAAAAACCCCGTCTGAATCTGCGGTGCAGCAGTTTCATCGTTATATAGCAATATATAGTCCTACAGCTTTCAGATTTAATTTGTGCCCCATTTAGAACTATGACCGCAAAAAAACTACGCTCAAGGAAACTGGTATTTGTAAGAGCATGCAAAAAAAAGTAAAGCCAACCCTCTGAGTAATAAGTCAGTACAGATAAATACTTTATAAGGATTTAATGCCATTTCCACTTTTTCTCAAAAAAGGAGAGAAGTCAAAATAAGGAGGTAAATATGGAGCCTAAGTCTGAATCTCTACTCCAAAAGGTAGAAGGAACAGTGAAATCTATCCCTCTAACTACAGTTTCTTCTCCTGGAAATAGAATGGATGGGGTAAGAGACGCGATAAGTCATGAAATCGGAGTGGAAGGCTCCCCACGTGAAATCTATACTATTCACTCTACTGAAAATAGCGTGTCTCAGTCTATTATTGACTTATCTTCTGAGTCTAGAGTGGGTGGCCACACATTGGAAGCCTTTACACTCCCTGACTTAAACATTAATTTAAATCATTCCTCGAGGTCTTCCCAATGTCCTAAGCCGCGTACTTTTGATATCTCACATCTTCCAAACTCTCAAGTTCAACCTCCAGGTTCTTCCATTAAAATGAGACTTTTCAGTAGTACGCCTAGTGGAGCGGACTCAATAAACCCTAGAGCCTCTATCACTACTGATTTGCCTTTGGATTCTTACCCCCCCAATTAAGGAGTCTGATGATAAAATATTGTCAGAATCCTTGTTTTGTTTGGAAAGAGTCTTACCATCTATTCTAGCTCTCGTGGAAAGATCTGTAACCAATTCTGATTATTTCCTGGATTCACTTCTGTCATTGACCAAATCAATATTTTCAGACCATATTCACTCAATCAGTAAGATTTCAGTCCCTTTATCGGATAAGTCTACATCTTGTTTAGAGATTCCTCCTTCACACACACAGGTATTTAATCTGAACCTAATGAAATCTACCCAAATGATCTTTGGTACAAATTCGAATCATCGTAACTTTGACAATTAGGTGGATATGATCCTTGGTCCCCCAAAACATAAAGATAAAGAAAGTGTGGATTTATTGGATGAATCTCAGCTCTTTTCGTTACATCAATTCTTTGAGCCAGAGGCTTTTTTGTCGCGCCCCCTGTTAATTCTCCTCTTCTGACTACAGGAAAGGACAAAGATATTGTAGAACGGTAAGTTTATCCTATTTTTTTTTTTTAAAAGAGGGATTGATAAAATTGTTCATTCTACTATGAAGGAACCAAAATCTGATCATTTCACTAGAAGAAAAGGCCTTAAAAAAAGAAGAAAATCCGATAGTAGAAAGAAGAAATCAAAAAGAGGAAACACCCGGAGGATGAAGAAGAAAAGGGCTAAACAAATCCGTTTCAACCCTAATATAAATCTAACTTTATCTCCAACCTCTGCTGTTTCCCCGAATGGCCAAGACAATGTCCATTTTGATTACATACATTATTCCATATATTTTTCTTCTGTGGAAATCACTTAATAGGAAATTACGCTAGAGAGCACCTAAGATACCAGAAGGAAAATGTTACTTACCCTGTAAGCATCTGCTTATAACATGTAATGCTGTAGATTCACATGCTCTGCATACTCCTGCCATCTAATGTTGGACCTTGATGTGTGCAAGTTGTCTTTCTTCTGAGAAGTCTTTTGAGTCATGAGGTAATGTGACGCCACTTGGTGATAATGAGCATGGTTATTGACGCCATTGTTAGGTTGTTTTCCTGCATGGTGGGCGATGATGGAATGTGAAGGAAAGCGATATTTGTAGAGAGATGTCCATGAATTAAGAGGAAAGAAAGATACTGGAACAGCCACCGGTGCCCGAGGATGAGGGTGGTCGCATGTAAATCTACAGCACTATATGCCGCGAACAGATGCTTACAGGATAAGTAACATTTTCCGTTCGAGGCATATGTGGCTGTAGATACACATCTTGTGCATAGACTGTGAAGCAGTCCTACCACAGAGTAGTGGCTAGTCTGCGAGTGTTGCAGTAGATTGAAACATTCGCTTGTTGTCGAGCTAGGACATCCACGCAGTAATGTTTTGTGAAAGTGCGTGGTGTGGAACAAGTAGCTGCTTTGCAAATATCAGCTATTCAGATGTTCCCCAGAAAGGCTATAGAGGCTCCCTTCTTCCAAGTGGAGTGTGCTCTAGGAGAAGTGGGCAGAGTCCTTTTAGCTTTAGCATAGTATGTCCGGATGCATTTAACTATCCATCTGGCAATGCCTGGCTTGGATATAGCTTTTCTTTTGTGGGGTTTGGATACAGCAACACAACTTTGCATTGTTTTTCTAAATTGTTTAGTTTTTTCAATGTAGTACATGAGGGATTGTTTTACTTCTAACGTATGGAAAGCCTGTTCCGCAAATGAATCAGGGTACAGGAGAAAATGGGTAGCTCAATGGACTAATTACGGTTGAAGTGAGTGACTACCCGAGAAAGAAATTTTGGGATAGAGCAGAGGGCAACCCTAGCCCTATGTATGTGGAAGAAAGGTTCTTCCGGGGTTAATGCCTGAAGCTCACGGACACATCTGAGTGAGTTAATAGCAACCAGAAATGCCACCTTCGAAGAGAGGAACTGAAGGGGGCAGGAGTGGAAGGGTTCAAAAGGAGGGAACGCAAGTTGTACGAGTAAAATGTTAAGATTCCATGCCGGGGTCGGTGGGACCTGGGGACGAATTACCCTTTTGAGACCCTCCATTAAAGCTTTAATGAGTGGAGTCCTGAAGATAGAGAGAGATGTGGTGTCAATCCTGAAGGTAGGCAGCCACGGCAGCCAGGTGTAGTCGTATGGAGGTAAAGGGTAGACCAAAAACCTAAGTAAGTAGTAAGTAGCAGACAATGTCCTGCCCTGTAGCTTTTAAATGATCAATATATTTTGAGTGACAGTAGTACACAAAACGTTTGGATTTGATCGCATTGCTGGCCTGGGTGGTAGGTCTGCGCGGTTTGAAAAGTGAGAAAGATGCTTTGTAGGCGCCCCCGACCGGTGTTGTGTGATCGGGGGGAAGATGTGGCAAGTCAGGGTTTGATGGTGGTTGTAGACCCTTTGGGGAGCTACCCTTTATCTGCCTCTAGAATTGATGCCCCTGTAAGACCCTCTAAAATCCTGGGGGAGTATTGCTGTCCCTGGGTGCGTGGATATGTCATGGATGCTTCAGGTGAGGGGTCTTTGAACTTTCAGGTAAGAGGTGAGGCAAAAAAAGCCAAGAGGAGCGGATGTTTGAAGTGCTCCATCACTCAGGCTTCTTCCTCTGATCTTCACTAAGATTGGCTCCATTTGAGGACCAAAGACATGTTGACCATCAAAGGGCATCCCCAGCAGGTTCTGCTAAACCTACGGCTTGAAGCCACAGATATGGAGTCATGCATGTCTGAATATCAGAACACTGCAATTTACCCCGCTGTCAGCGGTATCTAGGGCAAGGAGAATAGAGGGGTTATAAATGAGCTTCCCCTCAGAAACTATCTCTTGACCCCTTTTCTTATGCACCTATGGGAAGTTTTAGAGGAGATCCTCCATTTCGTCCCACTGTGCACTATCACATCTTGCTAGAAGGCCAAAAAAATTAGCTATACACCATTAGTTGGCGGATTGCCCGGCCACTCTTTTCCTGCAGTATCAATGCATTTTCTCTCTTTCTCCGGTGGCGGGGCATCCCTGCTAACCTGGGATTTGGCTCGCTTATGGGCAGTAGTGACCGCCAAAGAATTGGGCGGAAGCTGACTGCAAATATAGATGAGGTCAAAAGGGGAGGCTTTATATTTTGGGTCACCCTGTGCAGCCAACTCAGGCCCCTGGCGTGTGATGTCAACAGGATCCCCCAGAGATGCAGGTGTGGAGGGTAAAGGTTGAGGTGGAGGAATAGGGCAAGGGGATGGTTCTGCATGTGGTAGTGGGTTGGTAGCCTTATCTGGTTTCTTGTATTGTTTTGTCGAAATTGGAATGTCCAAGGTCTCCTCGAAGGACAGCTGATGTTTCGAAGCAGGAGCAGCAGGGCCTGAAGAGCAGCAAGGATGTGGCCTGTATGAAAGTGGATGACCAAATCATTCTGCCTTGTGTGGAACTCTTCCTGAAGCTTATGGTGAATCAGCTCCCTGCACAGGTATTGGACCTGCTGGTAGACGCGGAGGTCTTCAGCTCCAAGGATACCTTCGGTTTCGATGCAGAAGTTCTGGTTGGTGCCAAGGTAAATGTGGCCATTGCAGAGGTAAATGAGGCTTATGCCGAGGGTCGGCTTGGTGCCAGTGTTGGAGTAGCCAGTGCCAAAGTCGACGGTCTTAAAGGCTTCTTCGGCACCGAGCTGGGCGGGCATCTGAAGTATTTAGTCTGTGCAGAGCATGGCCCAAAGGCAGTGGTGGTCTTAAAGCAGGTCTCTGGTGCTCTAGGGTAGCCGAGTGCCCTTTGTCGGAAAGAATGCTCGGTTTGAGGGTGGTGTTGAGGGGGAAGGTGTGCTGTACTCAAAGACGGCTAAGCTGGCAGAAGGCACTTGATCTCAAGGTAGGAGCCAACATTTTCTTCAGGGGAGAAAGCCTCTTCATCTGCAGGTGACAGTTGTGGATAATGTTATTCCTCGATGTCCTCAGGACCGAAGAGGCGTGGGGGTGTCATCTTCGCCGCTACGCGACATCTCAAGCCAAAGGGAGCCACTGTTAAAAATGTATTTTTTGGAGCTGGAGGAACAGCCAGCATCGAAGCCAGCCTCGTTGTGTTCCGGCGATGGTTACAGATTGCAGACCTGATGGAGATTGGTCCAAGGGTATTTTGTGTGGCAGCGAGGGTAATACCTGAATGAAGTCCATCAAGGCATTGTGGAGAGAAGAGACAGAGAGATGGGAGTAAGCCCCGAAGGGCAAGACCCAGGAGGGGCTGTAAGCGATCTGCACCTCGCTCAAGCGAAGCAATCAAAAATCAGACTAAGATGGCAAGTAAGGGAGACACTATCGAAGAACAATACCAACGGAGAGAAGTCACTGCGTGAACCAAAATGGTCACTGCAACAGGGTCAACCCGGATCACAGGAGTACACGTTCAAACCAGATGGCAGAAAGAAAACAATCTAACAATGGAGTCAATGACCATGCGCATTATCTCCAAGAGGGGGAGTCACAGTACCTCGAAACTCAAAAGACTTCTTTGAAGAAAACAACTTGCATACATCCAGGCCCAACATTAGATGGCAGGAGTATGCCCAACATGTGCATCTATAGTCACACATACCTCGAACACTGATGTTCAGTTGTTTGTGGTGAAAAATTATAAGTGAAACTACTGCACGGTGCAAACATTTGAATTGGAGTGTGTCCAACACAAATTGGATATCGTGCACTGTCCTACTCATCAGTGATAAAAGATCAGAATCTGTTATCTTTGATAATTATAACAGTGAATATACTGTATAAAAGTTATAAATTCTTACTTTTTATCCAATTCTGGTCTACTATCTAATTTAAAAGAGGAGGTTTAAAGTCAGTTAACGTTATTAGAAGACTTACTGTGGCATGGTCTCAACAGACTTGCATATATAAATGACAAGAAAGTGATGCAAAGTGACCTTGAAATAATAAAGTAAACACTGAGTAAACATAAATACCTTTGAACTGGGGGCAGACAAACCAAATCACACTTCCCATACTGTTCCATAGTGATAGATTCAGTGCATACACTACTTAGCATCAGCCGCTAAATTAAACTACTGCAAAGCAGATCAAAGGAATATGCTACTTACCAGTATGCATCTGTTCTTGGCATGTAGAGCTGCAGAGTTGTACACTTAGCATAGATCGCCATCTGGTGTTGGGCCCGGATATTTGCAGTTTGTTTTTCTTCTTGGACAGTCTTTGGAAGTCACGAGTTCGGTGACTCCTCCTTCGGTCCGTACTGCGCATGGGCTTCGGCTCCATCCTCAGATTGTTTTTCGCCAACAGGGAAATGATGGAGCGTAGTAATAACAGTGAGAAACCCATGTGTTGTATCTAAATAAGATGTACTGGAACGGATACAGGTAGCCGGGGAGGCGGGTGGGCGTGTACAACTCTGCAGCTCTACATGCCAAGAACAGATGCATACTGGTAAGTAGCATATTCCGTTCGAGGCATATGAGCTGCAGATTGTACACTTAGCATAGATTATATAGCAGTACCCAACCTTAGCGGTGACCACCGGTATCCGTTGCAGCTGTTTGAAAAAGTGTCTTTAGTACAGCCTGGCCCACCCTAGCTTGCTGCTTGGAATGCACATCTACACAGTAGTGTTTTGTGAAGGTGTGCGGTGTAGACCATGTGGCTGCTTTGCAGATGTCATCTAAGGGTATGTTCCCTAGAAAAGCCATAGAAGCCCCTAACTTTCTTGTAGAGTGGGCTTTAGGAGGAACAGATAATGTTCTCTTTGCCTTTTGATAGCAAATTTGTATGCATTTTACAATCCACCTAGCTATCCCTGATTTAGAAATGGGGTTGCCTTTATGTGGTGGAGAGAAGGAAACGAACAATTGTTTAGTCTTCCTGAAGGGTTGCGTTCTTTGTATGTAGTATAGCAACGCCCTTTTCACATCAAGTGTGTGTAAGGCCCTTTCTGCAACAGATTGGGGTTGCGAAAAGAAGACAGGTAATTCCACTGATTGATTGAGGTGGAAGGGGGAAATGACTTTGGGCAGAAACTTCGGATTTGTGCGAAGTATGACCTTGCTGTGATGCATTTGTATGTAGGGTTCCTGTATGGTGAACGCTTGTATTTCACCAACCCTTCTAAGGGAAGTGATAGCTACAAGGAAAGCTGTTTTCCAGGTGAGAAACTGTAGCTCACATTTGTGCATTGGTTCGAAGGGCGGACCCATTAGTCGTGTAAGAACTAAATTTAGATTCCATACAGGGGAAGGTGGTGCCCTGGGAGGAATTACGCGTTTAAGGCCTTCCATGAAGGCTTTAATAGCGGGCACTCTGAAGAGTGATAAATGCTGTCTGTTTTGTAGATAAGCAGCGATCGCTGCTAGGTGTAGGCGTATGGATGAATATGCCAAGTTACACCTGTGAAGATGGAGCAGATAGCATATGATGTGCTGTATGGATGCATCTAGAGGGTTGATTGTATTGTTACGGCAGTAAATTACAAATCTTTTCCACTTTGCGGCATAGCATGCTCTAGTGGTAGGACGTCTGGCTTCCATGATGATGTTCATGCAATCAGGGGGAAGGTTAAGGTATCCGAATTCTAGGATTTCAGGAGCCAGATCGCCAGGTTGAGCTGAGCTGGGTCCAGGTGCCTGATTTCTCCATGGTTCTGGGTTAGGAGGCATGGGGATAGATGCAGTTTTTGATGTGGTACCACTGACAGTTGTTGTAGCGTGGTCTACCACGGCTGCCTGGCCCACGTTGGAGCTACCAGAATGAGTGTGAGGGAGTGCTGTTGTAGCTTCCTGACCACTAATGGAATTAGTGGGAGAGGTGGAAAGGCGTATGCAAATCTGCCTGACCAGTTCATCCATATCGCATTGCCCTTGGACAATGGGTGTGGGTATGTGGCGGCGAAGCTTGGGCATTTTTTGTTTTCGTGGGTGGCGAAGAGGTCTATCTGAGGATGCCCCCACTGTTGGAAGAATGGGTGAAGAACTTGTGGATGCAGTTCCCATTCGTGTATTTGTTGCGTTTGTCTGCTGAGCAGATCTGCCATGGTGTTTTGTACGCCTGGAACGTGCTGTGCCAGGAGAAAGATGTTTTGAGGAATTGCCCATCTCCATATGCTCTGGGCTAAGCGGGAGAGCTGGGGAGAGTGTGTCCCCCCCTGTTTTTGGATATAATACATTGCAGTCATATTGTCTGTGCGAATGAGGACTGCTTTGCCCGAAATCTGTTTTTGGAAAGATTTTAGGGCTAGAAAGATCGCCAAGAGCTCCAGATGGTTGATGTGGAGCGATTTTTGCTGTGGCGTCCATAGACCTTGCATGGTGAGGTGTAGAAGGTGCGCTCCCCAGCCGGAGAGCGATGCGTCCGCTGTTAGAGTCACCTGAGGAACCGGGTCCAGGAACGGCCGCCCTTTGGAAAGGTTTGTGGTGTTCCACCACTGCAGAGAGTGATGTGTGCGGCCGTCCACCAACACCAGATCCGTCAGCTGACCCTGGGCCTGGTTCCACTGTTGTGCTAGGCACTCTTGAAGTGGACGCATGTGGAGTCTTGCATGGGGCACTATGAAAATGCAAGACGCCATCATTCCTATGAGCTTCATAAACACTCTTGCTGGAAGAGAGTGTTGAGGAAGGAATGTTTTGCGTAAGGCTTGAATGCTTGTGTTTCTGGCTGAGTTTGGATAGGCAATACCCTTGGAGGTGTCTATAGTGGCCCCGAGATATTGCTTTGTGTGAGATGGTATGAGGTGGGACTTTTGGTAGTTCACCGTGAAGCCTAGCTGGTGGAGCAGTTGGATGGTGCTGTTTGTATGCTGCACACATTGGTCGTAGGACGCGGCTTTTATCAGCCAGTCGTCTAGGTAAGGGAAGACGTGAATATGTTGACGTCTGAGGTGTGCTGCTACTACTGCTAGGCATTTGGTAAACACCCGTGGTGCGGTGGTGACCCCGAAGGGGAGAACCGTGAATTGGTAATGTTGCCCGTCCACCACGAACCTGAGGTATTTCCTGTGAGAGGGGTGTATTGGAATGTGAAAGTATGCGTCTTTCAGATCCAAGGTTGTGAGAAAGTCTCCCTGGCAGAGGAGTGGGAGGACTTGCTGTAGGGTGACCATGTGAAAATGGTCTGAATGTATGTAGGCATTTAGAGGCCGGAGGTCGAGAATGGGTCTGAGGGTCCCGTCTTTCTTTGGTATTAAGAAATATAGGGAGTAGACCCCTAGATTTCGTTGATTGACGGGGACCTGCTCTATAGCGTGTTTTTGGAGGAGTGAGAGTACCTCTTGTTTGAGCAGTGTGGAATGTTCTTGAGACATTGGACGGTGCCTTGGTGGGATATTGGGTGGGGTAGATGTTAGTTCGAGACAGTACCCTGACCGAATGATTTGGGTCACCCATTTGTCCGATGTTATGGACTCCCATGTGTGGATAAAGTTTTGCAGTCTGCCCCCGACCGGAGTGGGATGGTCTGGGGGGAGCGGAGGGGAGTCATTGTGCGGGTGGGGTGGCAGAACGGGTGTTGTTGGTTTTGCCCCTGCCCTTATTGTTGTTGCCTCTGTAACCGCCCCTTTGATTGCCCTTTGAAAAGGTATTTTGAGGAGGGGACTTGTAGGAGGTAGAGGCGTTATCGGTGGAGGAGCCTCTGCCTGTGCCACGACAGGACGAGCGTCGAAAGGAACGTTTAGAGGCTTGTGTTTGGAGTGCCCCCATAGACTTTGCTGTGTCTGTGTCCTTTTTCATCTTTTCCAACGCTTCGTCTACCTTTGGCCCAAAGAGAGTTTGCTGGTCAAAGGGGTGGTTGAGTATGGATGCCTGGACTTCAGGCTTGAACCCTGAGATCCTGAGCCAGGCATGGCGACGAAGCAGGACACTTGTATTTATGGCTCTAGAAGCAGTGTCGGCTGCATCGAGGGCACATTTAATGGAGGTGTTTGTAATTAGTTTACCCTCCTGTATCAGGTCATGAGCCTTGCGCTTGTGTTTTTCTGGAAGGTGCTGCATAAGAGCCTCTAGTTTGTCATAGTGTGCTCTGTCATATCGTGCAAGCAGTGCTTGTGTGTTTGCAATGCGCCACATGTTTGCAGCTTGGGAGGCGGTGCGTTTACCAGACGCGTCCAGAAGTTTAGATTCCTTGTCTGGCGGTGGGGCTTCTCCTGAGGATTGGGAGTTAGCCCGCTTTGTAGCTGTGGAGACAACTAGGGAATCTAGGGGAGCAGGGCCCTTAATGTATGCAGGGTCTGTGGGTGCCGCTTTGTACTTCTTCTCTATTCTAGGGTTCAGTACTCTGGCCCTGACAGGGTCTTTGAACACCTCTGTAGCGTGCTTGGTGACACCCTTAAGCATGGGTAAAATAGAAGTGGATTTGTCTTGTATGTCAAATGTATCCAGTAGGAAGTCTTCTTCCACTGGTTCACTGTGCATGTCCACCCCATGGTAGTGTGCTGCTCTCTGCACTAAATGATGAAACCCTAAGGAGTCCTCTGGAGGAGACGGCCTGGATGGGTATAGGTCGTCCTGAGGTATATCTGGTATATCAGGGTTATTGTAATCCTTCCATGGGTCTGGGGTCCCTGGTGGAGTGGGATCCATTGGGGCGTCCGCCGGGTAATTGTCCGGGTCCCCGTCATCCGGATCTGGGGATGGGGCCGGATCGTAGTGAGGTGGAGGTGGCGGAGACCTGGGAGGGGGAGGGGGTGGAGGTGGTGGAGGAGGTAGGGGAGGCGGTAGTGGGGAGGGCACTCTGAGGGGTGAAGTAGCAGAGTCCTTCCTTTTGGGTGGTGGAGGAGGAGCCGGAGTATCAAGGCGTCTTTTCTTGATAATTAAAGTCAATAGTCCAGTCTTTGGAACTTTGGACAGAGTCTTTTGTAGAGGGTCTGGTGTAAACAGAGCCAGTGGCGTCGAATCGTCCGTCGGCACCGGTGATTTCGGAGCCGAGGGCTTCGATGGTTTGTGTGCGCCATGCTTTTTTGGGGCCTCCTGTTTTTTCGGCGTTGAAGGAGTTTTCGGCGTCGGAGCGTCGGTGCCGACAGATTTATGTTTGTGTTTGGTCGGCACCGAGAGTCCAGGCTTCGGCACCGGTGGCTTCGGAGTCGAGCTGGATATTGCTTTCTTCGGTGCCGGATGCTGTTTTTCGGCACCGGGCGTCGGCTGGCTCGATCCCGAGCTGCCGTGAGACTTTGGGTGCTTCGACACCGAGCCCGAAGGTGGGGTGATCGAAGCTTTGGTCTTGGTTTTGCCCAGGCCGGCAGGCGAGGGAGTAACCTGAGTCTCTTTGGTTTTGGGCGCGGGGGTGGGAGGGGGCATAGTACTCACGGCCCGCTGCGCCGGTGTGATGTCCTCCACGTCGGAGTCGTCGGCTTCGGAAGCGCTGACGACATCTTCTTCCTGCTCGGTGTGTGTTTGCCCCGAAGCTTCGGCGCCGTCTCCGAAGATGTCCGGTGGAGCTGCAGACGATGAGTGCGCCATGGTGCGTCGAGCTTTTCGATCCCGGATGGTTTTCTTCGATCGAAAAGACTTACAGGCGGGGCAGTCTCTGGCCTCGTGTTCTGGAGAGAGGCAAAGATTACACACCTGATGGAGGTCGGTGTGGGGAAATTTAGACCCACATTTTGGGCACTTTTTGAACGGAGTCCTTTCCATCGGCCGGGACCGGAGTCGAGGAGGGCCCGAAGGCCGGTGCCGATGTACGGGATGGAGAAAAGTGCCGCTTCGAGAGATGAAGATGATGATGAAGAAACTCGAAGATACGAGGATTTTCCGTCGAGGCTGGAACCGTAGAAGTTCGAAGCCGGAGCACGAAGTATCACATCCGAGCCCGATGGCGGAAAAAAACAATCTGAGGATGGAGCCGAAGCCCATGCGCAGTACGGACCGAAGGAGGAGTCACCGAACTCGTGACTTCCAAAGACTGTCCAAGAAGAAAAACAAACTGCAAACATCCGGGCCCAACACCAGATGGCGATCTATGCTAAGTGTACAATCTGCAGCTCATATGCCTCGAACATAAAGTTACAAACTTAGTGGTGCACCCAAAAAGAAACACATCTAATTAGAACAATTCAAGGATTCGTCCATATTCTTTATTTTTCTTCCAAGCTCTTTATTTTCATATCAGTTAAATTGATTACAGACACTGCCAATGCTGTTCGTTTTTACAACAAAGTTCTTCAGGACATTATATTTAATGAAGTATATTTGATTCATTAATCCAATAAAAATTAATGATATAAGTTGTGTATAGTCACATTTCATAATCACTTTCCAATTATATCTTCTCATTATGATCTTGGTCCCCATTTATTATGGTAATTCACCAATCCAATCCACATGTTCCTGGTTAGCTATACCCTATGATGACACTCTAATCAGTGTTCCACCTTGTAACAGGCATTTCACGTTCCAACTTGCAAAACTGCCAAGAAGATGGAATACATTGAAAAGTGATTATGAAACGTAACTGAACAAGACTTATTATCTTCACGTATATTGTACTAATGAAGAAAGTATACTGCTTGAAATAAAATGCCCAGAAGATGTCCGTTGTAAGAACATAACATGTTGGCTGAGGCTATAATCATTTTAATTGATATGGAATTAAAGATTTTGAAGTCAAATAAATAAGATACAGGAATCTTTGAATTAGTCTCCTTGGACTTTTTTCTTTGTGGGCGCACCTTTAATTTTATAATTTTATATTGAGCAAACAAAACGTGGATTTGATAAACGAGTGGACTGTCTGCCAAATGGAAGGTGTTGTCTCCATGAAACACATTTTATTCCAATTCATGGTGGGTGATGGAGTATTCAGACTAATCTACAGTCGGGCCCTACAGTCGGGCCCTACACAGAAATGTAATGCACCTCTGCCCTTCTGTAATAAAATAATTGAGAAGAGTGGTGTTGTAACTTGCGTTTATCTGCTGCTCAGCCAGAATGAGTGTGGTGTGGAATGTTGGATGGATGGAATGTTGGATGTCTGTGAATGTCAGTTGGGTATGGGCTGAGCAGCAGGACAGCTGCTCCTGGTGGGGTTTCCTCATTTATACATGTAACAACTTAATAAAAGAACCTAAATAACATCATTTGGATCATTTGGATTACAACAAGTGGCCATTTGGAGGGCAAGATTAGATCAGATGGTGGGTTCTTCCACATCAGGTCAAAAAATGAACAGATACAGAGCACAGCTTTGCTATGTTTAAATGACAGAATGACCAAACAGCCCCACCAAATCGATACAGATCTAGCAATAATGACAGCAGGATTAACAATCAAAACAGCAACACCACAAGGACTGTCATGTGCACCAAACTGCATCACTCCAAGGTCCTGTAAGAATTTATGTCTACTTTTGCAGGCTATAACTAGGTTATGTTTCACTAAGTTCCGGTGACAATCATAAATATCACCAGAACTCCTCGATGTAAATACAGTCCCAAATTACACAATTACCTGTAATGTATGTTTTCGCTCTCGCTGAAAGAGATTTTGAAAGTGCTGTATAGCTATCAGCATGGTCTTGCATGGAATCCTCCTGCAAACTACTGAAGGAATATAGAGTTGTATACTTTTTTAAACTGAATTCTGAATATTAATGGTCTATGTTCTGCTTCCATGCTACTCTTTTGTTTACTTTTGTAAATATAATTACAATTTTAGGGGTATAATATAGAATATACAAAAAAAAAAAACTTACTGTTGCATCTTGAATGTTTCCTTGTTCCAAAATAATAGCAAGACCTTCTTCTGTTTTTACCAACTGAACATCTTGGTGGTTTCTGGGCTTTCTTTTTTCAGGTTTAGCGAGGCTTGTTAATGTTGGCAAAGTTTGCAACTGTCGCCCGCCTCCAAAGTGTTTTTTCAACGCATAAGTAAAGGCATCCACTGTTTTCTGACATTTATCGACAAAATGTATGTGATGCAGGCAGCTTTTCCAGTTACGAGCTTCCATGTGTTCCTTTAATGAAACAACAATACAATTCACACAGAGGTCTAACGGGAAACCAAAAATACCAGAACTAATTGCAGGGATTCCAATGGAATTGTGATTATATAACTCTGCAAGTTCGAGACTTGCTTTAATACACTTTTTCAACAAGCTCTCTGCTGGAGCTGGGGTAAATTCATGCCAACGGGGACCAAAGGCGTGAATGACGTGTTTGCAGGGTAAATTTCCAGCAGATGTTATCACTACATCCCCAGGCTTCAGTTTTCCTTGACTCTCAATAATATTGTCACTTTCAGTTTGCAGTTGTGGGCCTGCAGCTTTCAAGAGTGCTTGAGCCACACCTCCAATATGTTTCAGGTCTTCATTTGAAGCATTCACCACCACATCAACAGGGTGCTTGGGCAGGTCATCTTTGTAAACCCCTACAACTATTCCACCTTGCAGGTTGACATGGTAGCTGGGAAAGCCGGCCTCCACCTCAGAATACTCTTCGCATTCCTCTCTGTTTTTTGCCAACCTCACGTAACAGTTGAATTTTTGTTTCCCTGTAATAAACAACATTTCCTCCGATTTTTGGGAGAATTTCTTGGCTCCTGGTTTATTAATAGAGAGGAGGTTTGAATGCAGTGAAGACAAGACTTGTTGGATTACCCCAGCCATAACCTGCACATCTCTCCGTGGACCAGACAATAAAAGGTGTCTCTTCATAGTTTGACGGTTAAAATCAATTTTGATGTTTTTTTTCTGAATTTCAAGCAACATTTGCTTTTTCTCCTCTTGCAGAAACTGTGCCACCACTTCATACCCAAGAGGGATTGACTTTTCAATTTGAGTGTTCTCGTCAATGAAATTAGAAACCTGATGATAGACTTCTGTTACAGCTACTGAATATCCAATGATTAAAACTCTATTTTCCTCAATCTCAAATAATACAGCTGGCCTCTCTGAATTGAAGGTATCCAGTAAGCTACTTCTTAGCGTATGCCATTCTTCCATTTTGAATACAGAGCTGTCTTCAAGATCAACCCATTTGTAGATTATAGACTCTTTGATTTGTTTTTCAGCTTCTTCTATAGCCTTTTGCGAGTTCCCTTTCAACAGCACCATTGTGCTCTCAGTCTTACAAAGCGCATTGATTTTTTTATCTCTTAGCAAGATGTAGGAAAGATCCTCATTATCAACTTGCTGAATAAAGCGCAAAACGTAAGGGTTAACATTAAGTGTTTTTTGTTTTAAAGTTCGCTCCCATTCAAGTATCTTACTTTTAGCAACAGCCACCTCTAGTGGAAGGCCAAAAAACTTCATTCTGCTTGTTGGAACCTCAAATGCCATTTCCATTTCTGGGAAGGTCTTGTGGATATCCTCTTCTAATTTGTCACAGCACAGTATTGCGTACTCTGATGGCAAGACACGCAAGTGTTCACAGATACTTTGAGCTTTCCTTTCAGTTTCTTTTGTGGTCTGTTGTAAAATTTCCTTGAATCGCAAATCCATTTGGACAACGTTTTCCAGAATTCCTGCCAGACCAACTTTGTTACTGCTGACATCAGGTATAACTTCAACTCCCACTGCACTAGTCACTTTCTCCTTCATAACCTCCCACATCTCTCGATCCACTGAATGCTCAATAACTTCAAATTTTTCCATTATGCTTGAGAACTTCTTGGGAACCTCTTCGTCCCATGTTTTAGCAACTTTGAAGAGAATCTTCCTCTGCTTCGATAAGGAAGCGTCAGGGACAAGAATGACCTCTGTGCAAGGAGTTCCCAACTCAGGCCATGTTAGTATACAGTATGAAGCCGACATTTTATTATTTATGTCTTGCAACGATTTTTCGTCTTTCTGGAGATAGTGCCATATATACGGATTTATAGGTAATCGAATTAATTTAGGAAGTTTCATGACTGGTCTTTCCTTTCCGTATAAAGCAGAGTCCAATGTGAGGTAGTAGGGATAGACAGACACTGCTTTTCCTCTCATCATATGTGGTTCTGCCAAGACTGTGGTAATCACTATAGAAAGAAAAAATAAAGATCACCGTTTTACTCAAATTGTGCAAGAAGATAATCTATTTTATGCTTCACAGAATATTCAATATTGTAGCTCCAATTACGAGTAATGTGTATTTATGTGTGAGGATGCAGTGAGGCCAGAATTAACGTTTAGTGCCGGTATCATGATACATAAATTTGTCCATTACAAGTTAATCCCCACAGAATGGGGAATAATCAATCAGACCTGGTTTTTCTAGGTCCAATTCAGCACTGGATCCCAAATCCCTGTTGTATACTGGTCTTACTTGCCACCTGCTCTGAGCAGGTGATAAATGGGAGAGGCGGTTTGCAGGGCAAAGGGGTCGCAGGATGGAGTGCAGAGGCTGTCAGTTGGCTGGATATAATGTAGCCTGGGAGAGGGAAACACTGCATGCTTCCCTCGTGCTTTAGGAGAGGGTTTGGTGGGAGCCAGACACTGGGCTGCACTTGCAGCAAAAGCCAAAAGTGGTTTTAGCAACTGGGTTTTCTGGCCAATAAACCAAATCAGGTCCAGTGTACTTGCACCAGAGAATTACAGGTGCAGGAGTTTACTCATCAGGAGATACTGCAACTAAAACGGACCAAACTTACCAGGTAAGCAGTGCAAACGCCCAATCGGTAACTCCCCAAGTTCAGTGTTCTTTTGCTCGGCCAATTTAAAGTTATATATGTCAAAATGAAAGTGAAGCTTAAGCATGCGAGGTTATCGGTCAATGTTTGAGGTTAGTCACGCTTTTATTTTTTTAATTGAGGTTCTTCATTACACACTGGACACAATTTGGTAATGTTTGTGAAAATAACACAAGGTGTCTACCTAGAATCATTTGGATCCATTACAGCCAATCACTTTGTGAGATTTGGTAGAAAGTAGCATCTGGTATCTGCTACAAAGGCCCAGTTAGTCGGATCTCCCCTTACCCTGTAACAGGTCAAAAATATAAAAGGACGTATTTCCCCCAACACTACTATGGCCTGGTCAGGTGAGTAGGAGGAGACAGGAGGGCGTGTAAAATATACCCTAGCCTCGAAAAAAACATATTTGTGAGCAATAATCTTCAACACCTTTGCTGAGCTGCGGGGGGGGGGGGGGGGGGGCGGGGATATTTTCTTAACTTCTCCTCCTTTCAAACTGACCCCCACCGTTCGCAAGAACAGTGATTGCTTTTACCGCCTCTCAGCCTTGCCGAAGGCTAGGAATGATTGATGGTCCAACCCTTGCCTTTGCTAAGAGCAGGGAGAAGGTTACTTTACCATGGAAATAGCTCACAGCTTCTGTGGTTTTAACTGACAATTCCAGTCTTGAACAAGGTCTAGAAGGTCGTGTGTACCCCTTGCCAAATGGTATGGGTATTTCTGTTATCTTTAAAACAAAAAACATCCATCCATATGGTGGAGTTAACAGCTGCTGCCTAAGGTTAAGGTACAGAGAGGTTTGTTTCACTCCACTCTGCCTTGACCCAAGGACAGGGAATTTTGTGCGTCACCCTTCTTGCCTGGTCTAGGCACCAGGTTCATCTTGTGTGCCTGCCCCCTTTTTGAACGTCGAGAGGAGGGAGAGGTGTGAGTTTATTTTTTTTTTAAACAAATATATCTTTGATTGGTTTTTCACAACAAAACCTACAAGTAAAACATGAGGAAATACAGCATTTCAGTATGTAGATAGCAACCAACTCTTTATAAAATACACGTCAAAGCCTATTTAGGAGGTTCAACGAGACGTCCTGCGAGCAAGCACCCATTCCCCCAACACCCCTCACAATGGTCTCTCACTCTTATGTTACAATACAACCAGTATATGTTTCTTTTAGGCTCTTGATATTATTGGTTTTCAGTATTTTGCATACAATGAGCAAAAAAATGTAATTGTTTAATATTATGGCACCTGTCTCTAGCTCAAGTACAGCCACATTATTATCCCAGAACTCTGAGATGCTAGGACAGGACCAAACCCTAAGATTAAAACCAGCTCTCAACTCTCTACGTATGCCACAGCAGGCATCATTTCCCAGGTATATTTTTGCCAGCTTCTCTGGTGTAAGATGGGTTCAGGTATAAATGCAGCAATCACGCTCAAAGCATTTTACCATTGCTCAACAATCACTCAGCATAAAAGGTGTATAAAGCATTGAAAATAAACATTAAACGTGTCTTTTTTTTATACACATTCAAGCCACATAAGATTCAATCATAGAACCAGCTCCTAGAAAGCACTGCACTCCATGTTTCTTTGTATACTTTCAGGCCACAGAAAATACAGCCATGAAACCAGGGTCTAGAGAACGCGCACTCCCAGCTGAAGAACAACAGCTCTGGCCTTAAGAAAGCTTGTAAACTGATGAAAATTCCAAAGGGTGTCATAATTTTGGTGAGCCCAGAAACATGGGATCACTTTTCAAAACTTAAGGAAAGGGGGGCTGCTGTGCTCTGCAGCCCCATCACATTTTAAAGGCTGTTGGTGTCGCTGTCGCCGGGGGCCACCACAAGAAACAAAATAAGTATTTAAATGAGCCTCTCCTGAGACATGAGGCGCTCCAGCCAAGAGCAGTGAATATTTTATTGGCAGGTCTCTCACGGTGTGGTGGAGAGCCATGAAGCTCTTCTTTTGTGTTTGTCAACTTCTGGTGACGGTGCCCAGTCGTCTCCCGGCCCGGGCTGGGTGACCATGCTGTAAGCCAGCGCAGGAGCCAACATGCACTTGTTCCCTGCCTGCTCCATGTGGGCATGATGCTGGCTCATCGGTGGCTGCCCTGCTCATCAGGACACAGGCATAAGGGAGTGGCAGAAAGCCCACCGCCCTTGTGGGGGGCAGGGAAGCGCTCCCCACTATTATCTACACCTCAGTGTCAGGGGATAGGGTTCTGGCCTTTGGTTTCTTCGTGCTTCGGCCTCCTCGGGGAGGAGGGCCCACACACGCCCACTACCCCATGTAATTTTGTTAAAACAGGTTGAGATATCTCCTCAGGGCTTGGCCCTTCCCAGGGGAAATCTGAAGAATCACGGTGGAGCCTCATGCACTTCATTTTGTGGAAAAGGTCAAAGGTAGACAACCTTATAAAGACCATAACTCAGGCTCTGTTGGGCCACTTTGGATGACTCTGTGCTTATTTTACTTCTGGTGGTGACCTCTGACCACCAGGAGCAGTTCAAGCAGGTCTCCTGGCCTACACAGTGGTACCTTGCAGGTAGTTGGTTCCACTGGCTCCCTGAACCAGCTTTCCTTGTTTCCCTTGTCTCTGGTGCAGAAGTTCAGATCTTTACACCTACTGTACCTCAGGGGGTACGGAGGCCAGCATCACTGGCCCTATGAGAGACCTACTGGTCCTGGAGTCAACTGGAGCAGAGTCCTAAATCCATTAGGGCTTCAGGGGGTTTCTCCTTCCAGTTATCCATGGCTGCTGCCGCTGTCGTATTTTCAGAAAAAAGCACAACAAAGAGCACAAAAGGTCCTTCCTACCTTTTGCAAGAGTTGGGAGTGGAAGGTTCAGTAAGCCAGGAATCCCTGCGTATGCTAGGGTGCCACCTCACCTCTCTACCTGTCCCAACCCTCCTGTACAGCATGTTAGGACAGTCCAAAATGAGGACTCACTGTAGTCACTGTTGACATCTCCTCTAGGAGCCTCAGCTGTGCCCCTTGTTGACATCACTGCCAGGGCCTTTCCCACCAAAGGTTTAAAGAGGAGCCCCCTACGATGTTGGACACATACTTTCCACCCCAGTTTCATGCCTCAGAGGACTTTGTAGCCTAAGAGGAGTAAAACTGCATGCTCCTGGAACATTCCAACAACCCTTTTGAGTATACTAATAGTTTTTCCCACTAATAATGTCCGTACAGATCAAGCAAGGAGTGAAGCCTATATTAACTGTTGGAATAGAATTAGGAAGGCAGCCTCAAAAACCTTGAACTTTCACCTAGGGAAAGAACTACATAACAAAGACTCCTGCACAGCCAGAGAATATCCAAAACAGTCCCTAAATAAAACCAGATTAAGACAACTGTGTGAGATTCCCACCAGCAAACTGTGCTTCACGAAACTTGTGAGAAAAACCATCAAGTCACTCTCCATGCTAGAGGACACGGCTAGCGAAAAGAACCCATGTTTGGCTAGTCCTGAATAATTACGCATGCCCAAGTCCCAACCATATGTTCTCGTAGGGTACAGTAACAGTGTCAAAAGAGAAATTCCTAAAACATCGCTTCGGGCTGCTCCCATCACAGTTGCACTTACCTCCATGGTGGAGAAATACAGGCCTGAGCAGGTGTCGGTGGCACGAAGGAGTAAAGGACATGCCTGACTTAATATGTACCCATTTAATATGCACCTGCAAAGATCTCATATGGGACCGGAGAGACTTTCTTTTTCTTGGAGAAGTGGTTTAACTTTTATTTTATTTAGAAGCTTGGCATGGCATACAAACATGTACACAATGAGTGAACACAGGACATTAAAGTATTAATAGTCAGTGCGGGGGGCACATGCGATTAACTTCACCTAAACTGGGGCTCTGACATCGAAATCAGCAAGTGGAAGAGCTGCGGAGCCAATCGATGAATCCTGTGGCCAACCAGAAGGTACAGAATGGACACTACGTGATCTGCGCTGTCGGGGCTGAGACGCGGCCCGCGACCTGGTGGCTGAGCGCATCCTTGACGACTCATGATCGCTTAACTGATCGCCCTTAGCGGCTGGATCGTTGTGCGCCTACAGGCAGTATCCTGCCGACATCCAGCGGGGGGCCCCGGATCGTGGCTGGCAATATCCAGAGACCGCGATCGGCCGCGGGCATACCGCCGACACTTTGCTGCTTGAATAGGCGGAGAGCGGAGCGAGGGACCAGCGGGCCGGTGTGCAACAGATCTCGGCACCAGAGTTTAGTCCAGCGGGGGGCCCTAGACCGCGACCGTCAGCATCCGGAGACCGCGGTCGGCTGTGGGCGCGCCGCCAACGCCGGTATTACTGAGTGGACTGAGAGCTGCGCGAAGCACGGGAGGGCCAGTGAGCACGAATTCTCGGCACCGGCGTCTACATTGGTCCCCACCGCGGCAGACAGCGCCTGTGAGAGATCGAGGTGAGGTGGCTGCCCCGTGCCGGCCGGGAGGGAGGGAGGTGCGGCGCCGGACTGTCCACCGAGTTGACAAAGGGTCGTCACACGGCTCCGTGCATCAGGGCAGCACGGAGCCGGAATTGAAGCGTCACTGAGCGCTAGGGACTGACACACGGCTGCGAGCCTGCAGTGTATGCAAGTTGCCACGGACGGCTGAGGTTTGGGGCTGTCTCCTGGCCCGTTAACTAACACATTAAGGACTCGTTTGCAGTGAGGCTGCTGTGCCCCCCCCCCGTGGCTACTTAGCAGCGCTGCACTACTGCCCTGCACTACTGGCCTCACAGCTGATGCGTGGGAGAGCACTGACCTCCATTGAGTGGCTCCTACGGTGTAACCTCTCTCTCTCAACTTGACTCCGATACACAGCCGCAGGCGTTCTTGGGGCTGCCCTGGTGCACATCTAGTAACACCTTGACGCCAGAAGATCCCCACAGTGAGTACCCCGAGACTGATACTCCTGCTGTTCACGGGTCATATTGCACCATTGGGCGGACATAGGTGATTCCATCGCTAATGCCACACATAGCAATTACTTCTAACTGCAAGTAAGCTCCATCTGAGGGATCTGCAGATATAATGGTGGGGGTCGCAGCTCGAAGAAAGCACTCCAAGCCAAATTGACTAAATACGCGTGGGATGGAGGCCCCGGCGCGAGCCCCAAAGGAGGGCTATTCACATCTGAAAAATTTGAGTCTGGCGGGAAGCAAAAGGACTATACACAAAGCAGGACCTGCCCCGTGAAAAATGATGGATAGAGTGACCACAGTTTCATCAGTATCCCTTGCAAATTCAAAGCGGTTTTGTTTTGATATTACATGTGCGGCCAACTTTTTGCCATACAACAATAGGGTCTGATGTCACTCACTTCTTTAGAAAAACCTTATTCGTGTCTATGTGTGTATAAAAGTGTTTTCCCTGGTTATCTCATTCCCTACAATAGTTTGTATAGATGGGAAAGGCAGGGGGAACCATATACTTATGGTGTCCGCTCGAAAACAACAGTGGTAGAAAAAGGTGGGGAGGGGCTGGCAGTGCCTCACGGAAGTAACCCCAGGGAGGATACGCAGACAGGTACTCGCCTGCTACCTCACGCTCTCATCATAAGCAACTGCCGCCCAGAAAGGAAAAGAAGAAATAAATCAAAAAACCTCTTATCAATCCCATCAACTGGTGCCTAGTGAAACTTATATACTAATTTGTATCTGTGTTCAAAAAATGTAAAAACAGTGTCGACCCAAATAGGAGAGACGAGGTCTGATCAGAACCCGCGTCAATCCAAGTTAAAACCGAGCAAAACTACACTAGCTGTATGACTCTTTATTCTGTGCTGTGTGTCTGCTCATTTAAAACCAACATGTTTCATTGCCTTAATAAACTAGCGGCAATTTCATCAGGGCTAGGGTAGACTGGCCACTCTGCATTTCTAGTTCAGACCAGCGAACTTTCTGTCTGCACCTGAGAAAAACACAATTAAAAACACACAGTCAGCTTTTTTTCACCCGCATTGCTCACATAGATCTTTCATATATTTGGGAAAGAAACTATTATCTTCACTAATGTGTTTACAAAGAACCGGAACCTGCGACACCATGAATATTTGTATTTACCATAAAGATTGTTCTTATTCAGCATACCTCAACCCTTCATCTAGATAGGTGTATGCTGCGTCCAAGTGTACTTGTCCAACTTGGCTGGTTGCCCAATGGCTGCGGATTTATGTTTCTAAAGGACACAGAAACACATCTCATTATTGCCCGCTCTCAAACCAAGGCCGCACAAACCGCGCTGCATATGTGTCTGGTGCCGCTTATGCTATCGCTAGTTAATAATTACTCCAGGCTGATTCTGGTAATGACTACCTACTGCACCTGGCTCGACATGCATTTCACTCAAACATCTCCTGTGATTTTCCGAGCCCCCACTGAATTCCCGTACATGTAGCCTCTTATTTAGAAATTCAGAGCCCGATGAAAGCTGCCACCTCTTAGGTCTTCGTAACTTCATTGTTCTACCAGTCCCACTAGTTCCGCCTGCTGTCAGAAAATGCGCTTACCCCGCTACCCAACAATAACCCGCTAGTTTCTATTTAGTTGGAAAAGTAAGTTAAGTAAGTTCTATTGTCAGCCCAAAGCGTGTGTGTACTCTCACCTCGTCAGCCCTCTAGTCCGGATAATACTCGGCCTGATTGGTGGAACACCTACTTCCGGTTTAAATACACGCAGCGCGCCACCTACGCGCAAGCGTGAGTATATGTGACTGTGTTGAAGTCTACGGCGGCCATGTTGTGTAAACCGCCGGGACTCACTGCAGAGGCCCTTTAGTACAGTGTCTCACTATTGCGTAAAATTCGGTAAGAGCATATGTACTCCAATATATCGACCTGACATGATTTGGATCCTGCAGTGACCCAGAGACTTAAAAACTACTACATATAATATATATTTGATGGATCACAGAGCCTGTTCAATTTTTGGGAACCTGCTCATTTGTTAGACATCTCAGATAGCCAAGGCGGGGTTTAAATCATACATGGGCTGGAGCTAAGGCGCTATTGTGTAAGTTCTTATGTACTTAAGGGACTACTCAACTATTAAGAGACCAAAAGTTATAAAGAAAAGATTTATACATGATTCATTGCATGTAAATGCATCACATTGATGACATAACGGGGGCATGTTAATGAATAGGCTAATTAGTCAATACCTTATGCCACTCAATATTGTCATTTAAACCCTGTTGTCCCGGCCACCTGCAGGTGCATAAGCGGCACCAGACACATATGCAGCGTGGTTTGTGCGGCCTTGGTTTGAGAGCGGGCAATAATGAGATGTGTTTCTGTGTCCTTTAGAAACATAAATCCGCAGCCATTGGGAAACCAGCCAAGTTGGACAAGTACACTTGGACGCAGCATACCCCTATCTAGATGAAGGGTTGAGGTATGCTGAATAAGAACAATCTTTATGGTAAATACAAATATTCATGGTGTCGCAGGTTCCGGTTCTTTGTAAACACATTAGTGAAGATAATAGTTTCTTTCACCAATATATGAAAGATCTATGTGAGCAATGCGGGTGAAAAAAAGCTGACTGTGTGTTTTTAATTGTGTTTTTCTCAGGTGCAGACAGAAAGTTCGCTGGTCTGAACTAGAAATGCAGAGTGGCCAGTCTACCCTAGCCCTGATGAAATTGCCGCTAATTTATTAAGGCAATGAAACATGTTGGTTTTAAATGAGCAGACACACAGCACAGAATAAAGAGTCATACAGCTAGTGTAGTTTTGCTCGGTTTTAACTTGGATTGACGCGGGTTCTGATCAGACCTCGTCTCTCCTATTTGGGTCGACACTGTTTTTACATTTTTTGAACACAGATACAAATTAGTATATAAGTTTCACTAGGCACCAGTTGATGGGATTGATAAGAGGTTTTTTGATTTATTTCTTCTTTTCCTTTCTGGGCGGCAGTTGCTTATGATGAGAGCGTGAGGTAGCAGGCGAGTACCTGTCTGCGTATCCTCCCTGGGGTTACTTCCGTGAGGCACTGCCAGCCCCTCCCCACCTTTTTCTACCACTGTTGTTTTCAAGCGGACACCATAAGTATATGGTTCCCCCTGCCTTTCCCTTCTATACAAACTATTGTAGGGAATGAGATAACCAGGGAAAACACTTTTATACACACATAGACACGAATAAGGTTTTTCTAAAGAAGTGAGTGACATCAGACCCTATTGTTGTATGGCAAAAAGTTGGCCGCACATGTAATATCAAAACAAAACAGCTTTGAATTTGCAAAGGATACTGATGAAACTGTGGTCACTCTATCCATCATTTTTCACGGGGCAGGTCCTGCTTTGTGTATAGTCTATGAGTGGGGGGCGACCTGCCTACCTACCCCCTTAGCTCCCTATTGTTGATAAGGGAAGCAAAAGGAGCCAACTTTGCTGGACATCCTTGAAGCTATCACCACAGTCCGCACATCCTTGGAGTCTAGCATTGACACGGTGTCCACCGAGGTGTCCCTTATCAGGGAGGACATGCGCTCTATGAACTCGTGCCTTAAAGATGTCGAAATCAAGGTAACCTCCCTGGTGGAAGACACGTCAGCGCTGCAGAGAAAAGTGGATGACCTACAAACGCACGCCGCGAAACTGGAAGCGCAGTTGGACTACTATGAAGGGCGCTCTCTGCATAACAACGTCCGCATAATTGGGGTTCCGGAATGGGCGGAGGGGCCATCGGCAGACCTCTTTGTAGAAGATTTGATTACCACCTACCTCAAGCCGCAGGGACTCTCCAACTTCTTCTCTGTGGAACGAGCACATCGGGTGCCGGGAGGCCGGTCGAAGCATGGGGCCCCCCGCGACCTCTTCTTGCCAGGATCTTCAACTTCCGCGACAGGGATGTCATCCTGCAATGTGCCCGCTCTGCCCCACCAGTGGAATTCAAGAACAGTCGCATCACGTTCTTACCGGACTTCACCCTCAGGGTGCAGCGACAACGTCGAAGCTTCTTGGAAGTGAAGATGGTGCTCCGCAACAAAGACTTGAAGTATGCCATGATATTCCCGGCCAAGTTGCGAGTGGAATCAGAGGAAACGTCCTGGTTCTTCACCACCCCGGAGGAGACCTGGGACTGGCTGGAGGGCTGGCGAACTGCGGGGCGCCGTAACAACCATGCTCGGGGCATAAAGATGGACCGAGACACCCGAGCTTCCGGTGACAGCTCACCGCTACGTGACTTGAGAGAGGCGGCGGGTGGGGTCGAATAACTGGTCTGTATGTCTTTCCCTGTGGGAGTTAAAGTGGTTTGAATAGACTGAGGGCCGTGGGGATGAGGTTGCCTTCACCACATACCTCAGACTTCGTTATCTTGTGTTATTCTGCCACAAATGATCTGGTTTATATGCTTTCCCCGACCTTAACCTGTGCCCCGGCTGACCATATGGGCGTTATTGAGTGTTTTCTAGGCTCTTGATGGGGCTCTTCGTATACATATGTTAGAATATTAATGTTACAGCTGATAGAATGATTTCTTGAAGATGGTTGCTCGGTTCGGCTACACAGACCCTTAAGTTCTTGGAAGGGTGGGCGATAGGCACTCTGCTAGTTTGGGAGGTGGGAGGTTTGGTAACCACCGAGCAAGGAGGCAGGGAGGGGGGGTTGGGGGACTGTTTGTTGGGTTTGTGGGGTGGGTGGGTAGTTGAGTGTTGATTTTAGAGCTATTTCTGTTCAGGCATGTCACCTTCGAGCAGGATGTGACAGATGAGGTGTTTGTAATGTTCTCATTGGTTACAGTGCTTAAGAAAGCAATGACATCCTTCCCTTTCTCCCCCTTGCTGTGCTCCTCATTGGGGTACCTCGCACCTTTGACACAGAGTGATAGGTACCATGCATAGACAGAAACTCAAAATGTTATCCTGGAATGTGAATGGGCTGGGCGCTAAAATCAAGAGGGTTGGTTCGCCAGTTCCTGAAGCGGCACTCACCTGATGTTGGTCTTTTGCAGGAGACCCACCTGTTGGGTAACGGTTGTAAGGCCATGTCTCGGTGGGGATTCCAGATGGCTGCTCATTCTGCCTTTGGCTCTGGTTCCCGGGGGTGGGCATTTTAGTTCGCAAGTCCTTCCCCTTGACTGTCAATATGGTCCGTACGGACCCCCTAGGCAGATTTGTGGCGGTGTCCGGGGTGTGAGAGGGGACGGCTCTCAACCTGGTATCAGTGTATATTCCGCCAGGTCTTCAAACACAGGCATTTATTGACCTTGGTGATCTTATCCTGAGCCTGCCGGACAGAAGATTGCTGATTGGGGGGGATTTTAATTCCATCGTTTCTGATTCCCTGGATCGCTGGCCCCAAAAAGACCTGCCGATATCACGCAAACGCATACATAGTTTTCTGGGGGCTATGGGCCTGGTGGATGTCTGGAGGTGTCTTCACCCCAGCGAGCTCCAGTATACGCATTTCTCAGGGCCCCATTGCTGCATGTCACGCATAAACTATATACTCACACTCACGAATCAGATCTATAATGTCAAAGAAGTTCAGCATTTGGCTGGGAGAATTTCGGATCACTCGCCTGTGCTGTGCAGGGTGGAAGTGGGGGAGCCCACGGTTGGCCAGATGGCATCGCTTAACCCCTGGTATCTCACTATTCCCTCAGTTAGGGATAACGTATTGAGCAAATCCGACCTCTACTATCAGGAGAACCGGGGTTCAGTCAGTTCATCCGTCTCCCTTTGGAAAGCCTATAAAACTGTCATTCGGGGGGTAGTGTTGGGGCAGATTGCTGGACAACGCAAGGAAAAAACTGCGGATATGGTACGCCTAAAGGATGAAGTCCTGGTCTTACAGTACGCAGGACTCGGAGGAATCGCGTCACAAGCTCCGTATTAAAATAAAAGAATTCTCTGATTTGGCCACTGACGCAGCTAAAGCACACTACAGGGCGTATCTCAGCAGGATCTATGACGTAGGCGACAAGGCAGGCAAGCTGCTGGCACGGCTGAACCGCAGAGAGGGAACGAGGCGCGTGGTGGTTGAACTAGACGACAGGAAGACAGCGTCAGCACAAGTCGTGCAGCCTGCGAAATCCCGCAGTAGATACGCGTCCGTACCTAATCACCGAAGCCTTGAATACAAGCACCTTAAGGTAAACACCTTCCTTGGAGCTCTACAGAATTACATTTAAACTCCTAATTTGATTTTGAGTAATATCCCTTTATCTCACCACCCACTATACGTTCTTAAGGTCCTGACCAAAGCCCCCCGACCCTTCGGGGCGAATTAAGGGCTGAAACATGTTGACCAATCACTCGGACTGACTGTGCAGTGGACTCATTATACTATACGCCCTGTCTGCACACCCCCCCTTTTTATTCTTTTCCCTTGCTCCAGACAAAAATAAAACACAGTCCAGGCAGCATGAGGAATTTACTTTTTTAATATTTTCTCACTTAACACAAGCACTACACAATTGTTTTGATCTCTGATCACTACTGTAAATATCCAGTGGTTCCCTCCGGGTGGAGGAAGCATAAAAGAAAACCCAATGATGGTGCTGTCACGTTTTAAGAAAATTAGGCGGAGAATCAAGATATACCGCCCTACGAACCGCTTAAACGTGAATGAGGGTTTTTTAAGGAATAAATGAAAAACCGCACAACCCTGGAAAACAGGTACAAGTGATCCATTCTATTTTTGATTATTAATGAACTAGACACCGACCAGCATTCCCATGTTACCGCACCACAAGACATTGCGGATGCATTTGGAAAATACTACTGCTCCCTATATACTTCACTGTGCCTGAAGTAGAGAAGGTCATCCATGACTTGCGCGGGGGGAAAGCATCGGGTCCCAACGGGATTCCCATAGAATTATTTAAGTTGACGGCTAACACAAATGCCCCTTATCTCACAGATATGTACCAGGAGAGTAAAGAGATTGGAATTCTTCCCGAAGACCACAGACTGGCTACCGTCATTGTCATCCACAAACCGGGCAAGCCCGCAGATCAGTGTTCTTCGTATAGGCCCATTTCGCTGCTCAATTGCGAGGCTAAGATCCTTGCAAAGGTCCTCGCCACTCGTCTGTTACAGGTTCTTCCCACCCTGATCCACCCGGACCAGTACGGGTCTATGCCGGCAAGAAACACATCTCTTAACCTTCGCCGATTACTCGGTGTACTATTAGAGAGGATGCTTTGGTGGTGTCCCTGGACGCTGGATCAGCCTTCGATACTATTGAATGGCCATACATGTTTGCGGTGCTCCGCAAGCTAGGCTTTGGCCCGGAATTTATTAAATGGGTGCACCTTTTATATTGCCAACCATTGGCGCAGGTGGTAGTCAATAATCGGAAATCCCCTGTTTTTTCTCTGGGTAGGGGCACCAGTCAGGGCTGTCCCCTATCACCGCTCCTCTTTGCCTTGGCCTAGGAGCCCTTGGCGGCGTGGATCCATTGGGACCCTGCTATCAGGGGCCTGAGATGAACTCACGGCTGGAAGGACCGCATATCTTTGCATCCTGCTTTATCTAGCCTCCCCAGCGAAGTCGCTCAATGTGGTAATGGACATATTTCACATCTTTGGTGAATTCGCAGACTACAGGATCAACTGGTCCAAATTTGTGCTCTACGTCCTTAGTGGGCAGAAGCCCCGACTCCCCCGGTGTTGCCCATTGACAGAGGCCGTGAAAGGGTTTAAATATCTGGGAATCTGGGTATCCAAAGACTTGTCTCGATTTTATGAGACTAACCTCCGGCCTCCGCTAATACGTCTAAAATCTGATGTCCAGGACTGTAAGTCGCTTCCCCGGACTCTCCTGGGGCGTGCGGCATTATTTAAGATGATGTCCCTCCCCCGACTTTTATATGCACTGCAGAACACGCCTATTCCTGTCGCAGCGTCGTGCTTCAAGGAACTAGAGTCTATAGTGCGGGAATTGCAATGGGAGGGTAAGCCCCCCCCCCCCCCCGCATTGCCACGCAAAAACTCACACTGGGATGATTTGACGGTGAATTGGGCTTCCTGATTTGAAAAGGTATTATTAGGCCTAGCAGCCTGTTGCCATCAATCAATGTAGATACAGAAGGCACGATGACCTGGCCTTTCGGATAGACCGATGGCTGCTCTCAGGAGGCGGTTTTGAGAGGGCGTTGTACAGAAAATCTCCGACATCTGTCCTGTCCAACTAAACATGCCGTTCAAGTATGGAAAGACGCTACTAGAAGCCTGGGTTGGGAGGGCAAGCTCACCAGGGCCACGCCGCTCTGGTACTGTGACCGGTTGGGTCGACTGTCGAATTCCCAGGGGTTCGATAAATGGGAGCTCATTGGTATCTCCAGAATTGGGGACCTTTGGAAATCGGGCGAGGCTATACCATTCTCCCGATTGCAGCAAGAATACAAAATGGCCGATTCTGAGCAGTTTCGGTATCTCTAAATCAGACACGCTTTGCTCGCAGTTCTCCCTAAAGGGGCTGACCTTCCCGAGTCCTCTCCGCTGGAGGACAGGATATTAGATGGCGATTTGCCTGAGAAGGCTATATCCCTCATATATAGAAAGCTCATCAACAACATGCCCGATCCCCTGATCCGCCTTAGAAGTAAATGGGACCATGACGTGGCTGGGCTGGAAGACGAGGAGTGGCGGGCTGGTCGCCATTTCCTCCAGACTCCGATTGGTCCAACTGAAAATCCTTCACAGAACGTATTTGTCTGGACCCTCATTGGTTCATACGGGCTACGCCCAAGACAGTGGTTGTGTACGACGATGTGGGCAAGAGGGCACCTTCATACTCTGTGGGAATGTGCTATATAATACAGAAATATTGAGAGGGAGTGGTGTGTATGATGGAGGAGGCGTTGGGACAACAGATACCATGTAATATAAAATTGATTTTATTGAACATTTGGGACCCCACGGACCTCAGTGCTAAGGAGAGAATTTGGGTGGCTTTGGGCTTCATGGTGGCCAAGTGAAACATTGCACGTCTATGGAGGGCCCGACCCCACCCAGCGTTGTCGATTGGGCTAAGGACATGGACTGGTGCATGGTAACGGAAGTTCCTATTTATGCCTCTAGGGGGTGCCCGAAGAAATGGTCACAAATATGGGGGTCGTGGAACACTTTGAGGGGATATATGTGAACCACCTGGGAGCGGGGATGAGGGTGCTGCTGAAGTTGTATAGTATGTGACTTCTGACGACACTTAAAATGTACTGTGCAATGAGCTATTAATGCCGTATCAATGTGCCCTACGGATCTTCTGGGCAATGTTGTGCTCTGATTGTTTACATGCCTCTTTTTCAATAAAAAAGAAAAATAAGAGAGGGTGGTGTGCGCGAACAGAGGCTGCCCCAGGCGATGGCAACGAATCTGGGGAAAATGGAACGCATTTAGAGGCAATATCTGTGAACCCCCGGTGGCGGACTCAGAGTCCGAGCTGAGCGACTGAAACTGTAGCTGAGCCATTCTCACAACCTGGGGAGAGACTTGATGTAGGGTGGGTATGTGTGCGGGGGCGGCGGGTGGTGGATATAGAGGGTGGGGTGTGTATGAATAATAGTTCTAGAGGGTGGGGTGTGTATGAATAATAGTTCTATTGTATGTCAGGAATTGTCACTATGCTAACAGAGGTACTGCACAGATATACTATGTAATGATGAAAGGTGTATTTATTTTTGTTTGTGTTAATAAAGTGTTTAAAAAAAAAAAAGCAAAATAAATAGTCAATGCGATTAAGCCCATTTCAGGTATTGTGGCAACATCGTCACTACAGCAGATGAAGAACCGGGCCACATCAGTTACCTTAAAAGTCACAGATGTACAAAACCGTTTGGGAATGAAAGGTTGAAATATTCTTACTGCGGTCCACAACAGTATACACCCACACACTGAGCGAAGGGGTTGCAAGTGACATGGCCACCATATCCATCATCCTCTACAGCACACATCTCTTCCCTAGAATCCATAGGTAGCACCCCACCAAATAAGCTTGATATGGTCCCCAATAGTCTTTAGGCCGGCTCTGGGGTGATGGGAGTTCACTATACGTCTCTCTGGAGACTACTCTTAAAAGCATTTTTTATTCAAAGAGGAATCCACACAGGAAGGCAGGCCTTGGTGGCCTGCTTCATCCCAGCAGATGCACAACTGAACTGCAGCTTAGTGAAGTTCCTCACAAGGGTGAAAAGGAAAATGGCAACACTACCAACACAGCTGGGGCGTCCTGACACTCTTAGGCCCCTTAGACGATTGCATGCGACCACAACTTTAATTAATTTAAATACAGATGCTTTTAGCATCCAAGATTGCACTAACAAGAACCTTCCCCGTGGACCTTAGTTCACACTTCGCTTGTTTTGCACATCTCGTCCAACAGGCAACAATTGCACATCTAACTTACCACTACCTGACAATCTTTGCGAATTTGCACAACAGCGTCCAAAAGTTTACACAGACATGAGGCCAGCATCCACTGAACAAACTGCCCTGACTACTCCTCACCGCTAATAAGCATTTAACTTGGCACACGTACAGACCAGCCCTGCGCCCTGCTTATCCCCCTGAACTTGGACATTTGGATAAATAATTTATCTCTGCAAGGGGTATGTAAGTTAGGGGGGCCAGCTCCTGCATGCTCTTTATTTGGACTAGGCAAAGCACCACTGCATTTTTGCACCTTTATCTTAAATCGCAGAGCTCTAACGTGATGCGATTAGGGTCGTGTCAAAAAAGTCCATCTGTGCAGGGCATGCTTTATAAGAACGATGACTGGTAGCACTGGTAAAGCACACACGGAAAACGGTGACTATGGTGTATTTGACATTGTACTGCTATTCATGCTTTTTAGTGTTTAATTGTACTTGGGATTTTTCAGTGATTTCATGCTTTTTAGTGTTTTTTTTATTGTGCAAGGACTTTAGTTAACTGCGCAATAATAATAAACTTGCATGCACATTAAGGCAGATTTCTCCCTTTGTGTATAATACAGTGTTACTACATACAACGCAGTAATTCAGACTGACTTTACCCATGAGTACCCACTAATAGTATAAAGCCTATACCAGGTCAATATCTAACCCTGCAAAGTCATTTATGTGCCAGGCTACCTGTGCGCAATTACCGGCTGTGCACAACAGTAATCTCACATGTTTACGGGTAACCAGTTAAGTGCCCATGACCATAGCTGTGTCACAGTTATGTTATGATATGTTATTGACTTTTATAGAGCACGACTGTTACCCGAAGGTGTCCTGGCGCTATTGAAAAAGAAGTCCATCCTTGGTCCGAACCGGGTAGGTGTAAAAGGTCTTTAGAGCGTAAATAGCCATGTCTTGAGGGCCTTCCTAAATTCCAAATGATTAGTGATGTTTCTAAGGTATAATGGAAGTGTGTTCCATGCCTTGGCTGCTTTCACTAAAAAACTTCGTCCACCCCAATTCGCCAATGGGACTGAAGCTAATTTTGCCTCTGAAGACCGCAACATTCTTCCGGGTGTATACCATTGAATGTGCCTTATCAAATGGCAAGGTCCGCTTCTGTGTAGGGATCTATGCGTAACGCACATGGCTTTAAACAGAACACGTTTTTTTACTGGTAGCCAATGTAGCCTTTTGATCTCAGCCGAGATTGTGGCATATTTAGGAGTCCCAGAGATCAATCTGGCAGCTGCGTTTTGCAATAATTGTAGTTTTCTCAATAGTCCCTCCTGAATATTTAGGTACAGTTGCCTTATATTAAAAGGCGGGCACTGGTGGTAAACATGTCCAGTTAGTTTAAAGGGTAATTGCCGGGGGCGTCGCCAAGATGGTGGCGAGGTAGGACGCTCTACGTCAGCCTAAAAGTACCAGCCTCGCAGAGCAGCTACACTGAATCGGGGGTGAAGGCGATAGAGACCCTTACACAGTGGGGGCTTGCGATCCAAGGCGAGACGATACCCGTATGAAGGCACTGGACTGAGAAACACTGAGGCAGAGACAGCGACGAAGCCGGCGAAAGAAGCGCAGCCCCACGTGGCGCAGCTAGCTGGGAACAGCCAGTGCTGGAGACGGCACCCTGGAGGCACCAGTGGCTGGGGTCTACAACAGATGGAGAGACCGGGTTGAATCGACCCTCGGCGAGGCCGTGTGGTGTGCGACGATAGGGGCGGAACACACTGAAGCGGAGAGCAGGGGCCGGCCGCATGTATTCGCGGTCTTGGGGCCTAGCGTGAAACCAGGAGGAGGCTCCTGACCTCCCAGATCAGAGACACCGTCGGGGAGTTGGGGGTCTGCTCCCAGCCCTGAGGTGAGTGGTGCGATGTGTGAGCTCGGGGGCGGACACTGATGCTCATAGCGGAGGAGGGGTGAGGCACAGAAAGGCCGCTGTAGTGACATCCCGGGGTTCCCTCGCTGGGTCCCGGCATATGGAGGGCAGAGTGGTAGCCAACGGACACCCAATATCTGCTGCGGGCACAGTGGTAAAGGAGCCCCTGAGGGAGACATCTCAGTAGCCCTGCGGGGCTACTCAAGAGCGGAGAAGAGCTGTGGGGGCCCCTCGAGTACAACTGCAGCAGCGGCGGAGCCCCACTTTATGCCTGGTTGGTGAGCCGGGGTCCGGACGTTGGGACCCATAGCTGGAGTGTGGAACACTGGCGTTCTGCGGGCTGTGCTGAACCTGACACTAGCAAAAATAACTTTTTTTTTTTTTTTGAAAATATTTTTATTGAGTATCACATTGAAATTACATTTACATATTGCAATTATTAATCGTTCTGGAGACATTTCTAGAATTTCAGGGATCCGATAGTGGACTTGCGGATTACAGCCCCATCATACAAGAGTACCAACAGTTCCCAGCGATTGCAATATTTATATGCAAGTGAGGTAACCAAACCATTACCCCAGGCAGGTTGTGCCAATTCTGATAAATGCAGATTAGTGCAACACTCATTTCAACCCCCTCCCACAACCACCCTCGCCCTACCTTACCCTAACAAACAAAGAACCTAAATGCCGCTGCTTGGCAGAAAACACCCCGCCGATGTACCTGCGTCAGGTGCACGCCAAGCCCAATAACCCCCCAACTAGGGGTCTATACCGAGGGGGGGGAGGGGGGGGGGGAAGGGGGCCAAGGAGAGAGGGAGGGGCCAAAGGGGAGGACAGGGGGAAAAAAGGAAAGAAGATAATAAGGGGGAGGAGCAGGTGAAAGAAAAGATCATAAGGGGGCCGTGAGGACAGAAAAGAGTAGAAATCTCTGCCAGGGAGAGGGGAGTACATTAACGGCACCCACTCAGGACTACGCCTAACATGCGTCCACCCACTTTTATGTGTCTGTCCCACTCGCTCGCAGACCATTTTGCGATACTTCGGGGTCTAAGACTTCTATCGCCTTGAATTGTTCCACTAGATGAGCCCAATCCAGCGATATCGGTCGTTTCCTCAGGCCCCTATACTCCTCCTGGTATAAAGCCTCCCCCTCCGCCACTGCCCATCTCTTCACGCCAGGCGTCAATTTGCGGTGCCCGGGTAGCCTTCCAGCGTTTCGTTATCGTGCGTTTCGCTAATATCAGAGCCAGCCCTGCAAATCTGCGCTGCAACTTCGCTTTCTTAGGGAGGGGGAGCAGCCCTAACAGACAAGCCTCAATAGTGTCCCAAGGAGTGCGCCCCGTTACCACCGCAAGCCCACGAGTCACCCCTGACCAGAACTCCCACAGCTTTGGACAATTCCAAATCATATGCATGAAATCAGCGTCTGGCGCTTGGCATCACGGACATGCCGCAGATGCCGTGGGGTACATCCTGCGTATCGTTGCTGGGGCAAGATATGCTGTATGAAGGATAAACAACTGGATCGTTTTTAAGCGGCAATTCCGAGAGACTCTTCGGGGATGTTCTAGTACATGTGTTCATTGCCTATCGTCTAAGTTCCGTCCCAAGACCAAGTCCCATTTCTGTCTAATGTGCAGTAATGGAACAGACAAATGCTCTCTTAGGCCACGATAGAGCCAGCGCACCAGGTATCGGCCATGGCCCATAATGTGTAAAGACCTCAACAATTGGAAAGTTGGGGGCTCCACGCGATCCGTGTACCAGTAAGTTCGAATGAAATGTACTATGGTCGCATGTGTGAGGAATAAGGTGCCAGGCACCGAATTGGCATGCATGAACTCCTCATGTTGCATCAGCTGGCCTTCGAGAAAGAAATCCCCGACTGACTCCACTCCCTCCCGAGTCCATCCCTGCAGTTGATTCTGAGCCAATACCCCTCTCCTAGTCGGTAGCCCACAGAGAGGGACATTCGGGGCGTACGGAAATGGCGACCTCGCCATCTTCTTTGCCTGTGTCCAGTACTGTAATGCTACTTTCAACAGGTAAGGGGGGTCGCGCAATATCTGCGCACCCGGACATAATTGCGACTGGAGTAGCCCACATTGTAACAATTCCGGGGTATATCCAATTTCGAATAAGTTCTTACCTGCCAGCCAATACGCCAAGCATTGTAGTTGCCCCGCTACACAATAGGACCTAAAATCCGGCGCCCCCATACCTCCCACTGCGGCAGGCAGTTGTAGCTTAGCCAGCGCCATTCAACGTCTGCCCGCCCCCCACACCAATTATATTAATAATGTATCAAGTAATTTAAAAATCCAAGCCGGCAGCACTACTGGTATATTCACAAAGTAATAAAGAAGGCGGGGTAGCATGACCATTTTTGATACTGCCATGCGGCCCGCTACCATCAATGGCAATGAAGTCCAGAAGGCGATCTGGGAGCGCAACGAGTTGACGGCGCGGACTACATTACCATCTATTGTATACGCGTCCCATCTGTATATATGTATTCCTAGGTACTTAAACGTAACAGGCTCAATTCTAAAATGCAGGTCACCAAATTGTAGGGTAGGGGCCACCGGAGTATTATAAAAGGCAAAGGCCACTGATTTTGTAGCATTAAGACCCAGGCCCGATATATACCCGAACCTGGAAAAGGCAGCAGCTACTAGGTGTTTATCGGCCCCAAGGTCGCGGAAATATAACAACATGTCATCCGTGTATAAAGATACCGAATGCACCTCCCCACGAAGCGAAATGCCGTACGGGGCCATAATCTGACGCAGATGTCGTGCTAAAGGCTCGAGGGCCAGCACAAATAACATTGGGGATAAGGGGCAACCCTGACGAGTTCCCCGGGATATCAAGTACAAGGGGGAGATAGCCCTACCCGTCTTGGCACGCGCTGTGGGCCCAGTGCACAACAGTTTAATCCATGCACAATAGGACTGGGGCAAGCCAAATTTAGATAACACCACCAGCATATATTCCCAGTTTAGGATATCGAAAGCCTGGCGCACGTCTAAGGACAAGCAGCCAGCAAGCGGGAAAGAGGCCGACCCCGCGCGCATCAGAGCATGCAGCCGGCGAATATTCAATGAAGTGCTGCGGTGGGGTATGAATCCACTTGGTCAGTGTGAATTAAATGGGGCAGACAGGGCAGTAGTCGCGATGCCAAAACCTTACTGAGTATCTTATAGTCGGTATTCAGAATAGAAAGGGGTCTGTAAGACAGAAGGTCACTTGATACCTTGTCCGGTTTCAGTAAGGACGTGACGATCGCCTCCTTGGTAGTATGTGGCAGGATGCCATTTTCCAGTGAAGTAATATAGAGTTGTAACAATCTCGGGACCAGTTAAACTCCACTGGGAGGCCAACTGAACACGGCGTCTTGTTACGGGCCAATGCTTTTATTGCCACCCTGATTTCCACTGCCATAACCGGAGATGCCATCTCTTCGACCACTGCATCAGAGATCTTAGGGAGCTGAACCTCAGCCAGAAAAGCATGCGTGGGCGCTAGATCAGCTGCGCGAGGGGCCGTATATAAACGGGCATAATGTTCCTGAAATGCCATATTAATCTCCCCCTGGGATGTAACCAACATATTGTTAACCGTGTTCACTGCCAAAACCAGAGTAGGACTCAACGACGGTTGGATCAACCGTGCCAAGAGGGTGCCCGCCCTGTCTGCCTTAGAGTGCGTACGCTGTGTATAAGCAGCAAAGTCCAACAGACGTAGGCGCTCAAACAACTCTGCATATTTAATCCTAGCAGATTGCAATGGCTCCGCACCGGCTACACCTCTCTGGGCCTCAACCGCCAGAGCCTGCAGCTTCTCCTCCAAGTCAGTAAGGGCCCTAATCGCCTCCCTGCGTGACCCCGCCAGTGTCCCCATGGCAACCCCTCGGATTGTCACCTTGAAGGCCTCCCATTCAAGAGCTCTAGACAAGGCTGTGCCGTCATTTTCAACAAAAAATATGTCCACAGCTGTAGATAGTGCCGCCCGATATACCTGGTCCTCGAGCTGTAACGGCTGCATCCTCCATACTGGAATTGGGAGTCAGGGAAGGGCCCCAGGACAATCGCATCTCGATAGGATTATGATCAGATATTGTCTTGCCCCTAAACTCACAATGCGTCACTGCACAGGAGAGCAAAGAAAATGATCCAACCGCATTTGCAGTTTATGGGGGTAGGAATAAAAAGAATATTCCCTCATATTCACATGTAGTGCCCTCCACATATCTATAAGTCCCCACCCCTGCGCACAGCGGGTTAAGGCTACCGCCTGCGCCCTCGCTGCCGTGTTGAGTAAGGGAGGATGGGAGCAATCCAAGCTAGTATAAAATACTGCATTTAAATCCCCGCCTAGAAGCCATGGGACATGGGACTAGCCCGCAAGCGTCCGGGACACACGTGCTAAGAACAGTTCTTGGTCTGTATTTGGGGCATAGAGGGACCCCACCACTACCTGTCTCCCGTCTAATGTACCCAATAGAAGGACAAACCGGCCCTGGTCATCGACTCTACTTTCAGTGAGGGAAAAGGGGATACCCGCCCGAATCCAAATGGCTGCCCCTCGGGAAAAGGCGGAGTACGCCGTCGCGTATAATTGACCACACCATCTCCTTTGCAGCTTCGCGGTTTCAGTGGGAAGCAAATGTGTCTCTTGAAAGCAAATGATTTGGGCTTTACAACGATGCAGTTGCGCAGCTATTCTATGCCGCTTAGATATGGAACCCATACCTCGCACATTCCACGAAACCACAGTGTAAGAATTAGCAGCAGACATCATCAAATATAATTAAAAGGGGAGGTCCCCCCCGGATCCCAATCCAACCCACCCAACCCTAAGCAAAAAAGAACTATTGATGGACAGAATGCAGAACAATGTCATACATTCACCCCAGTACAGAGATCTGGGCCTAAATCCGTCGTTTTTTTGCTCACCATGCCATTCCAGTTTGGACCCAGCCATATGCAAATCAGTCTTGACCCTGTGCCCAATGGGAACAGTCCAGCCCGAACTGCCAGGCCAGGTCCTCCCTGGACTGGAAACAAGCATCCTAGGACCGGTATCATACCCGACACAAGGCTTATCTGACGGCCCTTCCCGAGCCCCAGCAGGGACTGAGGCATCAACAAGGGCTCACGCTGCGTGGCCACGGGGCCAAAGGGGAGCGAAGAGACTTGGCACATAGGGCTCAAACACACCTAAGACTCCGCGGCGGAGAGGCACAGCAGAGGGGACAATCACTGACCTGGGGTGATAGACTAGAACACAAGCCAGAAGACGAAGACGAGAGGCGACCCAGTGGTTTAGAAGGACCTGTCCCGCCGTGCTGCCCCTACACCTGGGACACGTATGAGGGTGAGAGGGTGATCTGGGAAGCGGGTCCCTGCACTGCATGCTTCCAGGACTAAGGCATGGACAGGAGACCACAGGCCCCGCATTTGGGACTAGAGATTGGGCCATTGAGCCCCAGCGCAGACGTGGACAGTGAGTGAGGCAGGAAATGATAATGACCTTCGGCCGGGTGAAGAAAGACCACTCCCTCAAAGACCTGCTCACATGGCCTACTAGCAACAGCACGATGGAGGGCCCTTCTGTCAGGGAAGCACCCCGCACACAAGTGGACAGCCCCGCGGAGGAGCCAGTGACCCGCGCATTTCTAGAATCATTGTTTACGACACTGCGGGACGACCTACAAATGGTCAAGAAGGACCTCACACAAGAAATTAAAGAGTCCAGAAAAGATGTAGACGCTCTTGGGGACAGAGTTGCAACACTGGGAGACGAAGGGGATAGCCGGGGCGAAGAAATGGAGGCACTAAGGCAGGAGGTTATCCGACTAAAAGATCAGCATATAGATCTACAATCGCACCTGGAAGACCTCGAGAATCAACCCCGAAGGAACAATGTTCGGATCCGTGGAGTGGCGTTGAAAGCAGAGAGCAGCAATATCTTTGGCTTTGTATTGGACTTATTCAACCATGTGTTCGGCAACCCCCAAGACACAGGGCCCTAAACTAGACAGAGCGCACAGCGTGGGCCCACCCCGCTCCAACAAGGCTCCCCTGGCGGACATTTGGTCTGTTTGCAGGGCTTTCAGACCAAGGAGGAGATAATACGCAAAGCACGGGCAATGCACCCAATTACATTTCGAAATCAGACCCCTCCACTGTTTCAGGACCTTGCCTCGCTAACGCTACAAAAGTGAAGGGACTTTCGCCCAGTCACCACTCATTTACGCAACCAGGACACTGCGTACTCGTGGGGTCATCCCTTCAGACTCATTTTTCGCTGGGGAGGCAGGCTCCAGCAGTTATGTTCCCCGTCAGAGGCCTGCCGATTGCTGGGTCTGGAGCCCCCTAGAGAGAACAGTAGTAGAGGGCCGGGGTCCCCTGTCCGAGGAGAACAACGCCCACGCTGGCGACGACAAGGCAGCCGTCGGATTCTGAGTAAACCAGATCAGGCGGTAATAGCAAAAGGCAAGCAAGAGGCACTGGAGTCTATCCCCGCGGCACTGGCAAAGACTGAGGCAGCTACCTCACTGAGAATTTGCTGGTGAGCGGTGGAGGCGATGGGAGCTTGGCCACAACACAGACCCCATACATACCTTCTTGGTGGCCAAGAATGGCCGAAGGACTGACCTCAAACTTTTCGCTGGTTCACTTAGTTTATGTTTCAATAGGGCTTTTTTTTCTCTTTTTTCCTTTTCTAGGGGTAGTCTTTGGAGCCTCCATTAACCATGCACTCTCACTACTGGACACATTTCAAAAGCACTTGAGTCTACTCAGGGCAAGGCTACAGAATGGCCAGGGCGCTTAGACAAAGGAAGGTATACGCTAGATGTGAGTTTGAGTATCAATAATGCAACCCACTAGTCTCAAAATTCTCAGCCTCAATGTGAGGGGACTCAACAATCCGGTTAAACGATGAGCGATTTTATCATACCTAAAATACACGAAGGCAGACATCTGTCTATTGCAGGAAACCCATCTACTGGCCAGGGATTGTCATAGGCTCAAGGCTTGCGCGTTTCCCATCCAGTTGTTCTCTTCAAGCACTATCACAATTGCGGGGGTAGCTATCTTGGTATCCCGAGCTTTTCAGGGAAAGGTGGTACAGAAAGAGGCTGAACTCAAGTGGGGGGCCAAGGACTGATTGTGGGATTGATCTATGCCACGAACGAGGGACAGGAGGTGTGCCTACATAGAGCATTGACAGAGGTGTTGGCCACGGACGAACGCAACACACTACTGGGGGGGACCTCAACCTAGTGTTTGACAATAGCCCAGACAGGTCAGCCCAGCTACATGGACGGGGGGAGCACTATCCAGGGGGGAGCACTATCCAGGGAGGGATACACCAGGCTGAGGGAACTAGGACTGGTGGATCTCTGGAGGGTATCTCATCCCCAGACCAGGGAATTTTACGTTTATTCTAATGTCCATAAAACATATGTCAGACTAGGCTACGTCCTCGGCACCAGAGACATACATTCACTTGCAGCAGACACGGAGATCCTCACGGCAACACTCTCAGATCATGCAGAGGTGGTGACCATGGCGTCATCACCCCCTCAGACCCACCCCTATAGGCAGTGGCGACTAAGAGGCACTCCTACAACGGTTGGAAGTAGTGGAGCAAATTAAGCGAACACTAGGGGATTACCTTACACACGACACTCAAGAGATCAGCACATCAACACTGTGGGAAGCACTCAAAACGGTTGTACGGGGCGAATTCATGGTGAAATCTGCTGCGGACAACAAACTCAGGAAGGAGAAAAGAGAGGGCCTCTCCCTGGAGATCCAAGAATTAGAGCACATACACCAGAGGACGGGGCCCCCCAGGGTCTGGTACCAGCTCGCGACACTACACTCACAACTGGCAGTGATAGACTTGGACATGGCGGAGTACGCAGCCCTCCGCTTGCGCCATTCCTTTTATGTGGAGGGGGGGGGGGGCTAGTGTGGCCACCGCCTAGCACATAAGCTCAGCGAGAGCTGACAGAAGCAAGGCACCCAAGCAATAAATGACCGAGAGGGATATTCAGTGACGGAAGACGGTTGAGGCGCTACGAGAATTCTAGGAACATCTTTACTCAAGTCAAACGCTAGATAGATAACAAAGAGAGCAAGAGATACCTACAAGATGTGCAAACACCGAGACTGACCTCAGACCAAACCACACTACTAGAGGGGTAGATCCGCTTTGAGGTAGTAATCTCGGCAATTTCCCGACTAAAGTTGGCTAAATCCCCAGGCCCAGATGGCTTTACGGCGACTTTTTATAAAACGTTTTGCCCACAGGTGACGCCTCTCTTGACACGGCTCTTCAATACTTTTTCCAGACCTGGCGCGATCCCAGCATTGATGCTGGAGGCCGCCATAATAGTTATCCCCAAACCTGGGAAGGACAAAACACAATGCAGTTCATACCAACCCATCTCGCTTCTTAACTTAGATTTTAAATTATTCACAGGAAGATTGGCTCACAGACTAAGCACGTACATGCCAGTCCTAGTAGATCCCGACCAGGCGGGCTTATTCCTTCAGAGACAGACAAGCAACAACACCAAAAGGGTCCTCCACAGCCTAGAGAAGGCAACTATATGCTGAAAAAGCCTTTGACAGAGTACATTGGCCCTATCTTGAACAGGTTTTAACCCATTTTGGGCTGGGGGAGAAGATGAAGACTCAGATCTTAAATTGTTATTGCTTACCCACAGCAACAGTAAGAGTTAATGGCCACACATCTGCCCCACTGCGAATAGCTCAAGGCACAAGGCAAAGATGTCCCCGTCGCCCTTGCTATTTGCGTTATATATGGAGCCGCTAGCGCAGAGAGTGAGAACACACCCACAGATCTCTTGGAGTACCATATGGAGGGAACATACAGACCATAAGCAGATGACGTTTTAGTGACTCTTGACACCCCAGACACATCTTTGGGGGCCTTCCTTGCGGAACTAGAATCCTTGGCAGGGCCTCTGGGTTCAAAGTGAACATAGGGAAATCCGTAGCACTTAGCCCACCCTCCCATCCTCCCACCGCAAATGGTGGAACGATTCAAGAAACAGTACCTGATCCAATGGACCCATGACACCATGACACCATTCCCTATCTGGAGGTTCAAATAGCATGAACTACACAAGCTACTGCCACCATTAATTATAATAATCTACATAGACAAATTTGCAATGACATCCATAGGTGGAAACATCACCAGATCTCATGGTTGGGCAGGGCAACTGCTATTAAAATGATGGTCCTACCCAAAGTTCTGTACTTGTTCCAAACACTCCCTTTACAATCACCCACAGGAATGATTCATAAATTATAAGTGGAGATCATGCACTTCATATGGCAGGATCGGAAGCACCAGATGAAAAAGACCCTTAGCTTTCTTCCTCCTAGTGGGGGTGGGCTGGGAATTAATACCTAACCTCCAACTGTATTATCAAGCGGCGCAATTAAGTTACTTAGGGGAATGGAGCCACTCTGAATCAGAAAAGCACTGGTTATTTCAGGAGAGGGCAGTAGCTGGAACATCACTGATGAAAATCCCCTTTTTAAAGAAAGCACACAGACCGCGAAGCCTGTATCTGTCCCCCATCATGCAGACGACATGGGTGGCATGGGACCAGAATGGAATCAAACACAACTTGACTACGTTTTCCTCTCCTATGACTCCTTTGTAAAACAATCCAGATTTTGAACCGGGTGTGGGCGAGGCCCAGTTTATTCAGTGGCGTCGCGCTGAGTCTCGCACCATGGGTCACATTTTTGATGTCGAGGGGGTACTTTCTTTCCAACAGATTAAAGCAGATTATGGTATCCCAGAGGCAGAGCGATTTCGCTATCTGCAGCTTAGACACTGGATAGTATAGCAACAAAACAAGGGAGCCGCGCAACGTCATCTCACTCACTATGAGAGATGGCTACTGTCCAAGTTCTACACCATTTAGAGAAGCCATTATAAAATTTAGATTTACCCGAATTTACATGGGGTCAACCTCCCCAAAGCTGTGTAGCACTGTTATTAAAATAGGGATCACCCCTGTGGGTTTTGAATGAACAGGAGCATGTCATCTGCATAAAGAGACATCAGGCAAGTGCTGCTGCCAATGGTTATACCACATTCGCTCACCTGTTGTTTCAAGTGCTGTGCCAGTGGCTCAGTCGCTATGGGACGCGCTGTGCCTAATCGCTGGCCGGTGTTGGGGGCTCCAAGCCCCAGGTCACATCATTGCTGGAGGAGGAGCCTGGATTGCCACCTCCCGCCATCATGCTGCAGTGCTACAAAGCAATTGAAAGTATCCTGCGGCGCGGGCCATGCCCGGGCAAAGCTTGGGCCAAGTGCGGGCCCGTCTTGCAACAGTAGGCAACCGAAAGAAGCCAGGCTGGGTCACTCCTACTGGTCCTGGCTTGTGGTTCATCCGGGTTACCCAGGAGACCTAGGGTGCTAAACACTATAGGTAAAGAAAGATTGGGAACAGTTAAGGGGTGGGCAATACAATCACCACTGTTGACTCTTTTCTGGTTTGGGTGACTGGAGTCCTCACGAAGGAAATCGAACGAACAGAAAGGAGACGCTCAATGGAAGAGGTAAGCAAGTGTTGCCCACCCCCTCATCATCACGTGGGGATGTTAGGCAGAGCCCCAATAACACAGCAGAAGCCCATGGTTTGCTCATATGCCTTGAGGGTGCAGACTATGTTAATATTGCTGAAGATGCCCACACTGATAGTTCCTTGCCAACTAAACCCCCTGGCAAGAGGAAGGGAGGAGTGGCGAAGAAAAAAACTGCCACGGGGGAAAAAAGGGCTAATGCTGTTTTAACTGTTACTCAAGATACGTTTTTATCAGATGAAATTTGTAGTAGAGGTGAAACTATGGAAAAAAGCCTTCTAAACCCTTTGTTTGATCTTCTGGATTTGTTTGAGGCTAGCCTGTCTAATCTGTCTAAAAGCAGCAAGGCTCTACTGTTTATGGTTTCACCCTCTTCTCTATAACTGAGCCCCGTCAATATGAGGAGGGGATAAGTATGAGGACTGCCAGGCTCGCAGGTAAATAATGTGTAGAATCACAGGAGGAGTCACGAGTGCCCAGGCCTGCACAACAGGAAGCGCCAAGTTGGTTATCACAACCCCAGCAGGGGTGTGTGCAAACTGGTCATTATATAATGTCACAAACCAGTCAATTGAGGTCTCAGGCAAGTTAGAGGTGCCGAAACCAAAACATATAGAAGGGGCAGGCTGCACTACTCGATCCCCTTGGTGGCTGTGTCACCCTAAAAAGGAGGGCATGATGGAGTCAACCCTAGAGTTAATTCACAAAGTCAAATTTTGGTGCGATAATTTGCTGGAAAATGGTATTCCATGATCCCCCCCACATAATTATTGGTAGAAGAGTGGGATGGGCCGGGTATAAAGAGAAAAGTATTAAAGGGGACTGTTTGGTGATTATTCTGAGACATGTGTTAGAAAGAATATGCTACTTACCAGTATGCATCTGTTCTTGGCATGTAGAGCTGCAGATCTACACACTTTTGCATAGATCGCCATCTGGTGTTGGGCCCGGATGGTTGCAGTTTGTTTTTCCTCTTGGAAAGTCTTTGGAAGTCACGAGGTCGGTGACTCCTCCTTTGGATGGTATTGCGCATGGGCTTCGGCTCCATCCTCAGATTGTTTTTAGCCAGCAGGGAAAGATGGAGAGTAGTAATAACAGTGAAGAAACCCATGTGTTTATCTAAATAAGATAAACTGGAACAGATACAGGTAGCCGGGTGGACGTGTGTAGATCTGCAGCTCTACATGCCAAGAACAGATGCATACTGGTAAGTAGCATATTCCGTTCGAGGCATATGAGCTGCAGATTACACACTTTTGCATAGACTATATAGCAGTTCCCAAACTTAGCGGCGACCACCGGTATCTGTTGCAGTGGTTTGAAATAATGTTTTGAGTACAGCCTGGCCCACACTAGCTTGTTGCTTAGTTTGCACATCTACACAATAGTGGTTAGTGAAAGTGTGCGGTGTTGACCATGTAGCTGCTTTGCAGATATCATCTAATGGGATGTTCCCTAAAAATGCCATGGAAGCCCCTATCTTTCGTGTAGAATGGGCTTTAGGGGGAACGGATAGCGTTCGATTTGCTTTGTGGTAGCAAATCTGAATGCATTTTACAATCCACCTAGCTAACCCTGATTTTGAGATGGGGTTGCCCTTGTGTGGTGGAGAGAAAGAGACAAACGGAAAGGTTGTGTTCTCTCGATGTAGTAGAGTAAGGCTCGTTTGACATCTAGTGTGTGCAGAGCCCTTTCTGCAACGGCCTGTGGTTGCGAAAAAAATACTGGTAGTTCTACCGATTGGTTTAGGTGAAATGGGGAAATGACTTTAGGTAGGAATTTTGGGTTGGTACGGAGAACAACCTTGTTATGGTGCATTTGAAGAAAAGGTTCTTGTATGGTAAGTGCTTGTATCTCACTGACCCTTCTAAGGGAAGTGATGGCTACAAGGAAAGCTGTTTTCCATGTTAGGAATTGTAGTTTGCATTTGTGCAAAGGTTCGAAGGGAGGCCCCATTAGCCTTGTGAGAACAATATTTAAGTTCCACACAGGTGAGGGTGGTACTCTGGGGGGAATTATTCTTTTTAGGCCTTCCATGAAGGCTTTAATGGCAGGTACTCTAAAGAGTGAAAGATTTTGCCTGTTTTGTAAGTAAGCTGCAATTGCTGCGAGGTGTAGTCGAATGGACGTATAGGCTAGATTACACCTTTGTAGGTGGAGTAAGTAGCCTATGATGTGTTGAATGGACACGTCCAGGGGATTGATGGTGTTGTTATGGCAATAAACAACAAATCGTTTCCACTTGGCAGCGTAGCACGCTCTAGTGGTAAGTCGTCTAGCTTCTCTGATGACGTTCATACAGTCAGGGGTAAGATTTACGTACCCAAAAACTAGGATTTCACTAAAGACACTTCCCAATTGAATAACTGGGATGCCTTTAAACAGTGATGCGGGGCAAGTGCATCACCCCAGCTACCACCTTGCAGAAGCAACAAAATATGGAACGTTTATACCTGGAGGGGGAACTGTTAAGTCCTGAGAAGTCATACAAGGATTCCCCATCCGTAAAGGCCCAAAGGAAAGTAACTTGAAAAAGTCAAAGGGGTAACCCTGTGTCCCTCAGAACCTGGGCATGCATACAATAAACTACAAATGGTTCTGTTGGGTAGAATAATTGCTTTAAACTCGTGTGGTATTAATCATGCAAAAACAAATCTAATACATTTCCATGTAGATTTCAGGATGGAACATCAATGACAAGAAATGTTGGACAAAAGTTAATTTCTACTTATTTTCTCTTGAAATCATATATGGCTGTCAAAATTCAGTAAATATCAAATGGCATCAGTGACAAGATGTTGAGTGAATAAAGTGACAAGGTGACATAGGTGACTGGGTGAAGATTATACATAAGTGATCCGAGACATACGATTATGAACACAAAATACAAAACACAACTGCAAGATTGCAGACTCCATCTTGCAGTTGTTAAAGGAAAGTAACAGCATTGAAAGGGAAACTCCAGGCAATTTATACTAATAGAGCAGAAACGGCCCTTTTACGCCTCCAAGCCGGAGGGTATGATGGCAACGATAAAAATGGCTCTCTGTTGGCGCGACTACTATGAGCCAAACAAGAAAAGGAGTACATTAGACAGATAGATGACGAGTCGGGCACCACACACCATGGTTAGGAGGGTAAAGCGGGTGCCAGTCGTAAGTTCTATAAAATGCTCTATAAAGCGGACCCTCCAGTCGAGCTGGACCAATCTCAACTGGACTCGCTAGTACTCCCACAGGTTTCCCCAGCCACAAATGAGACTCTCAATCAGCCCATAACGAGAGATGAGGTCTAAAGGGCGATAGATGCTCTAAAACTCCGGAAGGCCGATGGTTTTAGTTCCCAGTTCTACATAATGTTTGGTGCCTATTTGACAGCCCATCTGACAGACTTTTTAAACGAGAGATAGCGACATCTCAGCAGGTGTCTGTCAATGAGGGAGGCATTAATTACTCTGATCCCAAAGAAGGGAAGAATTCCCACCTGTGCGCTTTGTATAGGCCTATAGCGCTCCTGAATCTGGATGCGTAACTATATTCCAAAATACTGGCCAGTAGGCTGGAAGAGATTCTTCCAGACCGGATTCACCAAGATCAGTCATGCTTCATCAAGGGTCATCAGACCCACAATAACCGGTGTAGGATAGTGCATTTAATGGGCAAAGTACAGAAGAAACGCATCCTGGTGGCCTTGCTTTCATTAGACGCAGAGAAGGCCCTCGACCGGGTCGATTGGCCCTTTCGGATGAGCCCTTTCCGCCATTTCGGGGTTTGCGATAGGTTCCTGGTCATGGTGAAAGCTAACTACCACTGCCAAGTCCCGGGTCTTTGTTAACAAAGTAGCATCAGACTTAAATTTATCAAGAGGCACAATACAGGGTTGCCCCCTTTCACCTATGCTCTTTGCACTCTGCATAGAACCACTTGCTGCGCGTATCAGGGCTAATCCAGAAATTCAAGGCATTAGGTTTGGTCCGGACGAACACAAAATATCCTTATCTGTGGACGATGTTCTTCTGCCCATCACAGAACCTCCTACTTCTCTCCCAGCTATTCAAGCCGAACTCCATAGCTTTGAGAAAGTGGCGGGTTTCAAGGTTAACCTTTCAAACTCTTACTTAACCTGTCAGTACCCCTGGAGGTGATGACCACCGTTACGGGTGCGGCGCTATTCAAGTGTTTTCAAAAAGAAATAACGTATCTAGGCATCAAAATTACCCCCAATCCATTGGATCTCTATAAAGCAAATTCCCCCCCTTGCTACAAAAACTTAAATCAGAATTTTAAAAACTGGGGTCCACGTATATCATCTGGATCGGTCGCATAAATGCGATCAAGATGACGTTGTTGCCCCAGCTTCTCTATTTCAGGGTCTACCGATTGCGGTCGACAGGTAACTGTTCACAGAGTTAAAGGCGATGATAACAAAATTCATCTGGCAGGGTTGCAGAGCCCGCTTATTCCAACGACTATTTACTAGAACGTGACTAATCAGATTTCTCTCTCTCTATTATAGAGCAGCCTAGCTCAGAGCCATGGCTGAATGCTCCCTCAAAGCCTCAGACAAACACTGGCTCCATATGGACAGGCTGGTGGCGGGAAGGACCATATGGGATCTTCCTTAGAAAGCGAAACAGGCTAGACCAAGAAATGCCTACCTTAGCACTCCAATGGCTACTACCCTTAAGGCATGGGATATCACTACCAAAATCCTATCCACGATGACTTTCCCCTACTCCTATCCATTTCAACCCCACCTTCCCTCCAGCTTGGCTAGAGGGTCCCTTTGACAGATGGAGTGAGGGCGACTGCCTAATGCTTTCAGATCCGTTTGTTCGAGGGGAATTGCGTTCCTTTAAAAACCTCAATTTTTAAACTTCCGCCTACAGTGGAATACCACTCCTTTCAGTTGAAACATTGGGTGCAGCAGCCTCAGATGTGGCTGGCTGCGTCCAAGGAGCTGCTCCCGATAGAGAGACTTGTGCAGGCCCGACGTATGTCTAAGGGTTGCATCTCGTTCTTCTACTCTCTCCTTCTCACAGCGGGTCCTTCTTTGCCCCCGCGACATACAGCGTTTTGGAGGCCACCCTGCATATCTCCATGTCGGAGAAACAATGGAGTTCTCTAGATAAAGATATCTCTGAATATAAACGCTCCATGTTTCCAAGGGAAGCCCATTATAAGATCATGTTTGACTGCTACTTACACCCCCAAAAACTACACACTCTTTTTCCGAATACAACAGATCGGTGCTGGCAGGGATGTGGGCTATTGGGTGATTTTCGCCATATATGGTGGGACTGCCCCGATATTCAACCTTTTTGGAAGGAAATTCTTTCCCAGATTAAAGAGATACTTGGATACCCAATATCTGACTCCCCGGAAGAGGTCTTGCTGGGGTTACAAGATCCAAGCTTGAAACATCAAACCCTGAGAAACAGTTCCATCATGTGTTTATGCTTGGGGGCAGCAAAAATGGCAGTGGCAGCAGCCCTCTCTTTCCCAATGGCACGCTCGGGTGTGGCGGGCACTGGCCCTTGAACGCATGACTGACATGACGGATTCCCAAAAAGGGTTTGATTATATCTAAAATAGGTTGGTGGGGTCCCTATTGGAAGATTTGCCACTCTTTGCTTGTGGTCCCAGATTGCGGGCCCCTCATCTTTTTCAGACATAGCAAACTTAGATATCACTGTTGTCCCTCCGGGGGCCGTGGACCTTAAAGCTTCCACATCTCCCCGCATGTGCGGATCTCCCGCTCCCCCATGTCTGGGAGCTGTGGGACACCCCACCCTTCCCCTCGATTAGACCTTTGCCCTATGCACACTCTCCTCAGTACACTATAGACATTTGCAATAAGTACCAAGTGACTGTTTAGTTGTTTTCTATTTTGTTTATTTTGTTGGCTCTCGCTCATATTGTAATGGTTATGATAGAGAGATGCGTAGAGTTTCCGATATATGTAATTTGATAATGGTGAAAGTTGTACCTGAATATACCAAGGGTTATGCCAAGAACTTGTGGGAAAGATGTGTTTTGCCTTTAACTATCTGAAGATCAAGGTTTGCGGCAAAGCCTAGTTAAGCCTTATAAGTTGGTAATCTTTGAAAATACAATGAACAGATTGACAAAAACGAACCATAACACATACACCAACACAACAAAATCTTACACACACACACTACCTCATAATACTTTCCGCCACAAACCAGAAACATACCCCCATTCACCCCTGCTAACTAAACAAACAGTACACAACCTAAACCAACTCTACTGCCAAATCTTCTCTCTACCTCCACACCCAACACACATACAGCAACACAGCAACACTTTTAACCGCCCCTTTATCCATTGGACAATTTTGACCCACATGCTGCAGCACCACCCCTTACTCCTATACCTTCCAACCTAAATAGACGCAAACAAAATAAACAACATGCCACTCTTCACAACTTCACCTCTCCACGTCTACCGTGCAACAAGACTACTCTACAAAAACAACACAGCTCACCAACTCACTCTCAAACACCATCTTCACCACCTACACACGCAGAACCATCAAAATGCATTCTTAGCCTGCTGGACGAGGAATACAATACAGATCAACTATACTATTGCTATCAGCATACAGTTAATACCAGCACTAAGGACACACCTGCTACAAGTCCACAAAACACTGCTCGCTCTTCTACAAATCAAAATCACACCATCACCAGAAGACATTCTCTAAACTGTCTACTAATAAATGCTCAATCACTATCAAATAACAAGCATCACATCTACGAGTTGCTCACCGACACAACCTGACATACTCTTCATACCAGAATCATGGTTGGGAGACGACATGGCTCCAGTGTTGAATAAAGCCATTCCTCTAGGCTATCTAAATATCACACTAAATTGTATAGGAGAAGAAGAGGTGGCCTATCTGTTGTGTTCAAGCAAACGTTATATAACACTAAAGTGGACGACATCTCCAGATTGGGAAGCCCTCTTCATCAGATGGAATCCTACACCATCTTCCTCCTGTAACTTCCTTCTCCTTTACAGACCTCCACCTAGCAATGCAACATTCCCAGACAGACTTCAAGGCACAGTTTCAAACCTACACTCCAACCTATGCATTCTTGGAAATCTAAACATTTGGTTTGACAAAAATAATACGCAGTATCCAAAAACAATCATCACTGGTGTAGATGCAACAAAACTACATCAGATCGTCCACAAACCCACATATATCGCTGGACACATCCTAGATGTAATTTTTGCAAATCAGGAAACAGTAACACTTCAAACAATTCCGTCAGTCTCATGGTCAGACCACCATTTGCTTGCTTCCCAACATAAAACAACACAAAGCAACACACCTAAAAGACCCGTTCATGCATCCACCTATCAACCGTGGAACAAAGATTATGTTACCTACCCTGTAAGCATATGTTCTTGGAATGCAGAGCTGTAGAATCACATGCTTTGCATACTCCTGCCATCTAATGTTGGGTCTGGATGTTTGCAAGTTGTTTTTCTTTGAAAAAGTATTTTTCAGTCACAAGGTAAGGTGACTCCTCCTTTCAGTGATAGTACGCATGGACATAGACTCCACTGTTAGATCGTTTTCCCGCAAGAGGGTGAGAATGGAATAAATAAGTACAGAGATGTCCATGCGTATTTAATGTGAATAATAAGACCTGCAACAACCATAGATGTCTGGGAAGGAGGGAGGGCGCATGTGAATCTACAGCTCGACATGCCAAGAACAGATGCTTATAAGGTAATTAACATAATCCGAGGAATGTGTGCTGTAGATTAAGGGCAGGCAGAGCTGGTGTAGTGCCTCTACGCGGTGCTCCATGGAGTTTGAAAAAAAACTCTGCAGCGCTCCGCTCCCTCCCCCTCCATCCCCCCTCCCAAATTATTTAAAAAATAAGTCACTTACCTGAGTGGCTGCCTCCTCCTCTGCCTGGCCGCTCTCCTTCCTGCTCCTCACCGTTCTTCTGTGAAAAAACTCCTATGTGTTGCCCGTGCACATGCGCAAGACGTAAAACATAGTGTTTTTTCATAGAAGGACGGCGAGGAGCAGGAAGGAGAGCGGCCAGGCAGAGGAGGAGCAGCCACGCAGATAAGTGCCTTCTTTTTAAAATTTAAAATAATTTGGGAGGGTGGAGGGGCTAGCTAACTCCGCTTCGCCACGGAGTCTGAGTTTTGCCTACCTCCATGTTCGCAATGGAGCGAGGAGTAGGCAAATCTCCACAAACTCCGCTGGTGGAACTGAGTTACCTGCCCGGGGTTACTGTAGATACACATGCTTTGCATAGATTTTATAGAAGTGTTCTCCCAAAGCGATGGTTAACCAGTGGGTGTTGCAGTTGTCTGAAAAAGTGTTTGAAGCGCTGTCCAAGAACTTAGAGGAATGTACTTTTTTTTTTTTGCAAAAACAATTTTTATTGCATAATTCAATTACAATTGCCATCTGCAACGACCAGCATATCCTTGGTCTTCTTCCAGTAATAAACACCATTGCATAGTACAGTATAGACCACTTCCAACTACCAATGCACTGCCCCCAACACTCCCCAATGCAAATACTCCCTCCCCCCACCCACATGTCAGTGTGCCATAACCGCAGGTACCGGGATAAGTCTGTCTCGTAATTAGCCGTGTGAGCGGCCGCGGGCTACTCCCCACCCCCATGGTCAGGCGCCAAGCAGAAAGGAGAAGGGAAGCCCTCCCGCCCTCATGCGTGATCCGTCAGCAGCCTCTCCACCGCTACGCTGCTGCATGCTGCTCCAGTGCTCCAGTGCCCTCCTCCGCTTCTGTGCCCCACCCCCAGAGGTCAACCACTAGTGCTTCCCATGCATGTGCCATGGCCAACGCCTTTTTATCGTTTCCCCGCAGCGCTAGCTGCAACCTGAGCGTACTCTCGCTACCCGCCCATTTTGTGAAGGTAGCTCTCCACCTCGCAAAGCTGGGACCAGTTCTCGATTTCCAGTGTAGGGTAATTTCTCTTTTAGCCACCACCAGCCCTAAGTCGCAAAACTTGCTCGTGACTTTCGTGCGCGGTGTGTGGGGAAACCATAGCAGCAGACAGACTTCCATTTCCACCCCCAATTCCCGCCCCGTCACTTGGGTCAAGCAGTCAATGACCTCCCCCCAGTAGCAGCTTAGGACGCCACAGGACCAAAACATGTGCTTAAAGTCAGCCCCCTCCTCCCCACAGCGAGGGCACTGCGGAGTGGGACCCCCAAAATATTGAAATAATTTAGCCGGCGTCAGATATGCCCTATGCAAGATAAAGTACTGCACCAATTGAAACCTGGCATTACGTGTGCTCTTCCAGGCCCGTCTCTGCAACTTGGGCCACGTCAAGTCCGGGATGGGCTTCCCGATGTCCAGTTCCCATTTATCCTTCAGCGCACTCAAAGGGGCTAAACTTAGAGGAATGTACTTATCAGCATTTCGAAATGTATGTTCCACAATTATGCTTGGACTACGGTTATGTAAAGTCAATAAAATTTGTTTTAAAAAAAAGTATTTTTAGCACTGCTTGTCCTACATTAGCTTGTTGACGTGCTAATACATCCACACAATAATGTTTGGTAAATGTGTGGTGTAGACCATGTAGCTGCCTTACATATGTCAGCTATAGGTATGTTACCTGAAAAGGCCATAGCCGCTCCTTTTTTGTGAGTAGAATGTGCTCTAGGAGGTGTAGTTAAAGTTCTTTTAGCTTTAACATAGGAAGTCTGAATAGATTTAAGAATCCACATAGATATACCGGATTTAGAGATAGGATTTCCTTTGTGAGGTGGAGCAAATGTAACAAAAAGTTGTTTTACGAAAATCTTTTGTCTTATCAATATAGTATAATAGTGCCCTTTTGACATCAAATGAGTGTAGAGCCCTTTCTACTACATGAATCGGGTTGAGGGAAGAACACAGGTAACTCAACTGATTGGTTAATATGAAAAGCAGAAACTACTTTTGGAATGAATTTTGGGTTTGTCCGAACAACCACTATCTTTATAAAGTTTTAAGAAAGGTTCTTCTAAGGTTAATGCCTGCAGCTCACCAACACGCTTTAATGAAGTGATTGCATTTAAAAAGGCAATCTTCCATGAAAGAAATTGTAATGGACAATTGTGTAATGGCTGAAAAGGTGGACCCATAAGCCTTGTGAGAACAATGTTATGCTCCCAGACAGGCACAGGTGGTACCCTGGGAGGAATTATTCTTTTACGGTCTTCCATGAAAGCTTTAATTACTGGAACTTTGAATAAGGACAAATGTGGTTTGTTTTGCAGATATGCAGCTACTGCTGCAAGGTGTAGTCGAATAGATGTGCAAGCTAAACCAACTGGCTGCAGATGCAAAAGCAAAATCAAATTTTTACAGGAGCCAGATCGCTAGGTTGAGCTCCTTGAGGTTTGGATGTCTGATTTTTCCATGGTTCTGAGTGAGAAGGTTGGAAGTGAGGTGCAGCTTTTGGTTGGGAACCACTGACAGTTCTTGTAGTGTGGTGAACCATGGTTGAGGAGCCCATGTGGGAGCCACTAGAATCAGTGTGAGTGATGTCTGCCTGAGTTTCCGAACCAAAAAGGTCAGGAGAGGGAGAGGCGGAAAAGCGTAAGCAAATATCCCTGACCAATTCATCCATAGGGCATTGCCTTTGGATAGATGGTGTGGGAATCTGGAGGCAAAATTTGGGCATTTTGAGTTCTCTACTGTGGCGAAGAGGTCTATCTGTGGAAACCCCCATTTTTGGAAGTATAGAAGGAGAACCTGGGGGTGAAGATCCCATTCATGTACTTGTTGCTGCATTCTGCTGAGAAGGTCGGCAAATTGTGTATACCTGGAAAGTGTTCTGTCAGAAGATTAATTTTGTGGTGTATTGCCCTCTCAGAGAGGCGTGACAACTGTAGAGTGTGTGTGCCCCCCTGTTTTTGTACATAGTGGTCATATTGTCCGTCCACACTAGGACAACTTTCCCTATGAGGTGAGGCTGAAACGCTTTTAGTGCTAGATAAACAGCTAGAAGTTCCAACTAATTGATGTGGAGACTCTTGTTTGAGTCCCATAACCCCTGAATTGATAGATTGTGGAAAGGGGCACCCCAAACTTTGAGGAATGCATCTGTTAGTACAACTTGTGGAATCGGGTCTATGAGGGGCCGCCCTTTTGAGTGTTCCACCACTGCAAAGAGCAATGAGTGTGACTGTCTACCAACACTAGATCTGTTAATTGACCCAGCGATTGATTCCACTCACTGACGTGCTAAACATTCCTGTAGAGGACGCATGTGTAATCTTGCGTGCGGCACTATTGCAATGCATGATGCCATCATACCTAATAGTTGCATAAAAGTTTTGAATGTTCGGTATTTGGTATTTTGAAACTGAAGTTTTAAAGTTTTGAATTCTAGCTGCATTGGAAGAGCCTAGAGCGGCGTGAGTGTTTAGCATCACTTCTAGATATGGTTGTAGTTGTGAGGGATGAAGATGGGATTTTTGTGCATTGACTGTAAATCCCAATTGATGGAGTAGGTTTATGGTAGCTTGAGTGTGTTGTAAACACTTTTGCTGTGTGTTAGCTTTGATTAGTCAATCGGCCAGATGAACGAGTTACTTACCTTCGGTAACGATGTATCTGGTAGAGACATAGTCTAGCCGCAGATTCCTTAACTTAGAATATCCTCAGGCGTCAGACTGGATCCGGAAAACTTTTCCTGCAGCGGCACCTCTGCGCGCCAGGGTGCAGCGCCGTCTGCCTCCGCTCTGACGTTGTCCCAGGACATGACGTCAGTGGAGCTATATATGCTCCTCCTGGCGCGCTGACGTCCGTTTTCGTTGGAGAAACTTTTCCGCGTCAGAACGCGGAGCCATCACCAAAAAACTGTGAAAATATGGGAGCAGTGTGCAAAAACGATGACAAAATAGAAGAAATTGACAAGTGAGACAGAGCAGTGCTGTGAAGAGCCACCCCGCAAGAGCGAAGGCTCACGCAACTTTAAATGGGGAATAGGATGTGGAAAAACAGCCTGGCAGAGGATAGAAAGTCCACATCCTGAAAGAAAAACCATGAAGGAAAACAGGGCCGGAACACTAGATTAAAGAGAATTCACCACATGACGTCAACCAGAAAGGGAAGTCGCAATCCCAATCAAAGATCCACAATGTTGTTGTTAAAAACTTTATTTCGGCCACTCTGGCCATAAAAGTGCATAAGAAAATCTTCAAACATTTACACAGAATTTTTTAATAATTACACTCCCATGATTTATGGGCAGTTAAAACCGCTGACCGCCACACAACGGATTCAGATTTATATAAAAAACAATCGCTAAAAAAGATGGCATTACATTTTTCCAATTAGTCCTCCCCTATAATGGTTATAAAAGCCCTCTCCTGATGTGCCACATAGCGTTTGAAAAACGAGACACCGCAAATACAATTGGAGGACCAGTGTCATATTTTAAAACTCTAAAAGCCTCTGCACAACGGACAAACCCTAAGTTTTTACATAATTGGATTATCCAGTGTTTACGAGGTGAAACATAAGCAGGGCAAAAGAACAACACATGAATTTCAGATTCAGCCATTGAATTACAAGTGGGGCACACACTTGAAGTCTCAGGAGCCCATGAGCTAGTGTGCGCTGCCAATGGTAAATTCCCCAATCTAAATTGCAAATACAATTTCCTGGCCATAGGAGGGTAGATTACATCCAGAAAGGGTTCCTTCATATACACCTCTTTTATCTGTAGGAACTCCATCGTCAACCTACCCTCTTTAGCACTTTCCTGGAGAGACACCAGGTTGGATTGCCTATAATGTTTTACAAGATCCGACCTGGATATCATAGCACAGGATAGCTCTGGAGATGACCATAGGTCTGTCCTACCAAGCCAAGTTGAAAGGTTCCTGATGTGGGCCAGCCACGGTATTTTACTAGGGTTAAGTCTAGGGAGGAGCTCCTTTAACTCGTCTTTGTAGGAGGACAGCTCGGGCGTTACCCATATCCGCCGCCAAAATGTCAAAGGCCTAAGGGCAATCTCTTCATCAATTGGCCTCATACCCAGGTCCATATCGAGGGGAACTAATGGGGTGCTGCGTGGAAGGCCTATAAGCTGTCTCATAAATGTATTTTCTAGCTTCACGAGGTCCACGATAGAAGTATGCCCCAAAGCTCCGCCCCATATAATGTAGCCCCTCTTGCTTGGGCCTTAAGTATCTCGACCACAGGAGCTGCTGGCTTGAATACAGATGTTCTAAACAGTTTCATGATCCCACCCGTTGTCTGGGTGAGCCTGAGCCTTGCTTTGGCCACCTGTGGGCCCCACCCAAATTGCTCAGACAGTGTGATACCCAGATGTACATAGACAATAGACCTGAAGGAAAGGCCGCTGAGGTGGCAAAGACCACAAGGCATTGCAGAAGGGGAAAGCGGGATGGTGAGAAAAAGCGTGAATGGATTTCACACCCAACAATCCAGGCCAAGGACTGGAAGGAAATTATGATCTAGGAACAGAATGAATCAGTCTGTGTTGGAGTGAGAGTATATCACCTTGCAAAAGGGCAAGCCACCCCCAAGGGAGGCGAATATAGAAAAGCCTCTACCTGAAAAGGTCTTCGCAGAACGGGGAGGATGGGTGGGCGTTAAGGGATTTGCGGCTAGACTAGGTCTCTATCAGATACATCGTTACTAAAGGTAAGTAACTCGTTCATCTGACAGAGACGTCTAGCCGCAGATTCCTTAACTTAGAATAGATACCAAAGCCATACCCAGAGGAGGCAGAATCCCATGAAGTTCTAGAAAGAACGTAGGGGTCCATAAGGTGACTTAACACCATAAGGCGGACAGAGCGCAGGTAACCACCAGAGCATGACGCTCTAAAGGGAGCGGAAGCAGTGGGAGGCGAAGGCAATAGAAGCTGTCACGAACAGCAGGAAAGAACCCAGTTATGGAAAGTGGGTTGAGGCTAAGTGAAAGTTAAGGACTCGAAAGAGGGAGATGAACCCACCCAGAGTGGGAAAGATCTCCAGGATCTGAAGCGGCGACAAAAGCCGAAACAAGTACAGGTCGTCCAAGAAAACAGTGTGAAAGAACACTGAGGAACTTGTACTCGCAACTGCACGTGGGACAGCAGAGGCAATAGGTTGCCCCTCACCCACAAAGCGCCAGCATGGAGAAGAAACCATATCCCAGATATGGCGCGTTTTGTAGATGCAGATGGCAGCCAAGCCATGAGAGACAGCAGCCGGTAAGACAGCGACATCGCATACCAGCCTAAAGAGCACAACTGCGAAAAGTAGCGCTGTGGAAACCGGCACCAGTAAGACAGGAGCGACATAAGTGGCAAAATGCCTATTTCTGGCGCAAGATGCTGGTAGCACGGAAGGTAGAGGACACGCCATGACCAGGCGATGGTGCCATAGTATGTGAAGGCAGAGTAAAAGTAGTGGGCTTCACCAACCAGAGCGAAGACAGGAAGGAACTGAAGCACGTTATGTGGACTCTGGAGCTATACGAAGGACGCAAGGACTTCGAGTAGGGTAGCAGACCAGCCCAAAGGCACCAAACTGCAAGAGGGCAGCAGCCTAAAAAAGGGCACCAGGGAGCCAGACACTTTAGGAAATGGCGAAAGAAGTAGACCGGGCAGCACCCACAAACACTGTATGAGTTAGAGAGCCGGCAGCAACCCATCGGGTAAGAGCACCGAGGGGAGCTAGAGCAGGAGGGGAAACGCTGAAACAATGAAAACGTGACCCAACAAGAGTCCCCCCCCCCCCCAAGCCAGAGTGGGAGAAAAATGAGGCACAACCCTGGGAAAAGTGAGGCCAGAGGTAAAGATCCCTGAATCAAAGGAGGAAAAGACACCCCTTAGAGTGTACAGCATAAACCTCAAGCAAAGCCTGGAAATCTCCATACAGAAAAAGCAGGGATTAAGGACACTGCTATATGATAAGCGGCAACCAAAAGCAGGGATTAGGGACACTGCTATAGGATAAGCGGCCCCACGTAAGACAGACAACCTCTGCTAACCCAGTAGCTTGGAGGACCAGAAGGTGCAGGTGCACCAAAATGGAACAACAATAAGCAGGCCGCAAAGAAACAGGCCGCATAGCGGCAAACAGGGTGCAGTTTGCAAAAGAACCGCCACAACCAGGCGGTGCACTAGGCGTGCGAGAAAGACTGTACACAGCACAGGACCCACACAGGATCCCGAAGCCATACACACAGACCAACCCAACTTGCAATAAGGCAAGTTATACGAGGAATCCTGTAAGAAGAGACAATGGACTTAGAGCGGGGCCTCTGCTCAGGGACTCCATAGGAGCGTAACAAGACAACAGTTGAACCGAACGTCATCAAATACCCCACATAGGGTAAGGCAAACTAGTATGGTTGTCCTCTTGCGTTAAGCACACAGTCAGAGGACTGAAAAGAAAGGAAGCAGCCAACCGGCTGCGCCGAACAAACGGAGAAATGGCTAACCAGCCGTGAACAGTAACCAGTCCCGAAACCCAACCTGAGAATTAGGGCGTGTCCCGGAAAAGAACGCCTAGAACACGGCCACCAGAGTTACCGCAGGCCGGACAAAATACGGGAGACTGACGAATCTGCATGGCGGTCAAAAAGATCCACTCCATTGAACGGAAGATCCCTGAGGGCATCCCGAATATGATCAGGGAAGCGACTGTCGCGCAGCCAAGCATGGCGACGTAAAGCAACAGCGCGAGCCTGGACCCGTCCCATAGAGTCCGTTCCATCCAGGGAAGACCGAAGGGAAAATTGCGCCATGCATCTTCAAAACAGAAGAAAGCAGAGCAATTCCGTACGTGACCCTTCTGGAATAGAGGGGAGAAGGTGAGCAACAGTCCCAAAGAGCGGCAGATGCGCGTGCAAACACACAGGCTGGATTTAAAGCCCGGAGGCCTGTGCTAGCGGAGGCGAAAAGCCTGCGTCCACAATCATACAGCCACCGAGACGCTCTTGTGGGAGGTAACAATGGTAAAGAGTGTGACAAGTGCAAATCAAAAGCTGCCTGAACAACTAGGCCTTGCCGGGCGGTGGCTACGGGCACTAGACCGATCAACAGGGTCACCCGAAGAGGGTCTGGACCAAGTGCCACGCAGGGTGGCAAACAGCGAGTCCCCTAAGGGCAGCAAAGGTTCTACCTCAACAGGCTCCAAATGGAGCAGATACAATAAAGGATCAAAAAGTAGAGGCACCATAGGGGGTTGTAGGCCAAGCACAGCGGCCGCCCCCTAAATAGCTCACGCAAAGGCAGCACTAGACTCAGTTGGCATCAGAGTAGGAGATAGAAAATGGTCAGTAGGAGACGGTTGAAGGCTAAGTCTACCACTGGACATGAGGAGTGGCAAAGGCGGAGACTGACCGGAAGGCCAGGCTATACAAGGAACTTGCACCCAGATCAGGGGAGTCCAGAGAAGCCACAGGATCCACAGGAGGAGGCATAGATGGGAGCACCGGCATGAACGGATGCCGCGGGGGAGATGTACAGCCGCCCGAGGAGTCGGGGGGATCATCCACCAAGGGAAGCCGTCTTGACAACGGAACGGACGTCGAACGGCGCCGTCGTGGAGTCGCCAGGACGCCGATAACCTCCCTAGAGAGAGTACAAGGCACAGGCGCCGAGCCTGTGGCAGTATCTGGTGCAGAGTTCGGCGGCGACGAGGCTGGCGCCACCCTCGAAGTTGGCGCAGGGAACAACTGGCTTGTTGGCGTCACGTCGGCTTCGGAATCGGAGCTGACGCACACAGCCGGCACTGGGGAAACGTCTGCAGACGATGACCCGGCCTCAGTGCCTGCTACCTCTGTGGGGCCCCAAAACGCACCAGGGAGAGGGGGCGACTGAAAACAAGCCTGGGGTGCCTTAGAATAGGCCTCCATTTGGGCACGTGTTGCCCCAACACCCAGAAAGGGTGGATATGGAGGACGCCGTACACCTTTAACCGGCTCACTACGAAAGGAATGGCCGGTAGCGTCACGGGTGGAAGAAGATCTCCGCAAGCGTCGCCTGAGCTCAAGCTTACCTGGTGTCACACGGCGGTCGCGGAAGGGACCTCGGGAACGAGCCCGATCCCGAGAAGAAGAGCTGCGACAGGAGGGAGCTGGACCGGACAGCCGTGCGGCAAGCAATTTCATGCGCCGCTTCCTCAAGGACTTCAGCTTTATTCGTTGGCATGCATCACAGTCCTTGGAGTCATGGTGCATGTCGAGGCACCACATACATATGAGGTGCGGGCCAGTGCCAGACATTTGACACGCACAAGCTTCACAAGCCTTACAGTCGGAAGGCATTGCACACTGTTCCACCCCCCGACACACACGGTGTCGAGAGGGCCCAAAAACCAGGCCAAGGAACTGCTGGTTTCCCAGGATGCGCGTTCGAACGCGGAAAGAAGAAAACTGACATCAGTGTGCCGGGAGGGGCATATATAGCTCCACTGACGTCATGTCTGGGGACAACGTCAGGGCGGAGCTAAACGGCGCCACCCCCCGGCACGCAGAAGTGCTGCTGCAGGAAAAGTTTTCCGGATCCAGTCTGATGCCTGGGGATATTCTAAGTTAAGGAATCTGCGGCTAGATGTCTCTATTAGATATGGGAAGCCATGAATTTATTGCCTTCTTAGATGAGCTGCCACTACGGCTAGATATATTGTAAATACTCTGGGTGCAGTAGTAACTCCAAATGGGAGTACTTTGAATTGATAGCGATTTCCTGCTATCACAAATCTTACATATTTGCGATGTGCTGGGTGAACGGAATGTAGAAGTATGCGTCTTTCAAGGTCGGAGTTTTTTTTTTTTTTTAAACCATCTTTTTATTGTTGAAATCAAGCAGAACAACAGGACAATACCATGTTATGCATTATTCATCATTACAGTCTTATACAGCAAGGCCAATTTTAACATGTACCTTATAATATTGAGCAGTATCTTTTTCCTTTTCGCTAGCTCTCTCCTCTGTTGGAGGGGCTGAGAGGCCGTGACTGGGTCGGGCTGTCTCTTCCATGGGTGGTGTGCAGAGATACCCTCTGTTCTTATTCCACTTATCCCAGATTTTTCTTGAGACAGCCCCTGCTAATATACACTGCTTTCTCAGCCACCATACACCAATCCATATCTCTTGACCATTTCCTTTGAGTTGGTAGTGCACCCGATCCCCATTTACGAACAATGTTCCGCTTCCTTACCATCAGCCCTAGAGCGACCCAAGTCCACTCTGCCTGTCCCAGGTCTCCCCATACATTCGGAATACACTACTTCAGGGCCAGGGTTAATTCCATTCCTACCACTCATCATACAAGCAATTACTACTTCCCATTAAGTACAGTGTTGACAAAGTCGCCTTGCGGTAAAAGCAGTAGCACTTGCTGAAGCGTGACCATATGGAAGTGTTCTGATCGTATGTATCTGTTTAGTGGTCTGAGATCTAATATTGGTTGTAGAGAACTGTCCTTTTGGGGAATTAGGAAGTAAAGTAAGTAAATTCCTAATCTTTGGTGTTGTATTGGAACTGGTTCTATAGCTCCTTTCGTTAAGAAGAGTGTTTACCTCTTGTTTGAGGAGCTGTTAGTGTTGTAATGAAAGCTTGTGATTGCGAGGTGGCATATAGGGAGGATTGCTGGTGAGTTCCAGGCAACACCCATGTTGGATAATGTCTAATACCATTTGTCTGTTATTTATTGCCAAATGGTAAGAAATTGATGGAGTCTTCCCTCCCACAGGTGTATGATGGTCGGGGGAATTACAGAGAAGTCGCTGAATATTGGGAGATGGAGAGGTACATGTTGGTGTGCCTTTACCTCTGCCTTTGAAATGATTTCCTTTGTAACCGCCTTTGTAGAAACTCCTAGATGGAGAGGGTTGCGTGTGTGACTTGTATGAGGATATATTTGAATCCAAGGGATTACTTTTGGATCCTTCTCTATAAAATGAGCTGCGAAAAGAACCTTTATTAGATGGTGCTGAAGTGCTCCCATGGATTTTGCTATCTCTGTGTCTTTTTTCATTTTCTCAAGTGACTCATCAACTTCTAAGGAGAATGCTGGTGTTAATTCTCCTTGCTGCAGTATCAGAAGCGTCCAGTGTAAAACAAAGTGCAAACATCCGAGCCCAACACCAGATGGCGATCTATGATCATAACGGAGTGGAAGTCAACCGACATGGCTAGGCCCGAAGGCCGCCAACAACGTCTTTTCAATTGAAGATGGGAAGTTTTCTTGTTTTTTTTCAACACACGGGCAATGATGGAACGCGTACAAAACAATACCAACAAGGGTACAGTGGGTTGCGCACCGAGGGGATCCCGGAGAACGGTTTCGTACTGTAGAGCCACAAAGCACGCCTGAACAACATGGCGGAAAGAAAATAATCTCACAATGGAGTCACCTTACCTCGTGACTGGTAAGACTTCTCCGAAGAAAAACAACTTGCAAACATGCAGACCCAACACTAGGTGGCAGGGGTATGCAAAGCATATATATCTACAGCACACATGCTTCGAATACTCAGTTTTGAACACTTAGAAACACAACTAGCATCCAATACAGATCTGGACACAAATTCCATTCAAGAACTATGTAAGTGGCTACAGGAAGCTTTTGATACCCTAATACCACGCAGAGCAACACAAAACAGCAAAAGAAAAGAAGCTTCCTGGAGAAATACAGGGCTTAAAGAGATTAAACAGCAAATTAGAAAGCTGCAATGCGCCTGGCTCAAAACACACACCAATCAAGAAAAACTTCACCTACAGAAACGTAACAGATTATACAAGTCAGCAATCAAAAAAGATAAAAAAAAAGATATTATTCACACAGAATTCAAAATGCTAAATATGCTAATCAGGAATTCGATAAAATTCCCACTGAATTTCATAAACCAGATTGCCTACAAGGAGCTCATCCTTTCACTCAAGAATTCACAAACTATCAAATCTTTACACAACCAAAGCAGACACATTTGACTCCTATTTAAAACAAAGAAAAATAACCAGCACCGACCCTTTTCCAAAACAACCATCCAAAAAAAGACTAACCCAGCCTCTGCATTCCTTCTAACAGATATCACACAATTAATTTATGGACCTGGTCAAAGCAAGCAGGCCTGTAGGCAGCCCTTCTGACCTTTGTCCACCACAAACCTTCAAGAAAATTCTTCTAACTACCTCCCCTGCCACACCTGTAAGAAGAATCATCAACAATGTATTAGTTACGGGAATATTTCCAGAAGACCTCAAAAAAACTCCTACATACGCCCCTTACTAAAGAAAAGAATCCTAGACCCGCTTAACCCTGACAACAGGCCGATTTCAAATGGACCTTTCCTGGGCAAAGTGATAGAAAGAGCAGGATTCGCCCATATGTCACAATTCATTGAAGATAATTCCATACTTTGAGACTTCCGAACAGGATTTCATCCAGGAAGAGGCACAGAATCTGACCTCCGAGCCATCTGAACAGAGTTGACCAGAACAGGGTTGCTGCACTACTTCTCTCGGACCTCTAGGCCGCCTTTGACATGGCTGACTAGACACTCAAATACAAAGACTCTACGAAGCTGGCATAGAGGGGACTGCTCTCGACTGGATGACATCCTACCTTCAAACCATAAGTAATGTCATCCATTTCTCATCCAATCCGTACTTCATAAAAGCAGCGGTCTATCAAGGCTCTATCATCTCACCCATGCTTTTCAACATTTACATGAAGTCATTACCGGCACTGACAAATCAATTTCACCTCACATGCTATAACTATGCAGATGGCAAACAAATACTCCTTGAACTGGAAAGCCCCAAAGACATTGGAAACTCACAAAGTTTCAGTTGCCTCAGAGTCGTTGATCAGTGGATGACATGGGGCCATCTCAAACTAAATGCTTCCAAAACAGAAATACTCACCTGTGGCGACTGGAAAAATTATGACCCACTCACCGCCTAGCCTGACAATCTGGGAACACCGCCTAAAGTATCTAAGGAAGTCAGAAACCTCAGAATTACCATGGACTCCAAGCTATCAATGAATGCCCAAGTGGACAAACTAACAAGATGCAGCTTTATTACTATAAAAATTCTGAGACGCATTTTCCCCCACCTGGGATTTCCACAAAAGGCCCAGGCTACTATCTCTCTTGTTATGTCAAAACTCGATCGGGCCAATAGCCTCTACCAAGGATCATCTGTAACAACTATGAAAAGACTATAACCGATTCAGAACTCTGCTACCAGACTACTCTTACATATAAAGCCACAAGTCCACATTTCCCCTGCTTAGAAGGCCCTACATTGGTTACCGGTTGCCAGACAATCTATATTCAAGCTGCTTTGCATCACCCACAAAGCGAAACACCAAATACATTCAACAAAGGAACCTTTTCTTCAGAGGGATACTCAACAGTTGGTTCTTTCCCACATAACCACTATACTCCAACATAAATATACAGCATATCCCTTTGTATATAAGCAGTTATTTGGATTATATGTGTGCACCTAGATATGTGTACTTCTTTGTATAAATGTGAATACTAATCTAGTGGATAAAGATTTATTAGTTCTGCTTCACAAATGTACATAATACTCATGGTTATATTTTTCTATGTCTAACATGTGTAGAGGTCACTGCATAAATAAGTAAACGTTTATAATAACTGTTCATCTACAGTTGCTTCATTATTGAGGGGACATTATACACACAAACATACACAAATACATTTGTCTAAAGTACAGCAACACTTGAAAGTCAACTTAAATCTAGATGTATTACCTTACTTATACATACATGCCTTCCATGTACTTGTATATCTTTATAGTTATTACTTATTGCCTTACTCCTAATACAGCATCTCCAATGCACTATCTCACACCATACCTCTCTTAATATATCCTCTATCTCAACTCTGACTCAGCCCAAACCTTAATCTACTACTCTCTCCAATGCATTTCCCGATTTTTCACCCTATACCTCTCTCAACATATCATCTACCTCCACTTTCTAACTACTATGATCCCCAAAATAAGTCTTTCTAGACTCTTTCGTACTCTACCCTTACTATGATCCCCAAAAAACTCATTGGACTATTCCCTCCTCTACCCCTACCTTGAATCATCTCAAACCTTTTACTATTCAGTTCTCCCAAACAAGCATTTCTAAACCGCTCCCTCGGACCCCCCCCCCCCACTCATCCCAAACCTCCTACTGCTATGATCTCCAAATAAACACTTTCTAGACCCTTCCCTCTTCTATCCCTCCACTCTGCTTTTTAATCCAACTAACATACTCAGATGTACACGGCTCAAATTCATTTCATAATTCCCTATACTAATTCACCACTAGTCCTGTTTTGGGTTCCAGAGTAGCGTGCTACTCGGTGAAAAGCGCTTTAATGCATCATAAGGGGTATCAAGAGCTGTACAAATGTACGCCTCCCTCTTCTATCCCTCCACCATCCTCTTCAACCCAAATAACAGACTCACATGTCCACTGCTCAAATTAATTTCTTATTTCCCTATACTAATTCATCACTACTCCTTTTCGGGTTCCAGAGTAGCGTGGTGTTCGCCGAAAAGCGCTTCAACACCCTGTCAGGGGTAGTAAGCGCTAAATTAATGCAATTACAATTTCCAACCTTGTGGCTTTGGCCCCCTTAATGAGATGGATCAGGATATGGGCGAACACCTATTTGGAGCTAAACCAGGCAGTGAATGAAAACTGATGGTCCTTAGAGGGTGCCCTGGGACGACCAGATCTTTTTGAACATCCAAAGAGCATCATCAAAAAGACTTAAAGTGGATAAAAATAAACTTACTCATATATAAGTAGGCTAAGAGAGAAAAGAGTAAATGGGTGCAACCCTCTGTGTGGGCTTACATGTTATTAAAAACCTGCCTATCAATATAGCCCAATTTAGGGATGGTCACTAACCCACAACATCGATTTTTGCTATCAAGGTTTAGGTTCAACCTTAAACATCGCCTTCTGGCTGTTTCACATGGGCACTATAAAGAACAGGAGATGGGCCTGTGTTCTCTCCAGAGGGCAGTTTACATTTCATTCTGTTCTGTGGCCACTACTGTATTGTAAGACAAAGGTACATAGTCCCCCTGTTAAAAATGACAAGTTTTTCGGTGGCCTATCTGGATGCTTATTGATAAACTGTAGAAATGTTTAATGTTTTAATATTTTATACTGTGTGGTTTTATGTTGCTTTTATGGTTTTAATTAGTCGAATAAAGTATTTGCTGACTGACTGGCTCGCTCGCTATGGTAAACAACACTGGCGACAGAGCATACCTCGGTCCAGTTCCTCTCGCCAACGCCCATTTCATGGATACCAGGCCTGCCATGTACACGCTGGCAGTAGTTTGTGCATATGACAGCTTTACCCACCTGCCAAAGTTTGTACCTTTAACAAATATAATGCCATCACATTGTGTCAAATAAACATCCCAGAACCGACCCGGCCAATGCCTAAGGCCTGTCTGCAGTTTCCTGGGCATTCAATACGTGTGTTAATCGTCGAAGGCTGTGAATGCTGTCTCTGTCTGATACAAACCAAGACTGATCCGGGGATACTAAATCAGATACTGTCGTGCAATTCTATTTTCCAATATTTCACTCAACAGTTTAACATCAGTATTAAGCATAGACAGAGGCCTGTATGATTAAATATTCCCAGGGTCTCTATCCGGCTTAAGTATCAGGACCCACCATTGCCTCTCGCATTGATTCAGGCATATATTCATATCCGTTAGCCTCAAACAAATTATCTATCAGTTTTGCAGACATCGCTCGATATATTTCACTAGGCAGGTCATCATCGACACAGGAGGTTTTGCCTTCCTTCATATCACTTAAGACTTTATACATCTCCCTTCTATCTATCGGCTTTTCCAATAATTATTTCTGCTCGGCACTTAGCTTATGTTATTGCAGTCTTCCATGTATGCTTTATTTGAGTTAAGTCTGGCTCCTGAGTCTGACAATACACTGCTTCCAACAACTCCTGGAAAGCATTTAGCATGCCTCCCTGTTCAGTCATCCTTCACATCTGGCTGCATGTGTAATTTTGTAGTATACGCGCACAGCTGCTCTCTTTTTAAGGTCCAAGCCAGTAGTTTCCCTGCCCTGTCCCTCCCTGTATGACATTTCTCCATAAACTGTGTGCTTTTCTTAAGTTTCAGTCGTTCTCTATTTGCCTCTCAAATTGCCGCTATCTGCGCCCACTTTTTAGGGTCCAATAAACACTGTCTCCAGCAGCAGCAGTTCCTTATTCTTACTGCGTAGAGTAAACTTTTCTGTATACCAAAAGTGCTTGCAATGCACTCTCCCCTGAGGGAAACCTTACTCGCCTCCCACTCAACACCCCCAGAGCTTACAGTTTTCCAATTTTGCCCAAAAAGTTTTTGAAATAGGTGTGTATGTGGTCAGCGAAAACAACCCTTCAGTTCGTAGCCACCCTTTTTGGACGCTGGCTTGTTGCCTTACCAGTCCAAATTCCACTAATAGTGGTGAGTGTTCCAATATAGAAAGAGCCAGATACTTTGTTTGGAGATGTAGGAAAGTAGGATCTGCTTTTATGGCTCCCGCCACTTTTTGCCTTGTGCTATACTATTTCAGACTAGTCTGACTGGGATCCTGCTAATCAGGACCCCAGTCTCTCCACTTTCTCCCCTAAACTGTTGTGGTCAGTACTTGGGTACATCCCAGATTGGATACTGGGGGTACCCTTTTCAGTCCCTAGTATATGGTACTAAGGTACCCAGGGCATAGGTACCCCAGAGGTCCCCCATGAGCTGATGTATGTATTATGTCACTCATGGGAGACCATTCAAACTGCAACTACAGGCTAGCCATTGCAACCTGTATAAGCTGGTGCTAGCACTACTTACGATAGATATAGGTTTCCACCTTCTTGGGTCACTGCACTTAAAACCTATAAGTCACCCCTATAGCAGGCCTTTGCAATCCAAGACACCTGAAGGAATCTCCATTGGAGTGAAGGAGTCACTTCCCTGCATCTTCAGGAACTGAAACTAAGCTGACCGGTCTGCTGATCCAGAGCTCCCACGGACTCCAGAGAGGCTAAGCAACACAGGTGTTGGTTCTTCTCATCCCTCGAGGCCTGCCCTGCCCTGCCCTCTCACCAGGTTTAAGGCAGGTATCCCTCGTAGGAGCTGCAGGAACCGAATCCCTGTGCACCCCGTCGACTTGCCGTTGCAAAGGCTTGTTGGCTTCCTTCCACCAAGATCTTCGGGCTCTAGTAGCCCCAAACTCAAACATCTCCAGTGACCGAAATCTTAACCCACACCGCATCGTTTGCACCGTGGTCTGCATCTTTTGGTGAGCTGCTCAAGGTCCTCTTGCAACTCCAGTGCCTCCGAACTGTGGGTCCTGTTAAGGGTCATCGTTGATTCTTTTGGGCTCCCCGGATTGCTTGGGTCTGCCCAGACTGCCCTGCTTGTGGTGAGTCTCCTGGACCTTGCTGGTCCCGACACTGCACCTTCTTCACTCTCCACGTTGTTTGCAGTTGCCAAGGCTTGTCGTCCTCCCGGACGCCAACTCCTCAACTGTTTACACCCGACGTGGGACAGCCCGTGCACAGCTCCTGGTCTTCCACAGCGTCGCCTGGTCCTCACAGCTGCAGTGTAACTCTCCTGCAACTCCCGACAGCGGTGGGCATTTGTAATCCAGGTCTCGGGGTCACTTCTGAGTCACAGACTCTGCCCCCTCTGCTTGCAGGTACGCCTCACCTAGAATCCACCTTCGGATTCCACCAGAGGTTTTCTCCTTCTCCAGCAGCAGCATTTTTCTGAAGTCCTCCATTGGGTTTGACGGCGGTTTCCGACACCACTTAACACCTATGCACCCGGCTTCCCTGGTGTAGGTAACGTGGGTACTATGGTATCCATGGGGGGTGGCTCTCCAACCTCGCCTTCCACGGTGTTTCTTCATGGTCCACTGGGAAGGGTCCTTTTTCTTTAAAATTGCAACCGCGACTTACACGTCGATTCGTACAGAGAACGCAGTTGTGTTCCCACACTGCACACGATCTCCGTGGGGATCCTAGTCTTGGGAGGTTCCTTGGGTCCCCAGCAATTCTACGTCCTCTGGACACTGTCCTGACACGAGTCGTGGTTCTTATACCACTTTCTTAGTATATATGGTTTGGTCCCCCCTGGGGTCCACTGTGTATTTTGTGCTATTTACCTGATTTCTATACAAAGTATTGTGTGCATTGTGCATATCGCTGGGTAGGAGACATCTCTATGTGTTAGTGAGTGTTACATAATAAGGAAAATGCTACTTACCAGTATGCATCTGTTCCTGGCATGTAGAGCTGCAGAGTTGTACACTGTGCATAGATCGCCATCTGGTGTTGGGCTGGGATGTTTGCATGTTGCTTTTGTCTTCGAAGAAGTGTTGTAGTCCCGAGACTGGTGACTCCTCCTTCGGTCGACAGTGCGCATGGGGATCGGCTCCATCGTTAGATTGTTTTTGCCACGTAGGGTTAGATGGAGTAGTAAGAGGTAGAAAGATGTCCATGCATGATGTATCTAAATAAGATAATACTGGAACAGATAGAGGTATCCGGGGAGGCGAGTGGGCGTGTACAACTCTGCAGCTCTACATGCCAAGAACAGATGCATATTGGGAAGTAGCATTTTCTGTTCGTGGCATATGAGCTGCAGATCGTGCACTGTGCATAGACTATACAGCAGTTACCTCCTTAGAGGTGGCTACCTGTATCTGTTGCAGTAGTTTGCAATAGTGTTTTTAATACAGCCTGGCCCACACTAGCTTGTTGTTTTGCCTGCACATCTCCACAATAGTGTTTTGTTAAGGTGTGTGGTGTAGCCCAAGTTGCTGCCTTACATATGTCATCTAGGGGAATGTGCCCTAAGAATGCCATAGAAGCCCCTAGTTTGCGTGTAGAATGAGCCCTAGGGGGAATGGTTAATGTTTGTTTGGCTTTGATGCAGCATATTTGTATGCATTTTACACTCCACCTTGCAATTCCTATTTTGGATATAGGATTACCCTTATGAGGTGGGGAGAAAGCCACAAAAAGTTGTTTGGTTTTCCTAAAGTATTTTGTTCTTTCACGATAGTAGAGTATTGCTCTTTTAACATCTACGGTGTGTAAAGCTCTTTATGCCACTGCGTCTGGTTGAGGAAAAAATACTGAGAGTTCAACAGACTGGTTGAGATGGAAGGCAGATACTACTTTGGGTAAAACATTTGGGTTTGTTCTAAGAACCACTTTGTTATGATGGATTTGTAAAAATGGTTCTTGTATGGTTAATGCCTGGAGTTCACTCACTCTTCTGAGAGATGTGATAGCAACTAAAAAGGCTACTTTCAAAGTGAGGAACTGTAGTTCAAATTTGTGGAGAGGTTCAAAGGGAGGAGCCATGAGTCTGGTAAGAACCACATTTAGGTTCCACACCGGAAAGAGTGGAGCTCTTGGTGGAATTATTCTTTTAAGTCCTTCCATAAAAGCTTTGATAGCGGGAACTCTAAAAAAAGACAAATGTTGTCTGTTTTGTAGGTAGGCCGCTAAGGCGGCTAGATGTAACCTTATAGATGTATATGCTAGGTTACATTGTTGTAGATGCATTAGGTAAGAGATGCTCTGAATGGACGCATCTAGTGGGTTGATCTTGTTGTGTGTGCACTAAATTACGAATCTCTTCCATTTTGCTGCATAGCATGCCCTTGTGGTAAGGAGTCTAGCTTTTTTTATAATGTTAATACAGTCTGGCGGGAGATTAAGGTATACAGTCTGGCGGGAGATTAAGGTAGCCAAACTCTAAGATTTCAGGAGCCAGATCGCAAGGTTGAGTTGATTGGGTTCTGGGTGCCTTATCTCTCCATGGTTCTGAGTAAGAAGCTTGGGTGAGAGGTGAAGCTTTTGATGTGGTACTACTGATAGTTCCAATAGAGTTGTGAACCATGGTTGTCTTGCCCATGTTGGAGCAACTAGGATCATTGTGAGGGAACGTTGTTTGAGTTTCCTCACCAGTAATGGAATGAGGGGGAGAGGCGGAAAAGCGTAAGCAAAATTGCCTGACCAATTCAGCCATAGCGCATTGCCTTTGGATAATGGGTGTGGATACCTGGATGCGAAGTTTGGGCATTTTGCGTTTTGGTGTGTGGCAAACAGATCTATTTCTGGGTGTCCCCACATGCAAAAGAATGGAAGAAGAACTTGAGGATGAAGTTCCCATTCGTGTATCTGTTGTGCCTGATGACTGAGCAGATCCGCATCTGATTGTATACTCCTGGTATATGTTCTGCCAGGAGGTATATCTTTTGCGGAATGGCCCATTTCCATATGCTCTGTGCTAGGTGTGATAACTGTAGGGAGTGTGTGTCCCCCTTGCTTCTGTATGTAATACATTGCTGTCATGTTGTCTGTACGGTTCAGAACAGCTTTGCCTAGCAGGTGTAGTTGAAAAGATTTCAATGTTAGGAAGATTGCTAACAATTCCAGGTAGTTGATGTGAAATTGTTTTTGTTGGGGGGTCCAGACACCTTGAGCGGTATGGGTTTGAAGATGTGCTCCCAGCCGGTGAGCGATGAGTCTGTTGTTAACACTATCTGTGGGAGTGGCTCGAGGAACGACCGCCCTTTGGAAAGGTTCAGCGTGGTCCACCACTTCAGACAGCGATGGGTGCGGTCGTCTACCAACACCAGATCTGTTAGCTGACCTTGAGCCTGGTTTCATTAACGTGCTAGACACTCTTGTAATGGACGCATTTGTAGTCTTGCATGAGGAACGAGAAAAATGCAAGAGGCCTTCATCCCAATTAGTTGCATGAACACTCGTGCTGGTAGTGATTGTTGTGGCTGAAATCTTTGAACTAGCGTTTGTATAGCACTTATCCTGACTGTGTTGGGATATGCTAGAGCTGCGGAAGAATTTACTGTTGCTCCTAGATATTGTTGTATTCTAGACGGATGGAGATGGGATTTGCCCACATTTATTGTGAATCCCAGACTGTGAAGGAATTGTATAGTACGGAGCGTGTGTTGAAGAATTGTATAGTACGGAGCGTGTGTTGTGGGATTTTGCTTTTACCAGCCAATCGTCCAGGTATGGGAAGACATGAATCTGCGGTCTTCTCAAATGGGCTGAAACCACTGCAAGGCACTTGGTGAAGACTCTGGGTGCCGTGGTGACTCCGAATGGGAGAACTTTGAACTGGTAGTGTTGACCATCTACCACAAATCTGAGATATTTCCTGTGCGTGGGATGAATGGGAATGGAAAATAGGCATCCTTTAGATCTAGAGTGGAGAGAAAGGCGCCTTGCTGTAGTAGTGTAAGCACTTGTTGTAAAGTGATCATGTGGAAGTATTCTGATTAGATGTAAAAGTTGAGCGGTCTGAGGTCCATTATTGGCCTGAGAGCAGCCCTTTTTTGGAATTAGAAAATGTTGGGAACAGACCCCTGTGCCTTGATGAGGCAAGAGAACTGGCTCTATTGCATGTTTTTGTAACATTGCTTGAACCTCCTGTTTGAGGAGCATCAGGTGTTCTGACAACATTGGACGCTGTTTGGGAGGAATGTTGGGAGGGGTAGAAGTGAGTTCCAGGCAATAACCATACTGGATAATTTGTCTTACCCACTTGTCTGTTGTGATGGAATTCCAGACAGGCAGGAACTGTGAGACGTCTGCTGACAGGAGTGGGATGATCGGGGGGAAGCGCAGGGAAGTCACTGTTTAGTATTCGGGGAGTTGCGGGTGTTACCCCTGCCTCTACCCTTGTTGTTGTTACCCCTGTAACCTCCTCTAGTGTATCCTCTGGAAAAGGAGCTCTGCTTGGGACTTTTGTAGGATGAGTATGGGTGTTCTGGTGTACTTGTCTTGGAGCCTGCTCTTTAGAAGGAACAACGAAAGGAGCCTCTAGTAGAGGGTGACTGTATGGCTTCCATAGACTTGGCAGTCTCTGTGTCCTTTTTTATCTTTTCTAAAGATGTGTCTACTGCAGAGCCAAAGAGGTGCTCCTAGTCAAAAGGCTGATTAAGGATGGTATTTTGTACCTCTTGTTTAAAACCAGATACCCTGAGCCAGGCGTGTCGGCGTAGCAAAACACTGGCATTTATTGTGCGGGACACGGTGTCTGCTGCGTCGAGCACGCATTTGATGGATGTACTAGTTATTAGCTTGCCTTCCTGTATAAGGTCATTGGCTTTGCCCTTATGTTGTTGAGGTAGGTGTTGAATGAGCTTTTCCAGCTCATCATAGTGGGCCCTACCATATCTTGCCAGAAGGGCTTGTGTGTTGGCTATTTTCCAGGAGTTTGCAGTTTGAGACGCCATACGTTTGTCTGAGGAGTCTAATAATTTAGATTCTTTGTCAGGAGGTGGTGTGTCACCTGACCCCTGAGAGTTTGCCCTCTTGCGTGCATTGGCTACTGTTGGAAAACAAGGCAGCATCTGTGAGGCCTGCACAAATAACATGACTACATTTGTCCTTCACTGGGAACCAAACACCCAATTGTAGCGCCTGACTCTCAGAGGGTAGCGTTGCAGAGCAGTCTGAGGCTTACTCAAGGGAGGTGATGTGGGCTAGTAATCGCCATTTGCAGGTGCGCAGAAATAATACTCAATAATTGATTGTCCAGTCTGTACTTTGCTTTATAAAAGTAAGAGTACATTTATTAAACACACACACTACTCAATACTATGCACCAATTTACAAATATGCATAAGCTGTTGGAATTACTTTGCGACATTGCATAACATCTACACCCCTCCCGCAGGGGGGGGGGGGGGGGGGGGGGGGGGTCTAGTACCACCACTCCCATGTATGCACATCAACTTGCCCCCAATGCAGTTAGTTGACCATAACCTGGAGCGAGGGCCCTGCGCACTGGCACCATCCCAGTGGCGACCCACCCCATTACCTCAACAAGCATTAAAAAGGGGTAAACCTGCCTTGGTGACACATGACCCTGACTGAGCATCTCCTACTGACCATAACGTATGCACCTCTATATCTTAAGGGCTAGCAGTCTGGGGTCTTCACCTAAGCGCAGCAGCAAGATTCCATGTTTACGCACACTTTAGAATGACAGTACCCATTACCTTAGTTGATCATTTGAATGCATTGCAATTACAGCCCCTAAAGGCATCACAGATGAAATCACAGGATTACGCATATACAGCCAGACACCCTAGCAGGACTGTCTGACAACATAACCCCACGTGGCGTATGACATCACCTTACACCAGCACATCACATTAAACAATTGAACTTCAGTCCCTCTGAAAGAAATAACTATTAGTATAAGCATTTCGGTGCAGTTACACCACTTCACCTCCAGGGGATGCCCTTCTCCAGACATCCCCAACTCAGCCCTTCACTCCATGATGCACATCGTCGTACACCCTCAGCTGTAGAACATAAGTTTCAGCCCAGAAGGTGATAAATGCTGGCTGAGCCCTTGAGGGGTTATTATTTCAGATGCCCCAGGAAACTTATGGGGGACTGTTCTCCTTTCTGCTGGGGGAGGCTGCGGTGCTCCTGCAGCCCCCATGCACTCCCTTTCACCCATGAGGGTGACCGTCTCCTCTGGGGGCCACCAGGCGCCAACAACGAGGTTCTCCCCATGCCTTGCATTATGGGGCGGTCTTCACTGGCTTACTGCGCCAGCCTTTCGCCTGGCTCTTGTTCTGTGCCTCTCTTCTGCCCGCGCAGAGGCCACTGCTCCGGCGCACCAGTCCTGGGCTCCTCTTCTGGTGCTATTAGGGTCCTGGGGGCAGTCAGAGGGTCTCTCCTTCCAACTGCCCATTGCACCAGGCTCCAGCACCTTCAGCCTCAGCCGACCACACACCAGAGAGAGCTTCTCTTCCTGTGCAAGCACTTTTTAAAAGTTGAGTAGGGGGCTGGCAGGAAGTCCTTGTTGGTCCTATCAAACAGCGACACATCACTTTCCTGCCCCTGCTCCCTCCTTCTTGTCCAGCCTCTGGGTTTGTTCAAAATGGCGTCGTCCAGTGTCTCTGGCCACATGGCCTCTGAAACCCCACTCCTTCCCTCCTTGGTGCAGCCTGGTGCCTGGCACCCAGCGACAGCAGTTGATAGATTGGCCTGCAGCCCCACCCATCTTCTCTTTGTGGAGAGGAGGCCCTAGCTTGTGGAAGAAAGGTTATCAATCCATCCAGTTGAGGTCAGCCCTCAGCCTGGGTCTGGTCATGGCTGGCTCAGAGAAATATGACAGTTCTGGATGACCCAAAAGCAGTACAAATATGACTTTGGACTCTGCAGAATACTTCTTTTCACATTTGCTACATTGGACTTAAGTGCGTGTCTGGAATCTGTAGGCCTAATTGAAGTTAATCTAGCCCCTGGCTCCACATTCCCATAGGGGAATAAGGAAGTGAAAACACAGTAAAACACACTGACTTTCCCTGGCATGTCTCTTCCATCCTGAGTTCACTGTGGGTGAGTGCCAACTTATGAGGCTCTCCCACCGTAAAAGCTCAACAATGAGGTGCTCAAAAAGCGAAAAATCCGGGCGGCCCATAGTGTCAGAACCACCTTCTAACAGCTACAACCAGTGAATCTAAAGGAAGTTGAACCTTGATGTATATGGGGTCAGTGGGAGCTGCCTTGTATTTTTTATCTATTCTGGGGTTAAGAACTCTAGCTCTAACTGGGTCTTTGAAAACCTCAGTAGCGTGTCTAAGAAGACCTATTAGCATGGGCAAAACATGAATAGATTTTTGTGGTTGGTCAAAGGTCCCTTGCTCACTATGCCACTGGATTCAAGCTAGCCTGGCTGATGACGGCTGATTAGCCCCAGGATGCTTGTTTCCGGTCCAGGGAAGACATAGCTTGGCAGTTGGGGCTGGACTGTTCCCATGAGGCACAGGGTCGGACTGATTTGCATAAGGCCATGTCTGAACTGGGGTGGCGAGTGAGCTAAAGAATGATGATGGATTAAACCCAGATCAGTTGACTGGGGTAGAGTGCTTGCAATGTTCAACACTCCGTCCATCATCCTCTTTGGTTTTGATTTGGTCAAAGGTCTCTAGCAGAAAATCCTCTTCTACAGGATCTGAGTGTAGTTTGACTTCATGGTATGTTGCGGCCGTATTGATTAGTTGGGCAAAACCCATATTGTCATCTGGCGGAGATGGTTTTGAGGTGTAGAAATCCAGATCGTTATTTAGATCAGGATCAGTATTATAGTCATGCCATGGGTCTGGATCCTGTGGTGTCTCATCAGGATCCTCAGTGTCTAATGGTACTATATCTTCATCTTCTTGCCCATCCTCCTATGCATTGTCACTATCCTCTGGTTGTGGAGAATGTGCTGGAGAAATTAGTGTTAATTGGTGGAGGGAATGAAGGTGGTGGTGAAGTATTAGTAGCTATGTGTAATTTTTTTGGAAGAACTGGAGTATGTGGCAAATGTTCCGGTTTCCTCTTTGTAGTTAACTTGGTAACTACCAGTCTTTGGGTGAATTAAAATGGTAGTTGTATTGTGCTGTAGGACTTTGTCAGAATAGTTTAGGGACTACTTGGGCTTTTTAAAAAACATTTTGGGTGAGGGCAGTCGTGCTGGTTTTATTTTTTTATCGTTGTGGAGGACCGGCGTAGACATCATTGGTGACAGTCATTTATCAGTTTTTGTCCAAGTGGTTGATTATCATAGGGGAGACCGAGAAAGGAAATCTGGACCTTAGTGGCAGGCCCCTGGACCAATCTGCACCCTGCAATTGAGCCCTAGTTCCTGGAGGGGCTTGAAAGACCTTGCGGCGGTCCCGCACCGCGGGAGACCGAGAAAGGAAATCTGGACCTTTGTGGCTGGCCCCTGGACCAATCTGCACCCTGCATTTTAGCCCTAGTCCCTGGAGGGGCTTGAAAGACCTTGCGACGGTCCCGCAACGCAGGACGCGCGCGGGCGACGATCGGGCGAAGACAGGCCCGTCTTAGCCCGAAAGAGGCCGGGCAGGGCCAGGCCTTTTGATCATGCTTTTAAGGTACTGATACATGGATAATGTAAAAGCAGTATAGCTCAAGGACAATATTTCCTCCTATAGACTGTGCCTTATATTAGAGGTTATTAATGTAACTATATACTTAAGCATTTCTGAAATTAACCCAATGTTTGCTACTATTATTCTTTTTACTCTAAAGCCTGTAGTACCCGTGTGTAGAGAGTTATTATGGGGAAAAGAAAAGCGTCAAGCGCCCAACTAAAAGGGAGTGAAAAATCAGGGGCGCATTCACGTCAGACTCTACTTAGTTACCTAACGGGGGCTGTAGGCGTAATCGAGCAACAAATCATAACAGTGGAAGAGGCATTAAATCCTGGAATTATGGGCTTAGAGGGGGGAGACGCAACCGATTGTAGTTACACAACAGGGACTTTCTTCATATGAAGAAGTTTTTAGGACTACGTCGAATACAAATGGATGCGTAGTGAACCTCACGGATAACATTTCAGGGAGCGAGCAAGATTATGACACACAACCACCCACCAAGCGAGTGAGAAACCCAGATACTGCCCACTCTATAACAGGAGATAGCGTTACAAAATCAAGAGGGGCCCTCCGGTTAACTAGCAATAAGGTTTGTAAAAATGGCAAATCTAAGGCGATATGTAAACCAGACAAACTGAAATCTAGTGTCAGCATTAATACCTATATCCAAAATGAGGTGGAAAACTTAAAAAAGAGGGTGGAAGCTTTAGACACTTTTCTAAGAGACAGCTTAGGCGGCTTATCGCGTAAAGTTGCCTCGATGGAGGAAGTTTTACTTACATTTTTAGACAAAGTACAGTCTTCCGAACGGCCCCCCGCACAAGAGTTATCAACTGCATATATGAGCAATCAGACTTACAAATTTAACCTTGGGTGGTGCCATATTGATCATCATGCCCCAGTACCCAGTGAGGGAGCCCAGCAAGTAACATATGAGTCAATGAAAAATATTCCGCTAGTTAATCAAGTGAACGACCCCCCCAATATCCCCTTGATTACGAGCAGATCTAATTATCCCCCTTTTGTAAGTGGGAAAAATAACATCTCTAGGTGTCAGAGCGAAAAAGTAATTGAGAGGCCCGCAATAAGTCTGGACCTACCGCCAGCGGCTACCCCGTATGTAGTGGTACTAGTGAATATTCCGAAAATACAAGAAGGGATGGCCGAAAATTGGGAGATCTTAAGGAACAAGACGATACATTGGCTTTGTTTAAGGACTGGCCTAACAGAGGCTATTCGAAGAATTTAAGATGATTAGGAGAGTAAAGTGGGTAGGCAGGGGAAGGATGAATTTGATGGGAGATTGTGTGGTGCTGACCCTTAAAACCCCTCAGTTAGTTCACCTAATTTTAAGTAGAGTAGGAAACCATACCTCCCTAGAGCAGGGCGCTAATTTAGTCCCATTCATTTTTTTTTATCAGCCCTCTCACTATACAGTCCAGTCATACAGGAAAGCACCTAACCAGAGTAACAGACCTCTATTCAATCTCCCTACGTATAATCGTTTCAACCCACTTGTTAAGCTTGAATCAGTGGATTGACCACAAACCTCGCAACACACTCAGCCAGCTGTATCAAGAAATATTAGGGGCCCTATCATGGAGAGAGTGATGAATGTAGGAGAAAGGTGTATAAAAAACCTGGTATACCCGGATGTTATGATGAATGTTGACGGGTCTACAAGCAATATCATTTTACATAATACGGTTGTAGGTACAGCACAGTCCATCTTACAGGCTAACCATATAGTAGGGAAATCTAAGGGAGAACAAGGGGACGGTAGAGGAAGCAGAAAAGATAAGTGCATGATCTTATCTTGGAATGTGGCAGGCTTAAAAAGTAAGGTGGTTAACGAAGTGTGGTCTGAGTTTGTGGGCAAATTTGAGATCCTTATGCTACAGGAAACTTGGACGATTGATGCCATCAACATCAGTGGGTATAAAACTTTTCATTGTCCTGCAATGGCTTCCTCACATGGCAGAGCAAAAGGGGGTCTCTGCATATATATTACAAATTATTTGAATGTAAGGAAAATAGAGTCAAGGGTCAAGGATTGATATTATGAGATTACTAGCTTGCATATAAACCAGGCGTCGCATTTAATTCTGTTGAACTTCTATAGTAATGCTCCCCCAGAGATGCTCAAAGATGTATTGAAACGTCTCGGTAACGATCTGCATGACTTACAGTCCCATCCAACCAATGATGTTTTTATTATTTGGGGAGGGGACTTTAATTCCCCCCTCTGCCAATATATGGATAATGGGGTCTGTGGTATTCAGTGCGAGAAAGGCAGTGGACTCGCCCATTTCCAACACACGTGTCCCAGGGATTTTATAAACGATATATATTGTTTACACATGACTTAGGTTTTGCAAATACTCTATGCTCGCCTACGGTCCCTTTTGGTCCTACTTTCAACAGCCGAGGCACCTTTTGTACTATATATTTTATAATTACTTCAAACAGATATTCTTCATGCATTAGAGGCTTTAGAGTTCATGATATTCCCCTAAGCGATCATTTTCCCATTAGTATTGACGTGGCAGTGCATAAACAGGACATTAACACGAGAGATGGCACACCACATTTTGTGGATAATGTAACTTTGCATAGACAAAACTGCTACGCGCTTAGATGGGCGATGGTGGATCCTGAAATATTTACTAGTACAGTTCTGTCAAAATGCATAGATACATTTTTATCCTGTCTGGACGAGAGGGCTTCACCTCAGGAAATTCTGGACAGTTTCTCTGTAATTTCTAGCCACATTAAAGAAACACTGCTTATAAAAATTAACAAGAATGTGAAACACAAAAAAGGCTGGTTTGACACTAATTGTACTAAGGCTTATTCGAGGCTTAAACACTCCCTCCGTGTGGCAGAAAATAATCAGGAAAATATAAGAAAAGCCAGAAGAGATTATAACAAGGCTTTAAAAGACAGAAGGGTGGCAATGAAAGAGGAAGCATGGCTCACACTACCTGAGGTCTCAGAGAACCAGGATTCTTCCGCCTTTTGGAAGGCGGTAAATGCGCCCTTCCTGGGGGAGTGTGATAAAGCACGATTAGAGATAGCAATCACCGAATCAGAGTGGATATTGCATTTTTCTAATTTGTACAACAATACTAGGCCGACTGAGCCGGACTTGAGTTTAAACGTGGGGTCACCTGAGTCTTTATTACATCCAGTAGATCTCCTCTTGCAATTCACCTTAGGCTAAGTTAATAAGGGAATTAACTAAAGCAAGGGGGAAAGGCCTCGGGGTTAGACTGAATCCCAGTGGACCTTTTTAAGTCTAATTTAGCACTCAGGGGTCCAGTTTTAACACAGGTTTTTAATGCATGTGGTACACGGGGTCTCATATCGACATGGTATGATTCAATAACTGTTCCCATTTTAGGAAAGGGGATAGGGCCAACCCAGTCTGCTACTGTCCGATTTCATTGTTGGACTCCACTGTCAAGATAGTCGGAAGAATTATATTGGATAGGTTACAGGTTTGGGCGGAGGAGCATTTAATAAGTGACCTACAATATGGTTTCCGTAAAGGCCTTGGAACAATTGAACAGGGTCTTAATTTACATATTCTTTTAGATAAATATATTAAAGTAAAAAGGGAAAAGCTATTTTTAACCTTTGTTGATATGACAGCGGCATTCGACTGTGATTCATGATAAGCTGTGGCATATTTTAGAGGGGTTAGGGATTGATGTTTTAATAGTTGCTTTTTTAAAACCGCTTTACTCAAAAGCACAGGCAAGGGTACGCTACGGGCTGGACGGAGAATGTACCAAGCACTTTAGAGTGATGAAAGGTGTAAGACAAGGATGTATCCTTGCTCCTTTCCTTTTCACACTTTATATAAATGGTTTAGAAACAAATCTGATACAGGAGTGCAAGGATCTGCCAACTGTAGCTAACCAGTCAGTCCCCGCTTTGTGGTACGCGGATGACGCGGTTTTAATGGCCCGTACACCGTTAGCTCTCCAAAGGGTGGTTAACTCGTTTGCTAGTTTTGTGTCAAATTTGGGCCTCACTTTAAATTGCTTGAAAACATTTAATATGAACTGTGGGGCTGGAACCAATAAGAAAATTAACACCCTTTTTGTAGAATCAAAGGCGATGGAGCACACAAAAACTTTTGCCTATTTAGGAATTTTATTTGAGCATACAGGATCATGGGTTCAGGCAGTGAAAGCAAGAAGGCTTCTTTTTATTAAATCTTTGTTGGCTTTATCTAATTTCAGTAGGAAATTGGGAAAACGTCCCCCAGTTGGACTGCTCCAGATCTATAGAGCCAAGTGTGTAGCTATTGTCATTTATGGCTCAGGAATATGGGGGTATGCCAATGTAGGCTCATTACAAGTGGTAGAAAATACGTTTTTCAGGTTTCTTCTGGCAGTGCCAGAAAGCACCACTACACATGTATGCCACTTTGTTTGGAATTAGTCATTCCCTATTTAGAGGACATTATTAAAATCAAGCCAATTTTACTTTGGCATAGAGTATGCACTAACGATGAAACTGTTTTTAATCGCAACACCCTGAAGGATGCCCTGGGGATAGATGGGGTGAAATATATGTTTAAGTTATGTAAAAATGTTTTTTATTAAAATTGGACATGCAGAATACTTTAGCGACCCAGATTCTATGCGAGCCATCCCCAGGAAAGAATTTAAAGCTAGTTGTCTGCATTTTTTGGGCGAACCATTACAGAATGGAGTAAATCAACGGTTCAGACCCATTATACCATTATGGCAACTCCAACATTACAATCTTATATTTGGCTAGCTACTGGAGATTATGATAGATTTGTTATCACGTTTTAGACTGAACATTTTATTTAGATCTCTAAGCTTTCCCGAACGGAATGACTGGACAAAAATCTTATGTAACTGCCCTTGTGATGATAGCTCGGCACAGTCGACTGTACATTTAATGCTTTTTGTAAATTTTATATCATGCCGAGAAGGAAATGGATTATCCTGGTACTGAGAAAAATTGGTTTGAGACAAAGTCGACCTGCATTTTTAGCGTTACAACTCCTAGACGATGAATTCAAAATTGCTTCTGTGACAGCTTTTAAAAAAAATATTTTTAAATATCGTAAAACCATCATAGTGTAAATCCGAAAGTTGTATCTGTAGATTATACTAAGATTATGTACTTGCTGGAATGTGTACTGTACTTTTATGGTCAACTTTTATGTTTACCGAATAAAGTTTTCTGACTGAAGATGGTAGTTTGTTTCAGATCGGGGAAAAAATGTTCTTCGGAATCGATAGTTTTCTTCGGTGTAGAAGAGTTCTCCTTGGAAACTGTTGTTGCCTGTTTAGTGACAGTATGTGGTACAGAAGCTTTCCCTGGATCCGAGGCCTTCGGTGTGGATTGTTTCGGCTCCGGAGGAGTTTGTTTAGGAGTCTTAGTTATGAGGGTTTTGTCCTTTATTGTGTTCGGCTGCTTTGGTGCAAATGCCTTATCCGGCTGCTTCTGTGCCGAAATTGTTTCCGGTTGCTCGTTTATTCAAAAGTTGTTGAGGGTGCACGTCGAAAGGCACGCAATCGAGACAATACCGTCGGTTAACTGTGATTGCGCGTCGAAAGGGGGTTCGATAACAACACCGACCCATAGCGCAGCAAGTCACATCCGAACCCGATGGTGGAAAGAAACAATCTAACGATGGAGCCGATGTCCATGCGCACTGTCGACCGAAGGAGTCACCAGTCTCGTGACTACAACACTTCTTCTAAGACAAAAACAACATGCAAACATCCGAGCCCAACACCAGATGGCGATCTATGCACAGTGTACAATCTGCAGCTCATATGCCTCGAACATACATATTTTTATAAATACATTGTGTGGTTCTTTTTCACTTCATCTATACCTAGAAGGAATATGCTACTTACCAGTATGCATCTGTTCTTGGCATGTAGAGCTGCAGAGTCACACACTGAGGATAAGATCGCCATCTGGTGTTGGGCTCGGATGATTGCAGGTTGTTGTTGTCTTCGGAAGAAGCCTTTGGTCACGAGGATGGTGACTCCTCCCCTGGACAACAGTGCGCATGGGCATCCACTCCATCGTCAGATTGTTTTTTCGCCATGATGGGAAAAGATGGAGTGTATAGAAATGAAAGAAAGGATGTCCATGTGTAATGTCTAAGTAAGACGGATGCTGGAACAGATACAGGTCCCGGGGAGGCGGGCGGGCGTGTGTGACTCTGCAGCTCTACATGCCAAGAACAGATGCATACTGGTAAGTAGCATATTCCGTTCGAGGCATATGAGCTGCAGATCACACACTGAGGATAGATTATACAGCAGTGCTTCCCCTTAGCGGTGGTCGCCTGTATCCGTTGCAGCAGCTTGAAATAAAGTTTTTAGGACAGCCTGGCCCACGGAGGCCTGTTGTTTGGCCTGCACGTCAACACAATAGTGTTTAGTGAAGGTATGCGTGGTAGACCACGTGGCTGCCTTGCAAATGTCTTCTAAGGGAATGTTACCTAAGAAGGCCATAGAAGCCCCTATTTTACGCGTGGAGTGCGCCCTAGGGGGAACTGTAAGTGTACGTTTAGCCTTGAGGTAGCATATTTGGATGCATTTAACTATCCACCGGGCTATGCCTGATTTGGAGATCGGGTTGCCTTTGTGTGGTGGTGCGAAAGCAACAAAGAGTTGTTTTGTCTTTCAAAAGGGTTTTGTCCTGTCGATGTAATAAAGCAAGGCTCTTTTGACATCTAAGGTATGTAGGGCCCTTTCAGCTACGGAGTCTGGGTTTGGGAAAAAGACTGGTAGCTCTACTGATTGGTTAAGGTGGAAAGGGGAAATCACTTTTGGAAGAAATTTAGGGTTTGTCCTAAGAACCACTTTGTTACGGTGTAGTTGTAAGAAAGGTTCCTCTAGTGTAAGGGCTTGTATTTCACTTACTCTGCGCAGGGAAGTGATTGCGATAAGGAAAGCTACCTTCCATGTTAGGAATTGCAACTCACATTTGTGCATCGGTTCAAATGGGGGACCCATGAGTCTTGTTAGAACCACATTGAGATTCCACACTGGTGCAGGTGGCAATCTTGGGGGAAGAATTCTTTTGAGACCTTCCATAAACGCTTTGATGGCTGGTACCTTAAAAAGGGACAGGTGTTGCCTATTTTGCAAGTAGGCTGCCAAGGCTGCTAGGTGTAAACGTATAGAGGAATACGCTAGATTGCATCTTTGCAAGTGTAGTAGATAGCAAATGATGTTTTGGATGGAAGCATCCAATGGATGTATGTCATTATTAGCGCAGTAGATGGCAAATCGTTTCCATTTCGCGGCATAACACGCTCTAGTAGTAGGGCGTCTGGCTTCCTTTATGATATTCATACAGTCTGGAGGGAGATTGAGGTAACCGAACTCTAAGACCTCAGGAGCCAGATCGCTAGGTTCAGTGTTTGAGGATCTGGGTGTCTGATTTCTCCATGGTTCTGGGTTAATAGATCCGGGGAGAGGCGTAGCCTTTGATGTGGAACTAAAGATAGTTCCAGAAGTGTGGTGAACCACGGTTGACGTGCCCAAGTGGGAGCCACTAGTATTAGTGTTAGTGACTGTTGTTTCAGTTTGCGTACCACAAATGGAACTAGTGGGAGAGGCGGAAAGGCGTACGCAAATCTGCCTGACCAGTTCATCCATAGGGCATTGCCCTTCGACTGTGGGTGTGGAAACCTGGCGGCGAAGGTTGGGCATTTTGTGTTTTCGGGAGTGGCGAACAGGTCTATGTCCGGTTGTCCCCACTTTTGGAAGAAGGGGAGTAGAACCTTGGGGTGTAGTTCCCATTCGTGGATTTGTTGTGTGTGGCGACTTAGGAGGTCGGCCACTTGATTGTGGATCCCTGGGAGATGTTCTGCTAACAGGTAGATGTTTTGGGGAATTGCCCATCTCCAGATTTGCTGTGCCAGTTGGGACAGTTGGAGAGAGTGTGTCCCTCCCTGTTTCTGTATATAATACATTGTCGTCATGTTGTCTGTGCGTATGAGGACAGTTTTGTTCTTGAGGTGAACTTGAAAGGATTTTAGTGCTAAGAACACTGCTAAGAGTTCCAGGTGGTTGATGTGGAGCAGTTTTTGTTGACTGGTCCATCTGCCCTGAGTGGTATGGTGAAGGAGGTGGGCTCCCCACCCTGTGAGAGATGCGTCTGTAGTTAGCACAACTTGTGGAAGAGGCTCTAAGAACGGTCGCCCTTTGGACAGGTTGATGGTGTTCCACCATTTCAGTGAGCGAAGTGAGCGACTGTCCACCAACACCAGATCGGTAAGTTGTCCGTGAGCTTGGTTCCACTGTTGTGCTAAACATTCCTGTAAGGGACGCATTTGAAGTCGTGCGTGTGGGACTATGGAGATGCATGACGCCATCATGCCTAGGAGCTGCATGAATACTCTTGCTGGAAGAGATGGATGAGTTTGAAATTGAGAGATGAGATTTTGTATACTGGCTATCCTGGCGTTGCTGGGATAAGCAATGGCTTTGGAGGTATCTATGGTTCCTGCCCCTGCTCCCTCCTTCTTGTCCAGCCTCTGGGTTTGTTCAAAATGGCGTCGTCCAGTGTCTCTGGCCACATGGCCTCTGAAACCCCACTCCTTCCCTCCTTGGTGCAGCCTGGTGCCTGGCACCCAGCGACAGCAGTTGATAGATTGGCCTGCAGCCCCACCCATCTTCTCTTTGTGGAGAGGAGGCCCTAGCTTGTGGAAGAAAGGTTATCAATCCATCCAGTTGAGGTCAGCCCTCAGCCTGGGTCTGGTCATGGCTGGCTCAGAGAAATATGACAGTTCTGGATGACCCAAAAGCAGTACAAATATGACTTTGGACTCTGCAGAATACTTCTTTTCACATTTGCTACATTGGACTTAAGTGCGTGTCTGGAATCTGTAGGCCTAATTGAAGTTAATCTAGCCCCTGGCTCCACATTCCCATAGGGGAATAAGGAAGTGAAAACACAGTAAAACACACTGACTTTCCCTGGCATGTCTCTTCCATCCTGAGTTCACTGTGGGTGAGTGCCAACTTATGAGGCTCTCCCACCGTAAAAGCTCAACAATGAGGTGCTCAAAAAGCGAAAAATCCGGGCGGCCCATAGTGTCAGAACCACCTTCTAACAGCTACAACCAGTGAATCTAAAGGAAGTTGAACCTTGATGTATATGGGGTCAGTGGGAGCTGCCTTGTATTTTTTATCTATTCTGGGGTTAAGAACTCTAGCTCTAACTGGGTCTTTGAAAACCTCAGTAGCGTGTCTAAGAAGACCTATTAGCATGGGCAAAACATGAATAGATTTTTGTGGTTGGTCAAAGGTCCCTTGCTCACTATGCCACTGGATTCAAGCTAGCCTGGCTGATGACGGCTGATTAGCCCCAGGATGCTTGTTTCCGGTCCAGGGAAGACATAGCTTGGCAGTTGGGGCTGGACTGTTCCCATGAGGCACAGGGTCGGACTGATTTGCATAAGGCCATGTCTGAACTGGGGTGGCGAGTGAGCTAAAGAATGATGATGGATTAAACCCAGATCAGTTGACTGGGGTAGAGTGCTTGCAATGTTCAACACTCCGTCCATCATCCTCTTTGGTTTTGATTTGGTCAAAGGTCTCTAGCAGAAAATCCTCTTCTACAGGATCTGAGTGTAGTTTGACTTCATGGTATGTTGCGGCCGTATTGATTAGTTGGGCAAAACCCATATTGTCATCTGGCGGAGATGGTTTTGAGGTGTAGAAATCCAGATCGTTATTTAGATCAGGATCAGTATTATAGTCATGCCATGGGTCTGGATCCTGTGGTGTCTCATCAGGATCCTCAGTGTCTAATGGTACTATATCTTCATCTTCTTGCCCATCCTCCTATGCATTGTCACTATCCTCTGGTTGTGGAGAATGTGCTGGAGAAATTAGTGTTAATTGGTGGAGGGAATGAAGGTGGTGGTGAAGTATTAGTAGCTATGTGTAATTTTTTTGGAAGAACTGGAGTATGTGGCAAATGTTCCGGTTTCCTCTTTGTAGTTAACTTGGTAACTACCAGTCTTTGGGTGAATTAAAATGGTAGTTGTATTGTGCTGTAGGACTTTGTCAGAATAGTTTAGGGACTACTTGGGCTTTTTAAAAAACATTTTGGGTGAGGGCAGTCGTGCTGGTTTTATTTTTTTATCGTTGTGGAGGACCGGCGTAGACATCATTGGTGACAGTCATTTATCAGTTTTTGTCCAAGTGGTTGATTATCATAGGGGAGACCGAGAAAGGAAATCTGGACCTTAGTGGCAGGCCCCTGGACCAATCTGCACCCTGCAATTGAGCCCTAGTTCCTGGAGGGGCTTGAAAGACCTTGCGGCGGTCCCGCACCGCGGGAGACCGAGAAAGGAAATCTGGACCTTTGTGGCTGGCCCCTGGACCAATCTGCACCCTGCATTTTAGCCCTAGTCCCTGGAGGGGCTTGAAAGACCTTGCGACGGTCCCGCAACGCAGGACGCGCGCGGGCGACGATCGGGCGAAGACAGGCCCGTCTTAGCCCGAAAGAGGCCGGGCAGGGCCAGGCCTTTTGATCATGCTTTTAAGGTACTGATACATGGATAATGTAAAAGCAGTATAGCTCAAGGACAATATTTCCTCCTATAGACTGTGCCTTATATTAGAGGTTATTAATGTAACTATATACTTAAGCATTTCTGAAATTAACCCAATGTTTGCTACTATTATTCTTTTTACTCTAAAGCCTGTAGTACCCGTGTGTAGAGAGTTATTATGGGGAAAAGAAAAGCGTCAAGCGCCCAACTAAAAGGGAGTGAAAAATCAGGGGCGCATTCACGTCAGACTCTACTTAGTTACCTAACGGGGGCTGTAGGCGTAATCGAGCAACAAATCATAACAGTGGAAGAGGCATTAAATCCTGGAATTATGGGCTTAGAGGGGGGAGACGCAACCGATTGTAGTTACACAACAGGGACTTTCTTCATATGAAGAAGTTTTTAGGACTACGTCGAATACAAATGGATGCGTAGTGAACCTCACGGATAACATTTCAGGGAGCGAGCAAGATTATGACACACAACCACCCACCAAGCGAGTGAGAAACCCAGATACTGCCCACTCTATAACAGGAGATAGCGTTACAAAATCAAGAGGGGCCCTCCGGTTAACTAGCAATAAGGTTTGTAAAAATGGCAAATCTAAGGCGATATGTAAACCAGACAAACTGAAATCTAGTGTCAGCATTAATACCTATATCCAAAATGAGGTGGAAAACTTAAAAAAGAGGGTGGAAGCTTTAGACACTTTTCTAAGAGACAGCTTAGGCGGCTTATCGCGTAAAGTTGCCTCGATGGAGGAAGTTTTACTTACATTTTTAGACAAAGTACAGTCTTCCGAACGGCCCCCCGCACAAGAGTTATCAACTGCATATATGAGCAATCAGACTTACAAATTTAACCTTGGGTGGTGCCATATTGATCATCATGCCCCAGTACCCAGTGAGGGAGCCCAGCAAGTAACATATGAGTCAATGAAAAATATTCCGCTAGTTAATCAAGTGAACGACCCCCCCAATATCCCCTTGATTACGAGCAGATCTAATTATCCCCCTTTTGTAAGTGGGAAAAATAACATCTCTAGGTGTCAGAGCGAAAAAGTAATTGAGAGGCCCGCAATAAGTCTGGACCTACCGCCAGCGGCTACCCCGTATGTAGTGGTACTAGTGAATATTCCGAAAATACAAGAAGGGATGGCCGAAAATTGGGAGATCTTAAGGAACAAGACGATACATTGGCTTTGTTTAAGGACTGGCCTAACAGAGGCTATTCGAAGAATTTAAGATGATTAGGAGAGTAAAGTGGGTAGGCAGGGGAAGGATGAATTTGATGGGAGATTGTGTGGTGCTGACCCTTAAAACCCCTCAGTTAGTTCACCTAATTTTAAGTAGAGTAGGAAACCATACCTCCCTAGAGCAGGGCGCTAATTTAGTCCCATTCATTTTTTTTTATCAGCCCTCTCACTATACAGTCCAGTCATACAGGAAAGCACCTAACCAGAGTAACAGACCTCTATTCAATCTCCCTACGTATAATCGTTTCAACCCACTTGTTAAGCTTGAATCAGTGGATTGACCACAAACCTCGCAACACACTCAGCCAGCTGTATCAAGAAATATTAGGGGCCCTATCATGGAGAGAGTGATGAATGTAGGAGAAAGGTGTATAAAAAACCTGGTATACCCGGATGTTATGATGAATGTTGACGGGTCTACAAGCAATATCATTTTACATAATACGGTTGTAGGTACAGCACAGTCCATCTTACAGGCTAACCATATAGTAGGGAAATCTAAGGGAGAACAAGGGGACGGTAGAGGAAGCAGAAAAGATAAGTGCATGATCTTATCTTGGAATGTGGCAGGCTTAAAAAGTAAGGTGGTTAACGAAGTGTGGTCTGAGTTTGTGGGCAAATTTGAGATCCTTATGCTACAGGAAACTTGGACGATTGATGCCATCAACATCAGTGGGTATAAAACTTTTCATTGTCCTGCAATGGCTTCCTCACATGGCAGAGCAAAAGGGGGTCTCTGCATATATATTACAAATTATTTGAATGTAAGGAAAATAGAGTCAAGGGTCAAGGATTGATATTATGAGATTACTAGCTTGCATATAAACCAGGCGTCGCATTTAATTCTGTTGAACTTCTATAGTAATGCTCCCCCAGAGATGCTCAAAGATGTATTGAAACGTCTCGGTAACGATCTGCATGACTTACAGTCCCATCCAACCAATGATGTTTTTATTATTTGGGGAGGGGACTTTAATTCCCCCCTCTGCCAATATATGGATAATGGGGTCTGTGGTATTCAGTGCGAGAAAGGCAGTGGACTCGCCCATTTCCAACACACGTGTCCCAGGGATTTTATAAACGATATATATTGTTTACACATGACTTAGGTTTTGCAAATACTCTATGCTCGCCTACGGTCCCTTTTGGTCCTACTTTCAACAGCCGAGGCACCTTTTGTACTATATATTTTATAATTACTTCAAACAGATATTCTTCATGCATTAGAGGCTTTAGAGTTCATGATATTCCCCTAAGCGATCATTTTCCCATTAGTATTGACGTGGCAGTGCATAAACAGGACATTAACACGAGAGATGGCACACCACATTTTGTGGATAATGTAACTTTGCATAGACAAAACTGCTACGCGCTTAGATGGGCGATGGTGGATCCTGAAATATTTACTAGTACAGTTCTGTCAAAATGCATAGATACATTTTTATCCTGTCTGGACGAGAGGGCTTCACCTCAGGAAATTCTGGACAGTTTCTCTGTAATTTCTAGCCACATTAAAGAAACACTGCTTATAAAAATTAACAAGAATGTGAAACACAAAAAAGGCTGGTTTGACACTAATTGTACTAAGGCTTATTCGAGGCTTAAACACTCCCTCCGTGTGGCAGAAAATAATCAGGAAAATATAAGAAAAGCCAGAAGAGATTATAACAAGGCTTTAAAAGACAGAAGGGTGGCAATGAAAGAGGAAGCATGGCTCACACTACCTGAGGTCTCAGAGAACCAGGATTCTTCCGCCTTTTGGAAGGCGGTAAATGCGCCCTTCCTGGGGGAGTGTGATAAAGCACGATTAGAGATAGCAATCACCGAATCAGAGTGGATATTGCATTTTTCTAATTTGTACAACAATACTAGGCCGACTGAGCCGGACTTGAGTTTAAACGTGGGGTCACCTGAGTCTTTATTACATCCAGTAGATCTCCTCTTGCAATTCACCTTAGGCTAAGTTAATAAGGGAATTAACTAAAGCAAGGGGGAAAGGCCTCGGGGTTAGACTGAATCCCAGTGGACCTTTTTAAGTCTAATTTAGCACTCAGGGGTCCAGTTTTAACACAGGTTTTTAATGCATGTGGTACACGGGGTCTCATATCGACATGGTATGATTCAATAACTGTTCCCATTTTAGGAAAGGGGATAGGGCCAACCCAGTCTGCTACTGTCCGATTTCATTGTTGGACTCCACTGTCAAGATAGTCGGAAGAATTATATTGGATAGGTTACAGGTTTGGGCGGAGGAGCATTTAATAAGTGACCTACAATATGGTTTCCGTAAAGGCCTTGGAACAATTGAACAGGGTCTTAATTTACATATTCTTTTAGATAAATATATTAAAGTAAAAAGGGAAAAGCTATTTTTAACCTTTGTTGATATGACAGCGGCATTCGACTGTGATTCATGATAAGCTGTGGCATATTTTAGAGGGGTTAGGGATTGATGTTTTAATAGTTGCTTTTTTAAAACCGCTTTACTCAAAAGCACAGGCAAGGGTACGCTACGGGCTGGACGGAGAATGTACCAAGCACTTTAGAGTGATGAAAGGTGTAAGACAAGGATGTATCCTTGCTCCTTTCCTTTTCACACTTTATATAAATGGTTTAGAAACAAATCTGATACAGGAGTGCAAGGATCTGCCAACTGTAGCTAACCAGTCAGTCCCCGCTTTGTGGTACGCGGATGACGCGGTTTTAATGGCCCGTACACCGTTAGCTCTCCAAAGGGTGGTTAACTCGTTTGCTAGTTTTGTGTCAAATTTGGGCCTCACTTTAAATTGCTTGAAAACATTTAATATGAACTGTGGGGCTGGAACCAATAAGAAAATTAACACCCTTTTTGTAGAATCAAAGGCGATGGAGCACACAAAAACTTTTGCCTATTTAGGAATTTTATTTGAGCATACAGGATCATGGGTTCAGGCAGTGAAAGCAAGAAGGCTTCTTTTTATTAAATCTTTGTTGGCTTTATCTAATTTCAGTAGGAAATTGGGAAAACGTCCCCCAGTTGGACTGCTCCAGATCTATAGAGCCAAGTGTGTAGCTATTGTCATTTATGGCTCAGGAATATGGGGGTATGCCAATGTAGGCTCATTACAAGTGGTAGAAAATACGTTTTTCAGGTTTCTTCTGGCAGTGCCAGAAAGCACCACTACACATGTATGCCACTTTGTTTGGAATTAGTCATTCCCTATTTAGAGGACATTATTAAAATCAAGCCAATTTTACTTTGGCATAGAGTATGCACTAACGATGAAACTGTTTTTAATCGCAACACCCTGAAGGATGCCCTGGGGATAGATGGGGTGAAATATATGTTTAAGTTATGTAAAAATGTTTTTTATTAAAATTGGACATGCAGAATACTTTAGCGACCCAGATTCTATGCGAGCCATCCCCAGGAAAGAATTTAAAGCTAGTTGTCTGCATTTTTTGGGCGAACCATTACAGAATGGAGTAAATCAACGGTTCAGACCCATTATACCATTATGGCAACTCCAACATTACAATCTTATATTTGGCTAGCTACTGGAGATTATGATAGATTTGTTATCACGTTTTAGACTGAACATTTTATTTAGATCTCTAAGCTTTCCCGAACGGAATGACTGGACAAAAATCTTATGTAACTGCCCTTGTGATGATAGCTCGGCACAGTCGACTGTACATTTAATGCTTTTTGTAAATTTTATATCATGCCGAGAAGGAAATGGATTATCCTGGTACTGAGAAAAATTGGTTTGAGACAAAGTCGACCTGCATTTTTAGCGTTACAACTCCTAGACGATGAATTCAAAATTGCTTCTGTGACAGCTTTTAAAAAAAATATTTTTAAATATCGTAAAACCATCATAGTGTAAATCCGAAAGTTGTATCTGTAGATTATACTAAGATTATGTACTTGCTGGAATGTGTACTGTACTTTTATGGTCAACTTTTATGTTTACCGAATAAAGTTTTCTGACTGAAGATGGTAGTTTGTTTCAGATCGGGGAAAAAATGTTCTTCGGAATCGATAGTTTTCTTCGGTGTAGAAGAGTTCTCCTTGGAAACTGTTGTTGCCTGTTTAGTGACAGTATGTGGTACAGAAGCTTTCCCTGGATCCGAGGCCTTCGGTGTGGATTGTTTCGGCTCCGGAGGAGTTTGTTTAGGAGTCTTAGTTATGAGGGTTTTGTCCTTTATTGTGTTCGGCTGCTTTGGTGCAAATGCCTTATCCGGCTGCTTCTGTGCCGAAATTGTTTCCGGTTGCTCGTTTATTCAAAAGTTGTTGAGGGTGCACGTCGAAAGGCACGCAATCGAGACAATACCGTCGGTTAACTGTGATTGCGCGTCGAAAGGGGGTTCGATAACAACACCGACCCATAGCGCAGCAAGTCACATCCGAACCCGATGGTGGAAAGAAACAATCTAACGATGGAGCCGATGTCCATGCGCACTGTCGACCGAAGGAGTCACCAGTCTCGTGACTACAACACTTCTTCTAAGACAAAAACAACATGCAAACATCCGAGCCCAACACCAGATGGCGATCTATGCACAGTGTACAATCTGCAGCTCATATGCCTCGAACATACATATTTTTATAAATACATTGTGTGGTTCTTTTTCACTTCATCTATACCTAGAAGGAATATGCTACTTACCAGTATGCATCTGTTCTTGGCATGTAGAGCTGCAGAGTCACACACTGAGGATAAGATCGCCATCTGGTGTTGGGCTCGGATGATTGCAGGTTGTTGTTGTCTTCGGAAGAAGCCTTTGGTCACGAGGATGGTGACTCCTCCCCTGGACAACAGTGCGCATGGGCATCCACTCCATCGTCAGATTGTTTTTTCGCCATGATGGGAAAAGATGGAGTGTATAGAAATGAAAGAAAGGATGTCCATGTGTAATGTCTAAGTAAGACGGATGCTGGAACAGATACAGGTCCCGGGGAGGCGGGCGGGCGTGTGTGACTCTGCAGCTCTACATGCCAAGAACAGATGCATACTGGTAAGTAGCATATTCCGTTCGAGGCATATGAGCTGCAGATCACACACTGAGGATAGATTATACAGCAGTGCTTCCCCTTAGCGGTGGTCGCCTGTATCCGTTGCAGCAGCTTGAAATAAAGTTTTTAGGACAGCCTGGCCCACGGAGGCCTGTTGTTTGGCCTGCACGTCAACACAATAGTGTTTAGTGAAGGTATGCGTGGTAGACCACGTGGCTGCCTTGCAAATGTCTTCTAAGGGAATGTTACCTAAGAAGGCCATAGAAGCCCCTATTTTACGCGTGGAGTGCGCCCTAGGGGGAACTGTAAGTGTACGTTTAGCCTTGAGGTAGCATATTTGGATGCATTTAACTATCCACCGGGCTATGCCTGATTTGGAGATCGGGTTGCCTTTGTGTGGTGGTGCGAAAGCAACAAAGAGTTGTTTTGTCTTTCAAAAGGGTTTTGTCCTGTCGATGTAATAAAGCAAGGCTCTTTTGACATCTAAGGTATGTAGGGCCCTTTCAGCTACGGAGTCTGGGTTTGGGAAAAAGACTGGTAGCTCTACTGATTGGTTAAGGTGGAAAGGGGAAATCACTTTTGGAAGAAATTTAGGGTTTGTCCTAAGAACCACTTTGTTACGGTGTAGTTGTAAGAAAGGTTCCTCTAGTGTAAGGGCTTGTATTTCACTTACTCTGCGCAGGGAAGTGATTGCGATAAGGAAAGCTACCTTCCATGTTAGGAATTGCAACTCACATTTGTGCATCGGTTCAAATGGGGGACCCATGAGTCTTGTTAGAACCACATTGAGATTCCACACTGGTGCAGGTGGCAATCTTGGGGGAAGAATTCTTTTGAGACCTTCCATAAACGCTTTGATGGCTGGTACCTTAAAAAGGGACAGGTGTTGCCTATTTTGCAAGTAGGCTGCCAAGGCTGCTAGGTGTAAACGTATAGAGGAATACGCTAGATTGCATCTTTGCAAGTGTAGTAGATAGCAAATGATGTTTTGGATGGAAGCATCCAATGGATGTATGTCATTATTAGCGCAGTAGATGGCAAATCGTTTCCATTTCGCGGCATAACACGCTCTAGTAGTAGGGCGTCTGGCTTCCTTTATGATATTCATACAGTCTGGAGGGAGATTGAGGTAACCGAACTCTAAGACCTCAGGAGCCAGATCGCTAGGTTCAGTGTTTGAGGATCTGGGTGTCTGATTTCTCCATGGTTCTGGGTTAATAGATCCGGGGAGAGGCGTAGCCTTTGATGTGGAACTAAAGATAGTTCCAGAAGTGTGGTGAACCACGGTTGACGTGCCCAAGTGGGAGCCACTAGTATTAGTGTTAGTGACTGTTGTTTCAGTTTGCGTACCACAAATGGAACTAGTGGGAGAGGCGGAAAGGCGTACGCAAATCTGCCTGACCAGTTCATCCATAGGGCATTGCCCTTCGACTGTGGGTGTGGAAACCTGGCGGCGAAGGTTGGGCATTTTGTGTTTTCGGGAGTGGCGAACAGGTCTATGTCCGGTTGTCCCCACTTTTGGAAGAAGGGGAGTAGAACCTTGGGGTGTAGTTCCCATTCGTGGATTTGTTGTGTGTGGCGACTTAGGAGGTCGGCCACTTGATTGTGGATCCCTGGGAGATGTTCTGCTAACAGGTAGATGTTTTGGGGAATTGCCCATCTCCAGATTTGCTGTGCCAGTTGGGACAGTTGGAGAGAGTGTGTCCCTCCCTGTTTCTGTATATAATACATTGTCGTCATGTTGTCTGTGCGTATGAGGACAGTTTTGTTCTTGAGGTGAACTTGAAAGGATTTTAGTGCTAAGAACACTGCTAAGAGTTCCAGGTGGTTGATGTGGAGCAGTTTTTGTTGACTGGTCCATCTGCCCTGAGTGGTATGGTGAAGGAGGTGGGCTCCCCACCCTGTGAGAGATGCGTCTGTAGTTAGCACAACTTGTGGAAGAGGCTCTAAGAACGGTCGCCCTTTGGACAGGTTGATGGTGTTCCACCATTTCAGTGAGCGAAGTGAGCGACTGTCCACCAACACCAGATCGGTAAGTTGTCCGTGAGCTTGGTTCCACTGTTGTGCTAAACATTCCTGTAAGGGACGCATTTGAAGTCGTGCGTGTGGGACTATGGAGATGCATGACGCCATCATGCCTAGGAGCTGCATGAATACTCTTGCTGGAAGAGATGGATGAGTTTGAAATTGAGAGATGAGATTTTGTATACTGGCTATCCTGGCGTTGCTGGGATAAGCAATGGCTTTGGAGGTATCTATGGTTGCTCCTAGATACTGATGTAAGTGGGAGGGTTGTAGGTGGGATTTGGGGTAGTTGATAGTGAATCCCAAATCGTGGAGAGTTTGAATTGTGCGATGAGTGTGGAGTACGCATTTTTGGTATGTGTTGGCTTTTATGAGCCAATCGTCCAGATAGGGGAAGACATGGATCTGTTGTCTTCTGAGATGCGCTGCCACGACTGCTAGGCACTTGGTGAACACTCTGGGTGCCGTTGTTACTCCGAATGGGAGAACTGTAAATTGATAGTGTTGCCCATCTACCACAAATCGTAGATATTTTCTGTGAGCGGGATGCATAGGGATGTGAAAGTATGCGTCCTTGAGGTCTAATGTGGCAAGGAAGTCTCCCTGTTGTAACAGTGGGAGGACTTGTTGGAGAGTGGTCATATGAAAATGATCCGAATGTATATACTGGTTTAGTAGTCTGAGATCCAGTATGGGCCTTAGTGTTTTGTCCTTTTTGGGAATGAGGAAGTATAGAGAATATACCCCTTTTCCCTGATGTTGAAGGGGAACTGGTTCTATCGCATGTTTTTGTAACAGGGATTGAACTTCTTGTTTGAGGAGAGAGAGATGATGTAAGGACATTGGACGTTGTTTGGGTGGTATGTTTGGGGGGGATTGTATGAGTTCGAGGCAGTAGCCAGACTGGATAATTTGTCTTACCCATCTGTCTGTGGTGATGGAAGTCCAGACAGGTAGGAATTGTTGGAGTCGCCCCCCGACAGGAGTGGAATGGTCTGGGGGGAGTGGTGGCAAGTCACTGTTTGGTGGCTGGTGAGGTGCGGGTGTTGTTGTTGCTGCCCCGCCCTCGACCTTTGTTATTGTTTCCCCTATAACCTCCCCGGAAATAACCTCTGTTAGGGGATGTTTGTCCAGAATTTTTAAAGGTGGACGTGGTCTCAGTTGATGTGTTTTTGGAGCCTCCTCTATAAAAGGAGCGACGAAATGAACCCCGGTTTTGAGGAGACTGCAGTGCTCCCATAGACTTGGCAGTTTCATTATCCTTTTTCATTTTTTCTAATGCAGTATCCACTGCAGGGCCGAATAGCTGCTCCTGGTTAAAAGGTTGAGCTAGTATTGCGGTTTGAACCTCCGGTTTAAAACCGGAAATACGGAGCCAGGCATGACGCCTGAGTAAGACGCTAGTATTGACCGCCCTAGAAGCAGTGTCTGCCGCATCTAAGGCGCATTTAATGGAGGCATTAGATATTAATTTGCCTTCTTGAATGAGGTCAGTGGCCTGGGACTTAAAGGGTTCAGGCAGATGTTGGATGAGGTCCTCAAGTTGGTCATAATGTGCCCTGTCATACCGGGCTAACAGGGCTTGGGTATTGGCAATACGCCAGGGGTTCGCCGCCTGTGCGGCGACTCGTTTTCCTGAGGCCTCTAAAAGCTTAGACTCCTTGTCTGGGGGGGGCGTTTCTCCAGTAGTCTGTGAGTTAACGCGCTTCCTGGCATTTGATACGACCAAGGAGTCTAAAGGGAGCTGGGCTTTAATGTATGCAGGGTCCTGCGGGGCTGGTCGGTACTTTTTTTCGATGCGGGGGTTGAGAACCCTCGCTCGAACAGGGTCTTTAAAGACGTCAGTGGCATGCTTTATAACCCCTTTAATCATGGGAAGTATATGAACAGTTTTTTGTGACTGTTCAAAGGTATCGAGGAGAAAATCCTCCTCAAGGGGGTCTGTGTGCATAGTGACACCATGGAATGTTGCTGCCCTGTTTATCAGTTGGCCAAACCCTAGGTGGTCATCAGGAGGGGAGGGCTTGGAGGGGTAGGTAGTGGGGTCAGGCATGTCAGGTATTGGATAAGACCAGTCATCTACCGGTGCTGTGTCTGGCAAAGTAAACGGGTCGGTTGGTTCAACAGGATAATTAAAGAAATCAGGGTCCGCCCCTCCCCCTAAGTCATCATCATCATCCTGTGGAGGGGGTGAATGACAGGGAGATGGTAAAGGTAAAGGTAAAGGAGAATCAGGAGGAGGAGGGGGGGACGGGTTAGAAGGTAATACAGGAGAGGAAGGACGAAGTGGTGAAGTGGCACAGTCCTTTTTCTGTATGGGAGCTGGGGGAGGTGTAATGTCCAGCTTCCGCTTTTTATATGGGATGGCAGTCACATGTCCAGTGTCAGGATTGATGTAGATCCGCTTTTGAGTAGGATCTGGTCGAAAAAGTTCATCTGGCTCCGAAGGTGGGGGCTGCGATGTCCGCTTCGGGTCTGTCTGAGCTTTTTTCAGTGTGGGCGTAGTTTTCGGCGCCGATAATGTTTTCGGTGCCGATAATGTTTTCGGTGCCGAAGGATGTGTTGGGTCCGATGGATTTTTCGGAGCCGATTGAGTTTTCGGTGCCGATGTATGCTTCGGTGCCGATGTATGCTTCGATGCCGAGGGACTTTTAGGCATCGATGTCGAAGAACGTTTCGGTGCCGGTGGAGACTTCGGTGCCGAGGAACGTTTCTGTGCCGAAGGAGATTTCGGTTTTGGAGCCTGTTTCGGTGCCGGCAGTGGTTTTTTGGGTGTTAAAGGCACAATCAGGTGAGGTTTGCTCGAGCCCGAGCCACCTACAGGCTTAGATGTCTTCGGAGCCGGGCCCGAGGGCGGGGCTTCTGAAGAGGATTTCCGGTCGCGACTGGGCCCAGCTGGCGGAGTCTTGACCAATGGTTTTTTGGATGGGGCAGGGGCAGGGGGGGTGGTACTCACACGCTGCCCTGGAGTGATGAGGTCATCGGAATCGTCGGCCTCGGACACGATCTCGAGGTCTTCGGTGTCGTCTTCGGGAACATCTTGAGCAAAGATGTCCTCCGGTTCTGGAGCTGGTTTGGCCATAATATGGCGTCGAGCTCTTCGGTCCCGGAGGGTCTTCTTCGAACGGAAAGCGGAACAAGCTGGACAGGTGGACTCGTTGTGTTCCGGCGACAGGCAGAGGTTACAAACCTCGTGGTGGTCACTGTGGGGGAACTTCGCTCCACACTGGGGGCATTTCTTGAAGGGTGTCCTGTCCATCAGCCGCTTGCGGAACCGGTCCGAGTTGATGTCGACGTCGATGGAATGAAGATTAAGGAGTTAAATTGATTGCTAGAAGTTTTCTGCTGGAGCGGAAAAAAGTTCATCCGAACCCAATGGCGGAAAAAAACAATCTGACGATGGAGTGGATGCCCATGCGCACTGTTGTCCAGGGGAGGAGTCACCATCCTCGTGACCAAAGGCTTCTTCCGAAGACAACAACAACCTGCAATCATCCGAGCCCAACACCAGATGGCGATCTTATCCTCAGTGTGTGATCTGCAGCTCATATGCCTCGAACAATTGCATTCTGGTAAAACAAGCTGCTGTACACTCCTTCTGGACTAAGCCTGAAGGCTGCTCTCCACAGCTACCACTTAAAGAGCTTTCTAAGGTTGTCTAAGACCTTCTAGATCACCATAAGGGTTGTCTGGACTGGTGCAGGATGTCCACTTACATAAGTGTAAATCATATACCAGGCCAGCCTCTAAAAAGGTAAAATCACCTTATAACTTTTCTCAAGAATAACACAGTCTATTCTTGTATGCGTGTTATGTATGTGAGATTGCCAGGCATCAATAAGATCCAACTCATGCATTGTATCTAACAGTGTGTTAGCAGATTAGGCTTAGTGCTTTCTTTTGTTGGCGATCTGTCTATTTGACCATCTAGCATGCTGTTGAAGTCTCCAACCTAAATTATTACACTCTCTAAACTACAAGTCATCTTTGATAAGGGTTCCACTAATCAATCGCCATTGTCAATGCTGGGCACGTATAAATCAACCAGCAGCATCTGCAACCCATTAAGCCTCACCAGGACATATCGGCTATCTGGGTCACCACAGTCTCCTTCTCCTGAAATGGAACTGCAGCACTAATCCAAAATAGATACTCCTCTTGAGAATTAAGAGTGATCAGTTTGCCCTCTCCATTTTCCACACAGCTCAACTATTTCTGCTTTCATCAAGTATGTATCTTACAGCAGTGCAGGTGTGAGTGAGTGTGTGTGTGTGTTCTGTATTGTTTGATGTACTCATATAGTGCAATCAGGTTTGAGGCTTTGATCGCTTTGAGGACCCCATGAGTAAAGTGTGCCTGTGTTCCCGTGTGAAGCACCCACCTTCCACAGCCCATGTTGTGACCCCATTTCTCTCTGCCCATGCACTCTCTGTTAGAATACCTGTTGATGTAGTTCCTGCAAGCCATAAATACTAACATAAATCTTGTAACACATATAACTCTTAATCCACATTACTCTTTGTAACTTTTATAACTAGGACACCCCCCCCAATGGTCTGGAAATATGGATGATTTGTACTATTTACCCTCCAATCAACATTCGCTATTTCCTGCCCCATTAGCGGAATCACACCCCTCTATTTCCACAACCTGTCTACAGCTTCTAAGAAGACTCCCAATTTAAATTAAAAAGTAAACAAAAACTAGGTGACTTCCCTAATTGCCCACTGCGGGCATCTTCGGCACTACCCACCACGCCCACTTATGCAGGCCTATCAAGTCTCTGCAGCCAAACTATATGCTGGGCTAGGGAATCGAAAGGGTCAACATGGTGTTACATATCCTTTTCAGGAGATCCCCAGCATCCCCAACCTGGTTAAACTACACCACTGCAAATTCTAACCTGAAGTATAAGGAATATGCTACTTACCAGTATGCATCTGTTCTTGGCATGTAGAGCTGCAGAGCCACACACTTAGGATAGTAGATCGCCATCTGGTGTTGGGCTCAGATGCTTGCAGGTTGTTGTGGTCTTCGGAAGAAGTCTTTGGTCACGAGATAGGCGACTCCTCCCTTGGACTACAGTGCGCATGGGCATCAACTCCATCCTCAGATTGTTTTTCGCCATGATGGGAAATGATGGAGTTTGTAGAAAAGAGAGAGATGTTCATGTGTAATGTCTAAGTAAGACGCTGCTGGAACAGATACAGGTCCCGGGGACGTGGGTGAGCGTGTGTGGCTCTGCAGCTCTACATGCCAAGAACAGATGCATACTGGTAAGTAGCATATTCCGTTCGAGGCATATGAGCTGCAGATCACACACTTGGGATAGTCTATATAGCAGTGTCTCCCCTAGCGGTGGTCACCTGTATCGGTTGCGGCAGTTTGAAATAAAGTTTTAAGGACAGCCTGACCCACAGAAGCTTGTTGCTTTGCTTGTACGTCAACACAATAGTGTTTAGTGAAGGTGTGTGTTGTAGACCATGTGGCTGCCTTACAAATATCTTCTAAGGGAATGTTTCCTAAGAATGCCATGGAAGCCCCTATTTTGCGTGTGGAATGCGCTCTAGGGGGAACTGTCAGTGTGCGTTTAGCCTTGTGGTAGCATATTTGGATACATTTAACTATGCACCTGGCTATCCCAGATTTGGAAATGGGGTTGCCTTTATGTGGTGGAGAGAACGCAACAAACAATTGTTTTGTTTTGCGGAATGATTTGGTTCTGTCAATGTAGTAAAGCAGGGCTCTTTTAACGTCTAAGGTATGAAGAGCTCTTTCAGCTACCGAGTCCGGATTTGGGAAGAACACTGGTAGCTCTACTGATTGGTTAAGATGGAACGGAGATATGACTTTTGGAAGGAATTTGGGATTTGTTCTAAGAACCACTTTGTTGCGGTGTAATTGTAAGAATGTTTTTTTTATGGTTAAAGCCTGGATTTCACTTACCCTTCTGAGGGATGTGATAGCTATAAGGAAAGCCACTTTCCATGTGAGGAATTGTAGTTCGCATTTATGCAGAGGTTCAAATGGGGGTCCATGAGCCTTGTAAGAACGATGTTTAGATTCCACACTGGAGAGGGTGGTAATCTAGGAGGAATAATCCTTTTAAGGCCTTCCATGAAGGCTTCGATTGCAGGTACTCTAAATAGTGACAAATGTTGTAGATTTTGTAAGTCGGCTGCTGATGCTGCTAGGTGGAGACGTATGAATGAGTATGCCAGGTTACATCTTTGCAAGTGCAGTATGTAGCAAATGATGTTTTGGATGGATGCATCCAACGGGTTTATATGATTGTTAGTACAGTAAATGGCAAATCTTTTCCATTTTGCAGCATAGCAAGCTCTAGTGGTAGGTCGTCTGGCCTCCTTTATAATATTCATGCAGTCTGGTGGCAGGTTTAGGTAACCGAACTCTAGGACTTCAGGAGCTAGATCGCTAGATTCAGTTGACCTGGATCTGGGTGTCTGATTTCTTCATGGTTCTGGGTTAATAAGGACGGGGAGAGGTGCAGTTTTTGGTGTGGAACTAGCGAGAGTTCCAGTAGTGTTGGGAACCACGGCTGGCGTGCCCATGTAGGAGCCACTAGGATCAGTTTGAGAGACTGTTGCCTGAGTTTGCGTACCACTAATGGAATGAGTGGGAGAGGCGGAAAAGCGTACGCAAATCTGCCTGACCAGTTCATCCATATCGCATTGCCCTTCGACTCCAGGTGGGGAAATCTGGCGGCGAAGGTTGGGCATTTTGCGTTTGTGTGTGTGGCAAACAGGTCTATGTCTGGTTGGCCCCATTGTTTGAAAAAGGGCAATAGGACTTGTGGGTGTAATTCCCATTCGTGGATCTGTTGATTTTGTCGACTCAACAGATTGGCAATTTGATTGTGAACCCCTGGAAGGTGTTCTGCAAGGAGGTATATGTTCTGGGGAATGGCCCATCTCCAGATGTTCTGCGCGAGCTGTGATAGCTGGAGAGAATGTGTGCCTCCCTGTTTTTGTATGTAATACATGGCTGTCATGTTGTCCGTCCGGATGAGGACAGTTTTGTTCTGGAGATGTAATTGGAATGATTTTAGTGCTAGGAACACTGCTAGCAGTTCCAGGTAGTTGATATGGAGCACTTTCTGTTGAGTGGTCCATTTGCCCCGAGTGGCGTGTCCGAGGAGATGGGCTCCCCATCCTGTGAGAGATGCGTCGGTTGTCAGCACTATTTGTGGAAGAGGCTCTAGGAACGGCCGCCCTTTGGACAGGTTTATTACGTTCCACCATTTTAGAGAGTGATGTGAGCGGCTGTCCACCAACACCAGATCTGTAAGTTGTCCGTGAGCCTGGTTCCACTGACGTGCTAGACATTCTTGCAAGGGACGCATTTGAAGTCTTGCATAAGGCACAATGAAGATGCATGACGCAATCATCCCTATGAGTTGCATGAACACTCTTGCTGGAAGAGAGTGTTGGGCTTGAAATTTTGCGATTAGAGCTTGTATATTGGCTATCCTGGCTGGGCTGGGATATGCGAGGGCTTTGGAGGTGTTTATGGTGGCTCCCAGATACTGATGTATGTGAGAGGGTTTGAGATGGGATTTGGGATAGTTTATTGTGAATCCCAAGTTGTGTAACAGTTGGATAGTTTGGTGAGTGTGTAGGACACATTTGTTGAATGACTTGGCTTTTATTAGCCAGTCGTCTAGATACGGGAAGACGTGAATTTGTTGTCTTCTGAGATGTGCTGCTACTACTGCTAGACATTTGGTGAATACTCTGGGCGCAGTTGTTACTCCGAATGGGAGGACTGTAAACTGATAGTGTTGTCCGTCCACCACAAACCTTAGGTACTTCCTGTGAGCAGGATGTATGGGAATGTGGAAATAGGCGTCCTTGAGATCTAGTGTGGCAAGGAAATCGCCTTGTTGTAGTAGTGGGAGCACTTGTTGAAGAGTGATCATATGAAAATGATCTGAGTTTATGTAGAGATTTAGGGGTCTGAGGTCGAGTATTGGTCTTAGAGTCCCGTCCTTTTTGGGGATTAGGAAGTATAGAGAGTATACCCCTGTATTCTGATGTTGTAAGGGAACTGGTTCTATTGCATGTTTTTGAAGCAATGAGAGAACCTTTTGTTTGAGGAGCGCAAGATGTTCTGATGACATGGAAGACTGCTTGGGTGGTATGTGTGGGGGAGTAGTGGTGAGTTCCAGGCAGTAACCATACTGGATAATTTGTCTTACCCACTTGTCTGTTGTGATGGAGTTCCAGACAGGTAGGAACTGTTTGAGTTTTCCCCCGACTGGAGTGGAATAGTCTGGGGGGAGAGGAGGAAAGTCACTGTTTTGTGGCAGGGGAGGTACGAGTGTTGGCATTGCCTCGGCCTCGTCCCTTGTTGTTGTTTCCTCTATATCCTCCTCTAAAATATCCTCTATTGGGGGATGTTTGTGTAGAGGGTTTGAACGTAGAGGAGGTGTCTGCTCCGATATTCTTGGAGGCTCCTCTGTAGAAGAGCGTCGAAAGGAGCCACCTGGTTGTGGAGACTGTAATTCTCCCATGGACTTAGCGGTCTCTGTGTCTTTTCTCATCTTTTCAAGTGCAGTGTCTACTGCTGGCCCAAATAGTTGTTCTTGGTTAAATGGTTGACTAAGTATGGTAGTTTGTACCTCTGGCTTAAAGCCTGAAATGCGTAGCCAGGCATGGCGTCTAAGCAGCACGCTTGTGTTTATTGCTCTAGAGGCGGTGTCTGCTGCGTCAAGCACACATTTAATTGACGCATTCGAGATAAGTTTACCTTCCTGAATAAGGTCATTTGCCTGGGTCTTATATTGGTCTGGTAGATGTTGTAGCAGATTCTCTAGCTGGTCATAGTGAGCCCTATCATAGCGTGCTAGTAGGGCCTGGGTGTTGGCAATACGCCAATGGTTAGCGACTTGTGCTGCTACTCGTTTGCCAGAGGTTTCTAACAGTTTGGATTCTTGGTCGGGGGTGGTGTATCTCCTGTGGTTTGTGAGTTGGCTCGTTTCCTTGCGTTGGAAACGACCAAAGAATCCAGAGGGAGCTGTCCTTTGATGTAACAAGGATCTTCTGGGGCAGGTCTATATTTTTTTTCCATTCTTGGGTTAAGCACCCTGGCACGGACGGAGTCTTTAAATACCTCTGTGGCGTGTTTTATGACCCCTTTAATCATAGGTAAAATCTGGACAGACTTTTGTAACTGTTCGAAAGTGTCTAGTAGGAAGTCTTCCTCGGGTGTGTCAGAGTGCATGGCGACGCCATGGTAAAGTGCTGCCCTATTTAATAATTGTCCAAACCCCAGGTGGTCATCTGGAGGTGATGGTTTGGAGGGATATGGTGTAGGGTCAGGCATATCTGGTAGAGGGTATGCCCAATCATCCAGTGGTACGGCATCTGGATCTGTGAACGGATCATTAGGATCACCCCCTATCCCTAGATCATCATCATCATCATCCTGTGGAGGTGGTGTATGTGATGGAGAGGGGAGAGGTAAGGGTAGTGTAGGCAGAGGGGGTGGGGTAGAAGGTCGTACAGGAGAGGAAGGAATAATACGTGATGTTGCAGAGTCCTTTTTGTTGATAGGAACTGGGGCAGGTGTTTTGTCCAGTTTTCGTTTTACATAGCACCGCGGTGACATGTCCAGTTTTTGGATTAATATACATCTTTTTCTGCAATGGATCTGGATGGAAAAGTTCTTGGGGAACAGTCTGTGGCGCCGATTTTTTCGGTTCCGATCGAGGTTTTGGTTGATCGGTGGAGTTTTTGGCTTTAGGAGGTGTGTTAAGAGTCCTTAGCCGGTGGTTTCGGTGCCGATGAAGGTTTCGGTGCCGACGTGGAGTCCTTTGGCTTGGGAACTTTCGGTGCCGGTTTATCTATGGGCCTCGATGTTTTCGGTGCCGAGAGGTCATGTGTCTTCGGTGCCAAAGGTGCCGGTGGAACAATGACATGCGGCTTGCTCGGGCCCGAGCTACCGGAAGGCTTATGTTTCTTCGGAGCCGAGCCCGGAGGCGGGGCTTCTGAAGGATGTTTTCGGTCTCGACTGAGGCCAGCAGGCAAAGTCCTGACCAATGCCTTAGGTTTTGGAGGGGTTGGGGCAGGAGTAGTATTTCTCACACGTTGCCCAGAAGTAATGGGGTCGTCTGAGTCGTCTGCCTCGGAGATGATTTGGAGATCCTCGGAATCTTCTTCCGGGACATCTGGACCCTCGTCAAAGGTGTTTTCTGGTTCCGGAGGTGGTCTCTGTTGCATGATGTGGCATCGAGCCCTTCGATCTCGAATGGTCTTTTTGGATCGAAATGCTGCGCAGGCTGGACAGCTGGACTCGTCGTGTTCCGGTGATAGGCACAGGTTACAGACCTTGTGGTGGTCACTGTGCGGACATTTTGCTCCACACTGGGGGCATTTTTTGAACGGCGTCCTTTCCATGAGCCGTAGGCCTTACGGCATGGATAGGTCCAGCAGCCCGCGTCGACGTCCGGAATCGAGTCGATGAAATCTATGTCGAATGGAGGTGCTTCGGTATCGTTGTAGTTAGTTTTTGCGCTTCAAAAACCTTGTAAATAGAGGTTTTCAGCCGCAGCGGAAAAGTTACATCCGAACCCAGTGGCGGAAAAAAACAATCTGAGGATGGAGTTGATGCCCATGCGCACTGTAGTCCAAGGGAGGAGTCACCTATCTCGTGACCAAAGACTTCTTCCGAAGACAACAACAACCTGCAAGCATCCGAGCCCAACACCAGATGGCGATCTACTATCCTAAGTGTGTGATCAGCAGCTCATATGCCTCGAACATAGTGTTTTGCGCTCACAATGCATAGGTAACTATGCTCACTACAGTCTCCACATTAGTGTTGGTAAAAGCAATATCATGCGTATAAACTATTTAAACTGTGCAAAAGTTCTGTTATTAAACCACTTTCAGTCTGAACGTCATTATCCTGCAGCCCAGGATCATCTTTGATTTCTCTGAGACGTGCACTCCATTACCCATGAGAGTGCCATTGTCTTGGGCCAATGGTTGTGATGGTTTTCTATTCACACCTTGTGATTGCACCGTTCGACAGGACTCCCTCCTCCCAGTCCTTTCGTGTCTAGAGAACTTTGTCCTAGACTTCCCAGTTCCCAACCTACAAGCCCCCAAATTATTCCAGTGTTCATGCCACTCCCAGACTTCTGCCGACTCTGTGAAGAAGTGAGTCTTATCCTCTGATTTTAAGTGCAAGTCAAATATATAAAACAAAACAAGACTTCAGTCCATCAAGTCAGCACATCAGCATAAAGAGCACAATTGACATTTAATCAATTCCCATTTCCAGGCTGTGATAGGCTCACCATCTGCCCCAAATCTTCTTGTGTTTCCGAGAGCTCCGGAATCAGAACAACTGCACACATAAAACAGGACAAACTCAATTACAGGGGTCTAGAACTTAACCTGTATTTTTAGAGCACAATATTATCTCCAAAGAAGTCTCTAAGCACCACTGTCAGACAACATGCATTTCTTTCCCAAATCAATGGTATTTTTTTTTTTTTACCTAGGTTTAATGAAGGGCAATGTGAATCCACCCGGTTTTGAGCCTGTGACCCTGGGGTGTAGCTGGAATGGATGCATCACTCCATCAAACCCGAAGAAGGCAAATAAGGGAAGATACGGCCACGCAGGTACAGAGAAGGTCAGGACAGTGCAAGCTCAACACAGCAAAGAATCTCTGCAGCTTCATGACCATTATATTTTAATTAGAACGATTTATTTTGATGCGACAATCTCAGCAGCAAAGACCTTCTGGATTTCATTGATCAGACCTCATCACTGTATAATGAGCTGGGGCTGCCCTCCACAATAAACAGCTCAGATTTCCTTCATCTGATCAGTCACAGAAGCAAAGATTCTCCAGTAATCCAAAACTTATCTCAAGCCTTATTGGCAGGTGACCATCTGCAAAGGTTTTGTTCCCAGTAAATGCATACTCTCAATTGGTGTGCAGTGGTGTTCAAATAAAATATGAGTTACTGGCTCAAGTATGACAGTACGTATCCCACTTTGAAAGCACAGGCAAAAAAAGGAAGCCTGGGTCAACCAAAGTCTAGCTGTGTTTAAAACTTTCTCTAGTCCTGATGAAGTGCATCTAATGAGTTTGACCTGCTTTTGCAGGTTTTCAGGCAGGTAGAAATCCCAGGTCCGTCCTATTTGAACTCAAAGATCAAAATGCATACTGAACTCAAACTAGTTAAGCCCAAACTTCACACTGATTGACACCAGCCAGAAACACAGGAGTAAGCCATGCCAGACAGACCAGGGGACGGAAGGAGTTTTGCCAGCACAGTGAAATCCTATACCTGACAATGGAAATGATGATTAGTCCTCCGCTCACCCATTAGCTGTCAATCTTGTGATTTCTTGCACATGGTGTCCCAATGAACACCCTATATTTATGAGGAATATTAAGGGACTTCAATGAAGTGTGTTTTTAGAATTCTACCGCCTTGCACACTCTGATACTAGAATAAGATGTTTACATCTGAAGCAGATCATAGCAGATTCTCACTGCATAATATAGATCAGTTGTTTAGCAATGTGTCACAATCCTAAGGTTGCACATTTAATCCAGAGGAATAAAATTATACATTTTGGAATAACTCCACTAAACCATACACAAGTGCACAAAAACCATATAGTGACTGGTCTTACCTTTTTGATCAAAAAACGTAACAATCGCTGAATCTTCCTCAGGTATAGATTGCACATCTGCCACCCTTCCACCACCATGCTTCGAACTTTCAAAGTAGATACTGAGGAACTCTGTGCACACATCAGGTGGTAGATCTTCGACCTTGATGCTCTTTGTACATTCAAGGAGTCGTGCAGTGATGCCATGACTCTTTACCCTGGCACTCTGGGTGCACATCTGCATAAAGCCCATCGCACCTATCGCAGTAAACAAAATTACTGTCATTGTTATAATACTGTTTTTCTCTTTTTCAATGTCCAACAAAGCATTAAGCAGGCAGTTATCAGTAGCCTTTGATATGAACTTACTATTATCATCTACATCCATCTCACTTTCTTAACCCAGTTTAGATTTACAAATGCGACTGCATAACACTCTACCAAAAAAGAAACAGCCCTTCATATGAAAGAGAATTAACTAATCCCCTATCATAGCTGGTAAATCCATGGAAGACACCTATAAGTTCTATGACATGCTATAGGTTAAAAGATTTACACAGGCGTTCATGCAGGCACAGAAAAAACACTTGTCAATTCATGAGTTTTACATTCTTAGAATACGGAATTCACTGCCTTAATCCATTTTTCAGCATCTCTATGTAATAACCCAAGCTTAAACCTGGGATCTACTACAAAATTAGGCCTTTTGATTTTAGTTTCAATTACTAACTCACTTCTACTTATTTAATTAGCATCTGGATTTCTGGAGATGGAAAGAGCAAAAAATTGCTTTGACAAACCACATCAGAATTCATTTATTCAACTGTTTGTACACCAAATGAACTCTGTACAAATAAGCAGGTACTTGTCATTCTACAAATCTACTGAAAATTTCAGTTTGAGCCCGCCAGCCTAGATGGTTTGAAGAAGAAAAAGAAAGAAAAAAAACACGGGTTGCTCACAATTCAGGAACTTGGCCACCAAAACTTAAAACATGTTTGAATCTGGGCAACTACTGATCAAATCAGATCCCTTAAGTGTCATGAGGTCTTTCAGTTTCATACAGCTGATTAGGGCTGTCCATTGTTGCCATCAGTACCTGCTCTGCTTCTCAGCACCACAACATTAAGTTATATTTTCCGTCTCTGAAGAACATGATCTGGAGACTATGAACATGCAATGAAACACAGTTAGCATAAACTTACTCTCACTGGTTCCAAAAGTAACGACAGCCACTTTCTGTTCAGGAATATGTTCCAATTTGAAGTCCTTTTCATCCAAGCCACTTGTGTTTTCCACCAGCATGGTCAACATTTCACGATTCATGGTTTCTTTGAGGTTCTCCAGCACAACAGATGATGATGATGAAGGGGGTGCGGGAGTTGGAGCCTGCCCTTTGACAACACTAGGTCCTAGACAAGGCTGCACCTGAAGCAAGATGTTCTGTACAGAGTGACGACGACTTAAAACATTTTTGGCATCTGAATGAAGGGCATAAACAAAATAGGAGAGGTCATGTACAGCGCACACCCTGGATGGAAATTAATGATTCACAATCAGATATATAATATTAATGACAGGGTCAAGAGTCTCACAGATCCTTGAGTACATTTATAGTAATTTAATCAATTTAATGAGCTCCTTTTTTTCCAGAGTCTGCATGGAAAAGGACCCAGTATATGGAGAACATGTTGGTTGCATATGGAAGAAATAGATGGCAAAACCTACACATCCCAAGTAGATTTTGCATCAGAAAGCTCACAAATTTATGCCATCAACTAAAATAAGTAATGTTTGCCAAACATGGCATCAGAAACTGACCTGACTGTCACTGGTTCCTGCGCCCATAGCTCCTCAACTCATAATGCTACTCGCACATGTTATCAATAGATCGTGGCCTGAAGGTTAACATATGTGCCCTGTATATGTCTTTGTTTATATGTGTAGGACTATGCAAGGATAAGCCTTGCATATGTCTGTAGTGGTTCAGACAGGCCCCCATCTTCAATTCAAGCAAACCGTTATAATCTCTCTAGTGCCACGTCCACACATTATGCAACGGATCACAGCTTAGTACCTCTGGGTGGGGTAGGAGGGGTCCTATCTAATTTAATGATTCGGAGGTACGATTTGTACTGGACCACCCTTACTTTCCAAACAGCCCTCTAGGGACAGATGTACAACCATTTTTAGCAGTCGAAAACAGAAAATCAGGCTGAAACCGCTAAAAAGGGTTGTAGCAATTACAACCCCTATTTTGCGAATTGGTAACCTATTATAGACTCACAAAATAGGGTTTGTGTGTCGCTATTAGGAAGGTGTGCCCGAAGGGCGTCCCTTCAAAAGCGCAAGTCGCAGGGGGGTGTATGATTGTTTTGCGACCGCAAAACAATTACAGTTTACCACCTACTTCGAGTAGGTGGTAAGTCAGTCACAAAAAGTAAGGGGTCCCCAGGGGACCCCTTCCCCTTTGTGTTTGGCAGCGAAAGGAAAATGCTACTTACCAGTATGCATCTGTTCTTGGCATGTAGAGCTGCAGATCCACACATTGAGCATAGATCGCCATCTGGTGTTGGGCCCTGATATGTGCACTTGTTTTTGTCTTGGAAAAGTCTTTGGAAGTCACGGGATAGGGGACTTCTCCTTTGGATCATAGTGCGCATGGGCATCGGCTCCATCCTCAGATTGTTTTTTGCCAGCAGGGAAATGATGGAGCTTTGTAAGAAAGAGAAAAGATGCCCATGTATGCTGTATATAAATAAGATAATACTGGAACAGATAAAGGTAGCTGGGGAGGCGTGTGTGGATCTGCAGCTCTATATGCCAAGAACAGATGCATACTGGTAAGTAGCATTTTCCGTTCGAGGCATACGAGCTGCAGATCACACACTGAGCATAGATTGTATAGCAGTATCAGCTTCTTGCCGCGACCACCAGTATCTGTTGCAGTAGTTTGAAATGGTCTTTTGAGTACAGGCTGGCCCACACTAGATTGTTGTTTTATTTGCACATCTACACAATAGTGTTTTGTGAATGTGTGCGGTGTAGACCATGTGGCTACTTAGCAGAGGTCATCTAGGGGAATGCTCCCTAAAAATGCCATTAAAGCCCCTATCTTTCGGGTAGAGTGGGCTTTAGGAGGAACAGATAAGGTGAGTTCAACTTTGTGATAGCAAATATATATGCATTTGACATTCCACCTTGCTATGCCAGATTTGAATATGGGGATGCCTTTATGTGGTGGTGAGAAGGACACAAAAAGTTGTTTGGTCTTACGAAAAGGTTTTGTTCTTTCAATGTAATAATGAATATGCTACTTACCAGTATGCATCTGTTCTTGGCATGTAGGGCTGCTGACATTCATATCTGTGCATAGATCGCCGCCTAGTGTTGGGTCCGGATGTTTGCACGTTGTTGTCCTGGAAGAGTCTTCGAAGTATCCTTGGATAGGTGACTCCTCCCCTGGACTACAGTGCGCATGGGCATCCTCTCCATCCTCAGATTGTTTTTCGCCATTGTGGCAGTGATGGAGTAGATACAGAAAGTGATGACCATGCTATACAGTAATTCTGAGAGCTGCAGCTGCTACAGGCGCCGGGGAGGAGGGAGGGCGATATGAATGTCAGCAGCCCTACATGCCAAGAACAGATGCATACTGGTAAGTAGCATATTCAGTTCGAGGCATGTGGGCTGCTGAATTCATATCTGTGCATAGAATACATAGCAGTGCCCTCTATTAGCGGCGGCTACCAGTGCCAGCTGCAGCGGTCTGAAAAAGTGTTTTGAGAACAGCCTGTCCTACAGCTGCCTGCTGTTTTGACTGCACGTCTACACAATAGTGTTTTGTAAATGTGTGTGTAGTGGACCATGTGGCTGCTCTGCAGATATCATGCAGGGGAATATTTCCTAGAAAAGCCATGGAAGCCCCCAACTTGCGTGTTGAGTGGGCTCGTGGTGGAATAGTTAATGTGCGTTTTGCCTTTTGATAACAGATTTGAATACACTTAACTATCCATCTGGCTATCCCTGCTTTGGAGATGGCGTTACCCTTGTGGTGCGGGGCAAAGGCAACGAACAGTTGTTTTGTCTTCCTGAAGGGTTTAGTCCTGTCGATGTAGTACATGAGGGCCCTCCGTACATCTAGTGTATGTAGTGCCCTTTCTGCGACAGTTTGTGGGTTTTGGAAGAAAACGGGCAGTTCAATAGTTTGATTCATGTGGAACTGCGATATTACTTTGGGCATGAATTTGGGGTTGGTACGTAGTACGACCCTGTTGGCGTGAACCTGTATGAATGGCTCTTGAACGGTTAGTGCCTGGAGTTCACTAACTCTTCTTAAGGAAGTGATCGCTACCAGGAAGGCTACTTTCCAGGTAAGGAATTGAATCTCACATGAGTGTAGAGGTTCAAAGGGTGGACCCATCAGGCGTGTGAGGACCAAGTTGAGGTTCCACATTGGAGCCGGTGGGTGGCTTGGTGGAATGACTCGTTTGAGTCCCTCCAAGAATGCTTTGATGGCAGGCACTCTGAATAGTGAGAGGTGCTGCCTGGTTTGCAGATAGGCTGATATTGCTGTCAAATGGACACGTATAGAGGTGTACGCCAGATTGCATCGGTATAGGAGATGAGACAACTGTGGAGAGTGTGTTCCTCCCTGCTTCTGTATGTAGTACATTGCGGTCATGTTGTCCGTCCGGATCAACACGACCTTGTTGCATAGATGTACTTTGAATGCCTTCATGGCCAGGAAGATTGCCATCAGTTCCAGAAGGTTGATGTGCATCTTCTTTTGTTGTGTCGTCCATAGGCCCTGCACTGTGTAGTGGAGTACATGAGCTCCCCATCCCTGGAGAGACGCGTCCGCTGTCAGTACTATCTGTGGGACAGGCTCTTGGAATGGTCGGCCCTTGCAAAGGTTTTGTGGATTCCACCAATGCAGAGAGTTGTATGCCCGACCGCTCACCAACACTAGGTCTTTCAACTGTCCTTGAGCCTGATTCCACTGACGTGCTAGGCACTCCTGAAGCGGGCGCATATGTAATCTCGCGTGCGGGACTATGAAGATGCAGGAGGCCATCATGCCTATCAACTGCATAAACACTCGCGCTGGAAGTGAGTGATTGGGTTTGAACTTGGAGATCAGCAGTTGTATGCTGTTGATCCTCACTAAATTTGGCTGAGCTGTGGCCGCCAGAGTGTCTATGGTCGCACCTAGGTACTGTTGTACGTGTGCGGGCTGGAGATGGGACTTTGGGTAATTTAGTGAGAATCCCAGACTGTGGAGGAGGTGAATGGTGCGGGACATGTGGCTGGCACATTGCTGGGCTGACTTCGCTTGAACGAGCCAGTCGTCTAGGTAGGGGTAGAATGGTATATGCTGCCTCCGTAGATGTGCTGCCACTGTAGCTAGGCACTTCGTGAAAACCCTGGGCGCTGTTGTCACGCCGAAGGGAAGGACTTTGAATTGATAGTGCTGCCCCTGAACAGTAAACCTGAGGTATTTTTTGTGTGAGGGGTGGATGGGTATGTGGAAATACGCATCCTTGAGGTCCAGTGTGGCTAGGAAGTCTCCCTGCTTGAGAAGCGGAAGGACTTGCTGTAGAGTGAGCATGTGAAAGTGCTCTGAAAGAATGTACTGGTTCAGGGGTCTCAGGTCTAATATAGGTCTGAGTGACCCGTCCTTTTTTGGAATTAGGAAGTAGAGGGAGTACACCCCCGTACCCTGCTCGTGGATGGGTACGACCTCTATAGCGCCTTTTAGAAGCATACTTTGCACCTCTTTCTGTAAGAGCGTTAAGTGCTCTGAGGACATAGGACGGTTTCTTGGTGGTATAGTGGGTGGAGTGGAGGTTAACTCCAGACAGTAACCGTATTTTACAATATCTTTGACCCACCTGTCCGTGGTGATGGAGTTCCACGTGGACAGGAACCTTTGTAGCCTTCCCCCGACAGGTGTTATGTGGTCGGGAGGAAGGGAGAGGGCGTCACTGCTTGTTCTTGGGGGAGGACCTGGTGTTGCCGTAGCCGCGTCCTCTGCCCTTTGTACTGGAGCCACGATATCCACCCCGGGTGTTTTTATCGTAGGTGGTCTGTGTATTGCCTTTGTTATATGTTTGTTGTGACCCCTGTCCTCTACCTGCTCCCTTGTTTCCGGGGCGACGAAAGGAGCCGCTCCGAAAGGACTGAGTTTGGAGAGCGCCCATGGACTTTGCAGTGTCCGTGTCCTTTTTTATCTTTTCAAGGGTGGTGTCAACCTCTGGCCCGAATAGATAGTCGGGGTTGACAGGCTGGTTGAGTATATTGTTTTGTACCTCAGGCTTGAATCCTGAGATTCGTAACCAGGCATGTCGTCGCAGCATGACGCTTGTGTTTATGGCCCTGGCAGCCGTGTCTGCAGCATCTAGTGCACACTTGATGGAAGCATTCGTGAGTAGCTGTCCTTCTCTGATGAGCATTTCTGCGCCTTCCTTGAACTGGTCAGGGAGATGTTGGAATATTTGCTCGAGTGTGTCATAGTGCGCTCTATCATAGCGAGCAAGGAGCGCTTGAGTGTTGGCTATGCGCCATATGTTGGCTGCTTGGGCGGCAACTCTCTTGCCAGAGGTCTCTAACACCTTGGACACTTTGTCCGGGGGAGGAGCGTCACCTGTCGTTTGCGAGTGTGCCCTCTTGCGAGCATTCGCTACGACAATGGAGTCTAATGGTAATTGTCCTCTGATGTAAGTAGGGTCCCCAGGTGCTGATCGGTATTTCTTATCAATCCTGGGGTTTATCACTCGTGCCCTGGTGGGTTCCTTGAAAATGTCCTTGGCTGGTTTGAGGACTCCTTTCAACATGGGCAGAGTCTTTACATGCCGTTCTGAGGATGCGAAAGTGTCCATAAGAAAGTCATCTTCGACGGTGTCAGAGTGAAGCTGCACCCCATGGTTATTGGCAGCACGTTCAATAAGAGCGTTGAAGGCTGCAGTATCCTCTGTGGGAGATGTTTTTGCCCCATAGAGTTGTGGGTCCTGTGTATCGAGAGGTGCACCTGGGTCTACCGGGTCGCCCCAAGTGTGATCAGGGTCCTGCTGGTCATCAGGGTCTGTGTCTCCATGGTAGGGGACTTGGTCATCCATGTAATCCTCTAACGCATCCGTGTCGGAACGTGTGGGGGAGAATAGTTGTGGATCCTGGTAGGATGAGTGGAAAGGTTCATAAAGGAGAGGTTCTGATTCTACAGGCAGCTTCCTTTTTAGTGGGATCCTGAAAGGGTCCAACGGTGGTTCCGAAGTTATCCTTCGCTCGTGGAGAATCATCCTGCCAGTGTTGGCGTCGATGACACGTGACGGAGACGTCTCAGCAGGTGTAATTGTAGTCTGGGTGACCCGCGTCCTGAGTTGGAACATTTTCGGGATTATAGACGGAGGCAAGCCAAAGGTAATGTTGGCTGGCACCGAAGAGGCTGCCGGAGCTTCGATCGGACCGGAACCCGACGGGTCCTGGAGGGCAGCCTTGGTTTTGCTGCTTTGTGTCGCACCAGGTCGTCCTTGGAGCGCCTTTGAAGCTTTGGCACCGACCAGGTTCGTAGAGGCGGCCGTGGACTTTTTCGGCGCCGGTGTTTCATCGAGTCGAGGTGCGGAGACGACCGTCGACGTCTTCGATGCGTGAGGCTTTGGTGTCGTCGAGGGAGCGATGCGAGGCGCAGCAGGCGGCGCAGCCCTCGGTGTCAGTGGCGTCGGTGCCGGGAGCCGAGTAGGTTTGTCGGCGCCGAAGGCCTTTTTCCGTTTATCGACTCCGACGTCGCCCGCTTCAAGTTCGGCACCGAAGTCTCTCTTGGTGCGGTCGGTGTCGACGCGACGCGCTGGCGTCGAAGGCGTGGAAGGCCTCGATCCGATCAGCGCCACTTTCGGTTTCGTTGGAACCGGAGCAGCTTTCGGTTTCGGTTTTATGGAAGGGAAACCAGCTGGTTTAAGCGGTAATGGCTGCCGCTGGGTGTCCGAGGCCGGGCCCGAGGGCGGGGCCGAAGAACTGCGGGATGGGTCTCAGGTAAGGCCCGAAGGCGATCCCTCGACCGGAGCCATAGGCCGTGGAACTGGGCCTTCTTCGGTGTGAACAGGTAGGCCTTGTTCATCATTGGAGCTACTCTCTTCGGCCCCTAAGGCCTCCTCGTCGTCTCCTACCTCGGTGTCGTCTTCACCTCTGTGGAAGAGTGATTCGTCGACTTCGTCCGATCCGGATCCGTGTTCGGAAACGGGACTGGAGGGTAAGACTTCCAATACTTCGACGTCTTCGGCCTCGTTGAAGATGTCTGCTGGGGCCGGTGCCGCGTGCTGCGCCTCGAGTCTCGCCGCTCGTCGATTCCGTAGAGTCTTTTTTGAACGGAACCGGGCACAGGCCATGCATGTCGATTCGTCGTGGTCCGGCGAAAGGCATTTGTTGCACACCGGATGGACGTCGATGTGTGGGTACTTCGCATTGCATACCGGACACCTCTTGAATGGCGTCCTCGATTCCATCGTCGAAGTATTCGATGAACAGGTAAATGCGAAAAAAGTCGGTGCTGAAAGTTAGTAAACTAACAAGGTTGTATCGAAAACCGATCGATAAACAGTACCGACGCGAACTAAAGGCCTTTTGGCCTCGACAAAATATTTTCCTAACTTGAGCTAAGATAGCACATCCGAACCCAATGGCGGAAAAAAACAATCTGAGGATGGAGAGGATGCCCATGCGCACTGTAGTCCAGGGGAGGAGTCACCTATCCAAGGATACTTCGAAGACTCTTCCAGGACAACAACGTGCAAACATCCGGACCCAACACTAGGCGGCGATCTATGCACAGATATGAATTCAGCAGCCCACATGCCTCGAACAGCAGTGCTCTTGTAACATCTAGAGCTCTTTCTACAACTGTCTGTGGTTGCGAGAAGAATACGGGCAACTCCACAGACTGGTTGAGGTGGAAGGGAGAAATAATTTTAGGGAGAAATTTTGGATTGGTTCTGAGAACAACTTTATTATGATGGAGTTGTAAGAACGGTTCTTGAATAGTTAGTGCTTGTAGCTCACTGACCCTTCTAAGGGAAGTAATGGCTACTAGGAAAGCAACTTTCCATGTTAGAAACTGTAGTTCGCATTTGTGCAGAGGTTCAAAAGCAGGACCCATTAGTCTTGTCAGGACAATGTTTAAGTTCCACACAGGGGAGGGGGGTACCCTGGGGGGAATTATTCTTTTGAGACCTTCCATAAATGCTTTGATGGCAGGTGTCCTGAAGACTGATAAGTGTTGTCTATTTTGTAAATAGGCTGCTATGGCAGCGAGGTGTAATCTAATAGATGTATAGGCTAACTTACACCTTTGGAGATGCAGTAGGTAACCTATGATGTGTTGAACTGACACATCTAAAGGATTGGTGGTGTTATTGCGGCAATATATCACAAATCTTTTATACTTAGCTGCATAGCAGGCTCTAGTGGTGGGACGTCTAGCTTCTTTGATAACGCTCATACAGTCAGGGGGAAGGTTAAGGTTACCGAACTCAAAGACCTCAGGAGCCAGATCGCTAGGTTGAGCTGTGCTGGATCCGGGTGTCTGATCTCTCCATGGTTCTGGGTTAAGAGGTATGGGGAGAAGAGTAGTTTTTGGTGCGGGACTAGACAGTTCCAGTAATGTGGTGAACCACGGTTGTCTGGCCCATGTTGGAGCAACTAGGATGAGGGTTAGTGAATGTTGCTGCAGTTTGCGCACTACCAGTGGGATGAGTGGGAGAGGCGGAAAAGCGTGCGCAAATCTGCCTGACCAATTCATCCATATCGCATTTCCTTTGGACTCCAGGGACATGTTGGGCTAGGAGAAAAATGTTGAGGAATAGCCCATCTCCAAATGCTTTGCGCTAGTTGGGAGAGCTGTAGGGAATGTGTCCCGCCCTGTTTCTGTATGTAGTACATAGCTGTCATGTTGTCGGTGCGGACTAGGACAGCTTTGCCTGATATTTGCTTTTGGAATGCCTTTAGGGCCAGAAAAATTGCTAGTAACTCCAGGTGATTGATGTGGAGTAACTTTTGTTGTGGAGTTCACGTACCCTGCATGGTGTGATGTAATAGGTGAGCACCCCAGCCGGAGAGCGATGCGTCCGCCGTTAACACAATCTGTGGAACCGGCTCGAGGAACGGTCGCCCTATGGAAAGATTTTTGGTGTTCCACCACTGCAGAGAGCGATAAGTGCGGCCGTCCAACAACACCAGATCTGTTAGCTGAACTTGAGCTTGGTTCCACTGACGTGCTAAGCACTCCTGCAGAGGACGCATTTGGAGTCTTGTGTGAGGTACTATGAATATGCAAGAGGCCATCATCCCTATGAGCTGCATGAACACTTGAGCAGGAAGAGAGTGTTGCCGCTGAAATGTTGTTAGGAGTTTCTGCATGCTTGCTATCCTGGCCGGACTGGGGTATGCAAGTGCTTTTGAGGTGTCTATTGTGGCACCGAGGTACTGTTGTATGTGGGACGGTTGTAGATGAGACTTTGCGTGGTTTACTGTGAACCCTAAGTCATGGAGTAGCTGGATTGTTGCGTGAGTGTGACGTACACACTGATTGTATGAGTTGGCATTTATGAGCCAATCGTCCAAATATGGGAAGACGTGAATGTGTTGTCTTCTCAGGTGAGCTACAACTACCGCCAGACACTTGGTGAATACTCTGGGTGCTGTGGTGACTCCAAAAGGGAGTACCTTGAATTGGTAGTGCTGGCCTTCCACTACAAACCTGAGATATTTTCTGTGAGAGGTGTTAATGGGAATATGAAAGTAGGCGTCCTTGAGATTTAGAGTGGCAAGGAAGTCGCCTTGGGACAGGAGAGGAAGGACTAGTTGAAGCGTGACCATGTGAAAGTGGTCTGAGTGTATGTAGAGATTTAGGGGTCTGAGGTCTAGGATAGGTCTCAGAGATCAGTCCTTCTTTGGGATGAGGAAACACAGGGAGTAAACTCCTGTGTTTTGCTGATGCAGGGGGACTGGTTCTATTGCACGTTTTTGTAGGAGGGAGATTACCTCCTGCTTTAGAAGTGATACATGTTCTAATGACATTGGGTGCTGTCTGGGTGGTATGGTTGGGGGAGTGGAGGTGTGTTCCAGACAGTGACCTGTTTGAACGATTTGCCTCACCCACCGGTCTGTGGTGATGGTGTTCCAGACAGGAAGGAACTTTAGTAATCTTCCCCCGACAGGTGTAGGATGGTCCGGGGTGAGCATAGGGGAGTCACTGGGTAAGGGTGGAGGCACAGCGGGTGTTGTTAGTTCTGCCTCTACCTTTGTTATTATTGCCTCTGTAGCCTCTTTTCTGATAACCCTTGGTGAATGTGGTTTGGGTGGGAGTCTTGTAAGTCGTGGAGGGGTTGTCTGAGGAATAGCCTCTGGAGTTGCCTCTGTAAGAGGAGCGACGAAAGGAGCGCCTGGGAGCTTGCGATTGCAAGGCTCCCATTGATTTAGCTGTGTCAGTGTCTTTTTTCATCTTCGAGAGATGAATCCACGGTAGGTCCGAACAAGTGTTCATGGTTAAATGGCCGATTGAGACTGGAAGTTTGTACTTCAGGTTTAAAACCGGAAATGCGTAGCCAAGTGTGTCTACACAGGAGGACACTTGTGTTTATGGCTCGGGAGGCAGTGTCTGCCACGTCTAGAGCGCAGCGAATAGAGGTGTTAGTGAAGAGCTTACCCTCTTGTAGGAGGTTGTTAGCCCTGTTTTTATATTTGTCAGGCAGCTGTTGCAATAGGGTCTCTAATTGGTCGTAGTGCGCCCTTTCATACCTAGCTAACAAGGCTTGAGTGTTGGTGATACGCCACATGTTAGCTGCTTGAGATGCTGTGCGTTTACCGGAAGCGTCCAAGAGTTTGGACTCCTTGTCGGGAGGTGGAGCATCCCCTGACGTTTGAGTTAGCCCTTTTCCTGGCGTTGGAGACTACTAACAAATCCAACCGAATGTGGCCTTTAATGTATGCTGGGTCTGCTGGGGCGGATTTATATTTCTTTTCTATCCTTGGGTTGATAACCCTAGCCCTAACGGGGTCTTTAACCACTTCAGGTGCATGTTTAATTACCCCTTTCAGCATGGGTAGAATGGAGGTGGTCTTTTGTGAGATGTCAAAGGTATCCATTAAAAAATCCTAATCCACGGGGTCTGTGTGTAAGTCAACCCCGTGGTACTGTGCAGCTCTGAACGAGCGGATTGAAACCCATGGTATCCTCAGTAGGGGAAGGTCCAGAGGGATAGATGTCATCCTGTGGCATGTTAGGGACATCTGGTGTATTGTAATCGTCCCATGGGTCTGGGGTATGAGGTGGACTAGGTTCCCCTAGTGGCTCATCATCTGCACCCTCCCCTGTGTCATCAGAAGTGTCATCGTCCACTGGTGGAGGAGATGGTGTAGGATAGTGGTGTGGTGGAGGAGGAGGTGGAGGTAGAGGCGGAGAAGGGATCCTGAGAGGAGATGTGGCAATGTCCCTCTTTTTAGGTGCTGGAGTCTGTGTAGGCGAGTCCAGTGGTCTCTTTTTAGAACTGAGAATCAGTTAACCAGTCTTTGGATCTTTAAGAAGCGTCTTTTGGGTGGGATCTGGCATAAAAAGCTCTTCTGTGGGAGGCCTGATCTTCGGTGCCGATTTTTTCGGTTCCGAATGCTTGCGCGGCACCGACTGTAGAGCGGTTTTGTTTTCTTTGGGCTTGGAACAGTGAGGTTTTGAGGTGTCTGTAGGGGTCTGCGGAACCGGTTATTATTTCGGTTCCGAATGCTTTTTTTGCTCCGAAGTTTGAGAGTCTGTAGTCTTCAGTAGCGTTTTTTTGGTCGGTTCCGATGCTTTTTTTGGAGTCAAGGGATTGGTGCCGGTAGGTTTGGGTGCCGAGTGCGTCGATGCGGAGGCAGTAGTGGGCACCGCGGAGAAGTGTGGTGTCTTCTTTTTTGGTGCCAGAGTCTGAGTTTCGGTGCCGACGGAAGGTTGACTCGATCCCGAGTGGCCTGAAGGCTTTGTTGTTGGTTTCTTGGCCGGGCCCGGAGGCGGGGTGTGAGAAGTACTTTCTCGGTGTGCACCTGGGCCCGAAGGTGAAGGTGTGACCGAAGCTTTTTTCGGGGGGGGGGGGGGGGGGGTCGGTTTCGGGGTCGGGGTCGACGGCATGACTTACGGCCCGTTGCCCAGGAGTGATGTCTTAGATGTCGGAGTCTACTTCGGAGGCGCTGACGAGGCCTTCTTCGACCCGCTCCTGTTCTGGTACATCGACGCCCTCTTGGAAGATGTCGTCGGGAATGGAAGTCGACGAGCGAGCCATTCTTCTTCAAGCTAGATGATCCCGAATGGTCTTTTTGGAGCAGAAAGAGGCACAAGCTGGACAGTCTTTGGTCTCGTGCTCCGGTGAAAGGCAGAGGTTACACACCTCATGCAGATCTGTGTGGGGGAATTTCGACCCACATTGAGGACACTTCTTGAATGGAGTCCTTTCCATGAGCCAGATGTAGAGGCCCAGGTAGGCCCGAAGGCCTTTGTCGATGACCGGAATGGAGGACTTCGATGTTGGTGAGATGCGCGAGGATGGGAATTGCGATCGAAAACAGTACCGTAGAAAAAGGTGAAGGATTGCGCGTCGAAAGTGGGATCGGTAACGGTACAGAGCTGGAGCGCGATAAACACATCCGAGTCCGGTGGCGGAAATAAACAATCTGAGGATGGAGCCGATGCCCATGCGCACTATGATCCAAAGGAGGAGTCACCTATCCCATAACTTCCAAAGACTTTTCCAAGACAAAAACAAGTGCACATATCCGAACCCAACACCAGATGGCGATCTATGCTCAGTGTGTGATCTGCAGCTCATATGCCTCGAACATATTTTTTAAGAATAGGCAATGGTCCCATGGACCATTGTCTGCCCTGAAAAAATGAAAAGAAAACTTTTCATTTCTTTCTTTTAAACATATCCTGTTTTCCTTTAAGGAAAACGGGCTGCATTTAAAAAACAAATGTTGCTTTATTTATAAAGCAAACACAAACATGATGATCTGCTATACCCAGCAGGCCACCATCCCTGTGATTGTAGCCCATTCCCAATGGGTCGCAAATTGAGACCTGCCTCATGAAAATCGATGAGGCAAGTCAGTTGCAACCCCATTGGGATTCGCTAAATGTGTCTGACACATATTAGTACATTTGGTTTAGCAAGTTACAAATTACAAGTCACACAAAATTGCAATTTGGGACCCGCAGAACGGAATGGTCGTGCATCTGGCCCTTAGTTTCTTCAAAAGTCGCAGGAACTGTATTTCGTAAACCTTGTACCTGCTCACAATCATGCACACCGAATTCTTAGCGGTCAAGTTTCCGATTGGATTTTACAACACAACACCAGTGAGCGGTTGGTCGATGTGTAGGAGCCTTGTGGGCATAATCTCAACAAGCCAAGTGCACTTGGCTAATAATGGTCAGCCAAACCCAAGCACTCTGCATCTGATACAACGTGTGTACATTAAATATCAAACATCTCTACCAATCAGAGCATGCCAAATGTCGTCTTTATGCCTATATGTTTAATTTGAAAGTAGCAAAATATTTCTTCAAAGTCTTGCTCCAATTACTTCATTAGGATTTCCAATTAGATGTTAGTTCAAAAGAAACTTGTAACTTGTTCACAGGGTTGGTGGCCATTTTCAATTTCAGGCACAAAGTTTACTCCTTTATTAAGAACTGCAGACACCCAGATGAAGGAAGTTATGAGACACTTACATTTAACAAGCAAACTAATTGAGAGGTAAGCAATTTTCAGGCAAGTGTGAACAGATTCCCTAGCGCATGCCAACTTTTTAGAGCCCAGCTATGTGAGCAGAAGCTCCCAATGGCACTTCAACAACTACAATAAAAAACGCTCCAAGTACTTGATTTATGAAGATATATATATATATATATATATATATATATATATATATATATATATATATATATATATATATATATATATATGTGACGGAAATAAAAGCAAACAGCCTGCCATCAGGAATTAAGTATGGCAACCAGGAAGACTATGCAGCAGCCACTTTGGGTGTAGACCATTCGTTATCTATATAAAGACCCACTGCTGGTTGTTCTTGTTTCTCAGAGCAAATATCAGAGGGAGGAGGTCTGGGCAACCATTTAATATTTTCAGGATATCCACATGTGAAGATGTATCAACAATCAATCGAAATGGAAATATTTAATACTCATTGGTTACCTTGAAAATATGACATGGCTCCACCTCTCAACGACAAACGTTGGACACCCATCGTCAGGGATCTCCAGTTTGTTTCTGCAGTAAGAACTACTTCTGCTCAAGGAAAGTCCTCCCAAGTTACTAGCAAATTTGATCACTGTGAAATAGTGACGTTGTGTTAACATCACACTAACCAGGGCTATCAGTAGTGATCACCCAAGTATTCCAGATGAGGTTACCAACAGAAATACCACAAAATATGTATCAGTATTAAATGCCTCCACCCGACTAATGCAGCAACATTCAAATCATTACATGAACTGTGGCACAAAAAACAACCACAGGAAAAGGTTTCCCCAACTCAGCTTGAATGATCATTTAACTATACACTTTAAATGTGTTTTGGGATTGCAATCTTTTTCTGGTCGGCATGTCAATTTCTGAAAATACACGTTTCGTCCAAATACCACTTTCCATTTTGGGCAAACAAACGTGTTTTCCAGAAGAAAAACATTTACTGAAAACATAATTTTGGTCTTTAAAATATCAGTTTTCATTTTTAGGATATACACAGTCCTTTAACAGCTTGGAATGTTCATAAAGTGCTCATATGTAGAAATGCCTCATATGAACAGTCTTTGCTTCAAATGCCCAGGTATTACAATGATAGGCAATGGATGCTCACCATAACACCAAAGATGAATTTATTATGCCAATAATGCCCATCATTATACCAGGGCCAATATTGTGGTAAGGCTGGAGTTACATAGAGACTTCGTAAGCCAAGTGGAGATAAGTAAAGCGTTTATTTACAAGGTAATAAATAAGGAGCCCGCACGCAGCCTGTCTTCAAGCATTAGACACCCAACGAAGACTGAACAACCGATGCGGAACAGCAGCATGGGCCATAAAGCAGTAACTTAAAAGAAAACATTGCAACCAGAATGCATCTACTTTTGACAAATGAGCTCGCTCCGCAAAGCAAGAGCTCGCTTGCACATAAGTTCTTAAAAGCACTGCGCACTCCAGACATTAGTGCAATGTCGTCTGGTACAACAGCTAAACATCATAACGGCCAGGATGGCCACCATATATTAGTCATGGCTATCATTAAGCGAGAGGTGGCCATCATTATATCAGGGATGGCTAAAAGCAGGTCAATCATGCTCTTAGTTAGTCAATGATGGTTGACAGTATGCCACAAGACCAAGAATGTCCAAAATAGCCAAGGATGCCCATTATTATGATATTGGCACTATTGTGCCATAAACTGAAACAACTGAGCTAGAAATAAAATCATTATGATTTAGGTTTAGACTTCAAGGTCCTTGGTAGGAGGCATAGCTTCCAAGAAGCGATTGTGTATAGGGAGAGTCAAAATGTCAGACACACACACAAGTGAAATCAGAGGAGGCTCTCAATTTTCTGTGCTCTGCATCCATAACCTGTGCTCCTCAGCTCTTGGGCTGGCCAGGCCGCAAACTAATACATTTTCACTCAGGTCCCAAACTTAAGAGGGTCATCACTGGTTACTGCTCAGGCTACTGCTGCCACTCTTCTTTTATGGTCCACTGTTCACCCACAGGGGTTACACAATGGCTAATCTCCTTTTGCTTTAGTTGGATTGAGATTGGATACAGATGGCCATGTGCCTGACCCTATAGGACAACACAGGGGGTGTCCGAGTGCTATCATGAGGCCCTGCCATTGGTTTCGCTGGCTATCAGTCTAAGGGTCTTGAGATAAGCATTTCTTTCTTCGTAAATATAAACAGACTCTCTGAATAGATACTGGGCTTAGCTTCACATTCGAGAGCTACTTTGTAGGTGCTGATGATTTACCAGCAGCTCCATAGCTACTCGTTTGAGACCCCTACCCAGGATTGTAGAGAACGATTTAAAGTAAAAACCTGGAATAACAAAGTTTTTACAATGACTGATTTATGAGGAAGCGAGTCATAAAAAACGCAAATGAGAACTGATGTTTACAAAAATTAATTTAAGCTCAGCATGGCAACAACTGGTCAGCATTATGTCTGCAGCTGCCACCCTGAGTAGACGTGCACAAATGCTTATTGCACTCCCTAATTCCCATGCAGAGTCCAGGACTGATCAAAAGAAAACACAGACCTAAAGAGTGAGCTGCACAAGAGTAATCAGAGCCGCCTCTTTCCAGTACTTTAAGGAAGCATGTATTTGAGTTTGAAGGGGTTTCCTTTTTTGCAAGACCCGACTTTGCCCATGTCACAGTGGAGAGGAGGTGGCATATGAGGCAATTATTTACACTATTTCAGAAAGTGGGGGCAGGGGTTTACATGCAGAACCCAGCAAAATTGAAAATTGTTTTTAAGGGGCGTGTTCGTAGTTTTTTTTCCTGAGATTCAGGCACAGGAATATCTGAATGAATTGACGGGGAGACCTGATAAGCTTCAATGGAGAATTGGAGGGAGGGAGCCGGTTAGATAGATGCAGCTATTGAGAGGAGTGATTTCTTAATAACATACTATGAAACAAGTTCATAAAGATCATGTCCCCTTGAAGCAGGGGAGAGCATTGAAAGGTGGTATTGGATTAATTAAGTACAACAATGGTCTGGGGGGAGGTGGCGAGAGCGGTTATACAGATAACTGTACACAGGCTAGACCTGATTGCTCACGTGTATGGGATGGGTGGAGGGAGGGGGATTGGGAGTTTGAAGAGAAAGGGGTTCTGGGGATGGTGGGGGTGTGGTGGTTGGGGTGAGAGGGGGCTTATACGCTCAGAGGTAAAGAAGGTGGGGTAAAAAGGATAGGATGCTTAGTTCATGTGTATTCACGGTTAAGGGTAATAGTCGGATTATGGAAAGCAAGTAATGACAGGTAAAGGAAAAGAAAACAAGTTACTTACCTGTAACTACAGTTATCCAGTATTGGTATCTTTCATAGATTCACATGCCTGAATCATTCCCCATCGCTGAGGCGGGAGTCCCCGGTAAATAAAAAAGCAGTGCCAAAATGTTAGTAGTAGTAGTAGGCCCAAGAAAAGGCCCAAAGCCTATATCTTAGTAGCCTATCCACCTCATTATGCAAAAGAAACCAAGAATTTGGTAACAACCAATCAGACACCAGCACCCTTCTAGAACCCTCTCAGCAGAGCCAGTTCTCCTCAGATTTTCGTAGCACAAGTGGGAAGTAAACATCCCAAAATATATACAACTGACTCTACGGGGAGGCGGGTGGGTGCATGTGAATCTATGAAAGATACCAATACTGGATAACTGTAGTTACAGGTAAGTAACATGTTTTCTTATCCAGTATTGGGGTATCTTTCATAGATTCACATGCCTGAATCAGAATAGCGAGCAGTATACCAAGTATACAGTCGTTTGCGGATGGCGGGAGACTAGTGCTGATACTCCCTAGTTGCATCCACAGCTTGTTAACAAGAGGTATAAGAAAAAGAACCTTAAAATTAGAAACATGCAATCTATAAAGAGAAAACAGCATGTAAAGCAATGACATTAAAAATCGAAGCAAATCATTATTGTAAAACATTGCATTATCATACCAAAAGATATCCACATATTACATGTTAAAGCATGAAAAAGGTACCTGAAATATCTCAAAGAAACAGATGTCGCAGGACAGCTTGTCCAACTGCTGCATCGTCTCGATGCGTAGATTGGAGGCAGTAATGTCTCGTAAACGTGTGGACATTTTTCCATGTCGCAGTACGGCAGATATTTTCTAGAGTCACACCAGCAAACAATGCTGTAGACGCTGCTACTGTTCTCGTGGAATGGGCCTTGGGTTTCCGTAACAATGGCCTGTGAGTTTTGTCATGGCAGAAAAGGATTGTAGATGCTATCCATCTGGCAATGGTGGATTTTGTCACCGCCCTTCCCAGGGTAGTTTGGCCACAAGCCACGAACAATTGGTCGGACTTTCTAAGGTTCTTTGTTTTTTGAAGATAGAATTTAAGACATCTCTTGATATCGAGAGAATGTAAGGCTCGTTCCACTGGAGTAGCTGGGTTAGGAAAGACATTTTTAACGTCACTGGTTCATTAAGATGAAATTGTGACGCCACCTTAGGGATAAATGTTGTATTAGTTCGGAGGTGCACGAAGTCTTGAGTGAAGTGTAGAAAAGGTTCCTTTAGAATTTAAGACATCTCTTGATATCGAGAGAATGTAAAGCTCGTTCCACTGGAGTAGCTGGGTTAGGAAAGAAAGTTTTTAACGTCACTGGTTCATTAAGATGAAATTGTGACGGCACCTTAGGGATAAATGTTGTATTAGTTCGGAGGTGCACGAAGTCTTGAGTGAAGTGTAGAAAAGGTTCCTTTATAGTAAATGCCTGAATTTCACTCACTCATCGAGCTGATGTTAAAGCCAGAAGTAAAGCAACCTTCCAGGTAAGGAATTTGAGGTCAGCCTTGTGGATAGGCTCGAATGGATGCTTCATTAATTGCATAAGACTGTGTTGAGTTCCCATTCCGGTGGCGGAAGTCTGACCGGAGGAAACTCCCGGAAAAGTCCTTTCATAAACTGCTTAATTAAAGAGGATGAACAAAGGGAAGGGCCATGAGCACCCTTTCTGAATCTGGAAAGTGCAGCGAAGTGGACTTTGACTGAAGGGAAAGAAAGTCCAGATCTTGCCAGGTGTAACAAATAAGGGAGGATCTTTTCTACAGGAGCGTCCACCGGGTGCACCTGGTTTGCTTCACACCAACAGCAAAACCTTTTCCATTTCAGACGGTAAGTTTTTATCGTGCTGTGGGCTCGTGAATTCGTTAATATATCCCTACAGTCTTGAGGGATATCCAGGTCCTTAAACTCTAAGAAGTCAGGAGCCATGCGTGTAAATGTAGGGACTGAGGGTCTGGGTGGAGAACCTGACCTCTGTTCCTTGACAGCATTGTGGGCGTCGGGAGAAGACGGATCGGCTGGTCCTGTGATAGTAATAGGAGCTCCTGAAACCAGTATTGGCGTGGCCATCTGGGTGCAATCAAGATGAGACGACAGCCCTCCAACTTCATCTTGCGTATGACCCTCGGTATTAGAGGTATCGGGGGAAAAGCGTAAGCACAAATCCCTGACCATCGCATGGACAGGGCATTCCCCCTTGACCCCTGTTGAGGGTATCTGCTGGCATAAAAGCGGCATTTCTTGTTCTCCTTTGTGGCGAACAAATCTAGTGGCGGTGTTCCCCAAGCTCTGAATACTCTGAGCACTTGAGCTTGCTCTAGCTCCCATTCGTGGCAATCTGATTGGGATCTGCTGAGCGTGTCCGCTAATGTATTGCAGAGACCTCTGACATGTTCTGCTCTGAGGGTTATGTTGTGGAGTGTGACCCATTCCCACAACTCCTGAGCCTCTGTGGACAGAGTTGCTGATCTTGTCCCTCCTTGCTTGTTCACGTAAAACATGCTGGTGGTATTGTCGGTCCGAACCAGAACCGAAGAACCTGCAATCCTTGGAAGGAAAGCTTGCAGAGACAGGAAAATTGCTCGCAATTCCAGACTGTTGATGTGTTTGTTCTTGTACTCTGGAGACCACTTCCCCTGTATCTGTAAGTCTTGGAGATGACCTCCCCATCCTTCCATGGAAGCATCCATAGTGAGGACAAAGTCTGGAATCTTTTGTATGAAAGTGAGCCCTTCTGCTAAGTTGGGTATGTGGGACCACCAACGTAGAGCGCTCTTTATGCCTGAAGTGACTCTGAGGATGTCGTCGAAAGAACCCATCGCCTGCTGCCACTGGAGGTGTAACTCCTGCAAGGGTCGCACCCGGAGCCGTGCCAGAGGGATGAGGTGTATTGCAGAGGAGCATATCCCTAGGAGTGACGCGAACATCCGGACAGAAACTGACTTTCTTTTGGAAATCAGGATTGCTAACTTTTGAAGACGAACCTGCCGTTCGTGAGATAAGAATGCCTTGCAGCGGACGGTATCTAGCAGAGCTCCCAGAAAAGGAAGGATCTGCCTTGGGTGTAATTGAGATTTGCTCCTGTTGATCGTAAGCCCCAAAGAGTGGAACAGACGAAGAGATGTCACGGCAGTCTTGACTGAGCTTTCCGAAGGACCTTTTATCAACCAGTCATCTAAATACGGGAAGACTTGGATTCCTTGGGATCGTAACGCTGCTGCCACTGGAGCTAGGCACTTCGTAAATATCCTTGGGGCAGATTTTAACCCAAACTAGAGCACTTTGAACTGGTAATGGGCGCCAGCCACTGTGAAGCGAAGATACTTGCGATGCTTCGGATGTATTGGGATGTGAAAGTAAGCGTCTTCCATATCTAAAGAAGCTAGAAAATCTCCCTTGTTGAGGCAACTTAGAATTTCTGCCAGAGTGACCATGCAAAATCCCTGCTTCTTGAGGAATCTGTTCAGATTGCGAAGGTCTAAGATTGGACGCCACTCCCCTGATTTCTTCTTGATGAGAAAAAAGCGGGAATAGAAACCCGTCCCCTTTTGAAGTGCAGGAACCTTCTCGATTGCGTTCTTGAGGAGCATCGTTAAAGCTTCTTTGAATAATAAGTGAAGACGAGGGGGAGGGGGTCCCTTGGGTGGTGTATTGGGTGGCTTGGTGACAAACTCTAAGGTATGACTGTTGAGAACCAGGTCCAGAACCCACTGGTCCGACGTAATTTCTTGCCACTTGCTCACAAAAGTTGAAATCTTCGCACCCACAGGGGGGGGGGGGGCGGGAGGAGTGGAAGGCCCCCTACAGAAATCATTGCTTCCTTGTGGTGTCTCTTCCCTGATTCTGTGATCTTTTTCGTCCGCCTTGACGAGAGAAACCAGACGTGTTGGTTTGTCTGTAGGAAGATTGATATGATTGTCGATACTGAGGGTGGTACCTATTCTGTTGGGTGTGATAACCCCCTCTGGATGAAAATCCACGGCCTCTTGCTCCTCTGAAGGTACCTCGCTTGTACTGCAAGGAGCCCAATGATCTTGCGGTATCAGTAATGGTCTTTATTGCTTGGAGTGGGTCATCTATATGCTTACCAAACAACGATTCACCATCATAGACCATGTCCAATATTCTTGTCTGGACTTCTGGTCTGAACGTGGTGGCCTTAAGCCAGCCCTGGCGCCTGAGAACCGCTGCCCCAGCCAACTGGCGAAAAATAGTATTTACAATATCCAGAGCGCAGTCGATCGTCTCTGATGCTGCACGCTCACCCTCCAACAAAATCTTCCGAGCATCTTGTCTGTTGTCCTCTGGGACGAGGTCGATAAAGCTTGCCATTTCTGACCACATTTGGCGGTCATAACGCCCTATTATCGCCAGCTGATGGATGCAGCTGCCATTGTTGAAAAAAAAATTCCCAATTAAATCCAGGCGTCGTCCTTCCCTATCCGGTGGTGTAGTGACAGGTGCTGCCGGATTCTTAGATTTTTGTTGGGCTGCCTGAGAGATAACCGAGTCTGGCCGAGGTTGGCCAATGAGACAGAAAGGACTGTTGGCAGGAGAATGGTATTTTTTGTCAATCCGTGGAAGCACCGCTGGCACTGATGCTGGGTTTTTCATAATTTTAACCCCTTCCTTCCAAATGTAGTCAATGATAGGGATAGCTCTTGTAACCTTTCTTGACTCCTCTTTAAAGTCATGAAGAAAACAGTCAGACTGCTCAATGGTAACCGGCAAGTGGAACCTGGTCGCAGCGCGCTGCATAAGGTTATGGAACCCCCCTATATCTTCTGGGGGCGATTCAGATGCTAGAGGGGTGGGTGGTGAAGGCATAGGGATTATATAAGAATCCAAGGGTCTGCTGGGTCTGGTAGCTCACCCCCTTCGAATTCCTCCTCCGAGGTTGAATCTTGACCTTGACGCGGGTCCTGTGGTGGATCAGGCAGTTGAGGGCTGGATTTTCAGGCAAAGGCAATGGGTCCGGCTGCGGCGCAGTCCGCGGAACCTGTGGAATGACTGGCTGCGGTGGAAAACGCTGCTTATAATCTGCAAGCATGGCTTGCAGGTCTTGAATTAAAGTCGGAGGCAGATGTGACATCTCGCTCTGACAAGGTTGTCTGTAGCAAGGTCTATGATGCGGAACGACTATGTCTTCCTGATAGTAATGTCCTTGATAATTGTCCTCCTCATCATCGTCATCTTGACATTTGATGTGCAGTTCAGAAGGATGGCGAGCAATACCAAAGGGCCATTCGTCCTAGTCATCCTCATATTCATCATCCTCACCCTGCACATATGTTTCTAAGAGATGTGAGGGAGTAAGCGGTGATATGTCGCTACATTCCTGTCTTTGAAAAGTCTTTAGTTGGAAACTCCTGGTGGAAATAGGAGTGGAATGAGCGAGCGCCATAGCAAGTGTCGGAGTTGTAGTTGTTGTTAATAGGTTTTTCTTGTCCATCGTCGACGAGGTCGTCGTCGACGGGGCTATTGTCGACGGGATTTTCGTCGTCGACGGGATCGTCGCCGTCGACAGGGTCTTCGTCGACGGGCTCTTCGTCGACGGGCTCGACGTCGACGGGATCGTCGCCGACGAGCTCTTCGTCGACGGGATCGTCGCCGACGAGCTCTTCGTCGACGGGATCGTCGTCGACGCGTCTCTTTTCGATGGTATCGTCGATGCTGGCTTCGTCGAAGAGGACTTCGTCGACGGGCTTTTTTGAGAGGATAGTAATCCTCGTTGACAGAATAGGAGAAGTAATGGCCGTCGTCGAGATGGTATCCGTCAACGAAGGAGCAGACGAGGTGACAGAAATCGTAGATGGAGAGAAAGCCAGAGATTTTGAAAGGCTTTTACTCACAGTTTGTGTCCTAGCCTTGACCGTAGAATCCTGGGGAGAGTGCGCTGATTCAGAGGAAATTTTGGGACTCCTCTGAACAGAACCAGAAATAGAATGGTGAGTTTTCTGGCGCTTCTTCCCCTCACTGGAAGAGCTGTCCTGTGATCTAGCTCTCTTGCTAGAAGTAGAGGCTCCGTCATCCTCCTCAGCCGAAGAGGATTTCAGCCACAAAAGCACTCTCGCCTCCCTATCCCTAAGAGTTTTGGTAGGGAAGGTGCGGCAAATCTTGCAATCTCTTGCCTCGTGTTTAGGGTAGAGGCAGTAGATGCAGTCCAAATGTTGGTCATCAACATGGACCCTCTTCTTGGCGCAGGTCCTGCAGGATTTAAACAAGGCCTTCTTGTCAGACATGCTGTAGCAAGTTGAAAAACGGAGAGGCACTCAGGGAGACTTCCTTCCACACGACGTGCGGTGAAAATCTGAGGAGAACTGGCTCTGCTGAGAGGGTTCTAGAAGGGTGCTGGTGTCTGATTGGTTGTTACCAAATTCTTGGTTTCTTTTGCATAATGAGGTGGATAGGCTACTAAGATATAGGCTTTGGGCCTTTTCTTGGGCCTACTACTACTACTAACATTTTGGCACTGCTTTTTTATTTACCGGGGACTCCCGCCTCGGCGACGGGGAATGATTCAGGCATGTGAATCTATGAAAGATTCCCCAATACTGGATAAATGCATATACCTTCTATAAATATATGCAGGCTGAATGATGGTAAAAAAAGAGCGAGAGTGGCCGCTGGATTGCAAATGCTGAAAGCTCATGTGGTCGGCTTACAAGAGACCCACATCAAAAGTTCACATAGAGATGTTTTAAACACCCTTGGCTATAGGGTGATAGTGGAGACCTCTCAAGGTGTTCGAACAGGAGGGGTGGCAACTCTGGCCAAAGGTAACAAAATGCAGTTCACACAAGGACAAGCATATAGGAAAGGCAAACGGGTGTTTGTTGGATGCCACGCTAAAAACAGAGGGGTACTCACGTTATATTCAGTATATGGGAGAATTTTGGACGACCCACATGTTTTTAACGATTTATCAAACAAATTAACTCATCTGCCTCTGCCGATAATGGTATGTGGGGATCTGAATATCAATCTCCCCAGCGGGTGGGATAAAGATGATATTAAGAAGTATGGGGGTCAGAAACCGAACGTTTTTCATGCGATAGAAAGCTTCTGTGAGTCATGGGCTTATGGATATTTAAACCTGGAAGAGACCTCTAGAACAGGGCTTTACCTTTTATTCAACCCCTTATGGCTCGCATGCCCGTCTAGATTAAATTTTTACTCCAAATTCACTGCTGACTAATTGTAGAATTAAGCGATATCCATGTTTTTGGTCAGATCACAATCCATTAGTACTGGATATTGGGGGGAAGGGGGGTGTGAGGGGGAGGAAAACAAAGTGGAGTTTTGAAAGGGCCTTATTATTAAATGTGGATTATTGCAGCCATATGAGTAATTCGATCCAAATATTTTTTCAAGGAAAATAGTGGTAGTGCACCATTAGGGGTAGTCTAGGACACATTGAAGGCGTGTATACATGAGGAGACGCTGAGGTTCTCGCTGAATAGAGGGAAGGAAGAAAGACAACGCATTCAGCATAAACAAGATAAACTTGCTGCTGCAGAGGCGGCCCTGGTTAGAATAGTTCAAAAGGGAGGGGATGTAGGGGAGACTTAGCTATTGGTCACTTTAGCTAGAACAGCACTTATTCAGATTTTTACAGATAGAGCTGCAGACAAAATGGCAGCAAGGAGGGAAGAAGTGTATGAATGCAGTGAGCAAGCCAGGCATCAACTGGCTGTAACGGCAAGACAGAAGAGCTCAGCTAGAGAAATATATGATCCCACCTTTGAGATAGTCTCCGAGCCCCGGAAGAACATATTGTCAACAGCTATATTCTAAGAGTACAATAGCCAGCTCAGATCAAATAGCTGATTATTTAAGAGGAGTACCACTAAGAAAATTGTCCTTGGAAGATAGAGTCTCCCTGGAAGGGGAAATATTTTGGGACGAAATTTATATGGCATTAGCCGGTATAGCTGCAGGTAAGGCCGCCGGGCCCGACAAGATCCCAGTAGAATGTTATCGAAAGATTTTGCCCCAATTATAAGAACATTTTACCAATTTACTGAAACCAAATTCACAGTGTGACACCCCCCCCCCCTCCCCCCCACCCCCCCAGGATCTTGGGCTATGGCAAAAAATGGTTGTTTTTCTAAACAGAATACCAAACCAGCAATTGATCTCAGTTCATACAAGCCAATTACACTGATGAACAGGGATGCAAAGGTTTTTTTTTCTTTTTAAAGATTTTAACTACACGGTTGGTGCAGGTCATGCCACAAATAGTGTCCAAGCGTCAACATGGCTTTTTTGCAGGGCGAGATAAGACCGATAATATTAGAAGAGTGATCACACTGTTTGATGCAGTACAAGTGTCAGGAGACTCTATGGCCCTTGTCTTAATGGATGCAGAAAAGTCTTTGATATGGTCTCCTGGCAATTTCTCTGGCAGACGATGCAGTTTATGGGCTTTGGGTCAGAGTTTGTATAAGCGGTTAAGGCCCTATACTACAAACCAGGAGCTAATATTTTCATCGCTGGTGATTTATCAGAAAATATAGAGATTACACACAGGACACAGCAAGGGTGTCCCTGTTCTACCTTGCTGTTTGCACTTTATATAGACCAGCTGATACGGAAATTAGAGCTAACAATCCCACCAGCTGTAGTACAAGGATATGAGACAAAACTCTTTGTGTATGCGGATGAAATTGCAGTGGTAACATCTAAACCTGAAATGGCTCTGAAAACTATTGAAAGGGAGGCGGTGTTCTTTGGGGAAGGTTCTGGATACTCGTTGAATAAGTATAAGACTCAAGTAGTGATATCAGAAATGGGGGACATAAGAGTGGTAAAAAAAGCGGTGTATTTGGGTATTAGTATCAACGCGGAGGTAGACAAAATCGTTAAAGACAATCTAGACCGTCTTACAGGAAAGATGAAAAAAGACCTAGGAAGACTAGATAACTTGCATCTTACAGTTGTTGGGAGGTGTAATTTAATCAAAATGATTTTCTTCCCTAAATTACTTTATTTGTTTAGGTCGATCCAGTTAGAAGCAATGTTCAAGGTTTTTATGGGCCTACTCCAAGCCTAGAAGGGCATTGAAATTTTTCCCACTCCCAAAAGACAAAGGAGGGTGGGCACTGCCAAACTTAAAGTTGCATTATTGGGCTCCCATGTTGCACTATAGCCATATTTTACTTGGACATTCGCACATCAATACATCTTTAGAGGATATACCTTCAATTTATGAGCTATTGATTGGCAACAAAGCCTTGGGGTGTTTTTGGAGACAACTTGAGTTTAGTTAGTACAAGAAAGTTAAATTCAAGTGTATATTAGGTGTCTATAACGTTTGGGCTGGGGTACAGAAATTGCTGAAAATAAGTAGAATGAATTGTTATTCACCATTGTTGATAAATGAAAATTTGCCATTAATATTTGGGTATCAGTGCATACAGCAATGGTCACAAATAGGTATTAACAGCCTAAGGGCTTTCTATTCCTCCACTGGGATTGTCTCATTTGAGGAGCTACAACATAAATCTGGTATTAACCATAGAGACTTTTAAAATATTTGCAAGTCAGGGACTTTTTGCAGCATAATTGGTGTGGCTTGGCGGGCTCTGGTGTAATTAAGCTGGTTGAGAAATTAGACAAAAATAGAATCTGGAAATTGCACCATATTCTGAATTCTGAGATGAAAGATGACCTTAAAAAGTTTTCGCTAAAATGGCAAGAGAATGTATCAATCTCGGATTCTGGGTTTTATAAAGCTTTTTATCTCACGCAGTATGTTCTTATGTCAGCAAATTTGCAAGCTCCATTCTTCAAGACCTGCTTTATGTTATACTACACGCCCGCCAGGATAGCAGAGTGGGTGGGGGGGGGGGAGGTCAAATGAGCTGTCCTCGCTGTTCCATTTTCGGTGCGGATATAGTGCATATATTCGCCACATGGAGTGAGCCCTTTAAAGGATGAAAGGAATATGCTACTTACCAGTATGCATCTGTTCTTGGCATGTAGAGCTGCAGAGTTGTACACTTAGCATAGGTCGCCATCTGGTGTTGGGCCCGGATGTTTGCAGTTTGTTTTTCTTCTTGGACAGTCTTTGGAAGTCACGAGTTTGGTGACTCCTCCTTCGGTCCGTACTGCGCATGGGCTTCGGCTCCATCCTCAGATTGTTTTTCGCCAACAGGGAAATGATGGAGCGAATAATAACAGTGAGAAACCCATGTGTTGTATCTAAATAAGATGTACTGGAACGGATACAGGTAGCCGGGGAGGCGGGTGGGCGTGTACAACTCTGCAGCTCTACATGCCAAGAACAGATGCATACTGGTAAGTAGCATATTCCGTTCGAGGCATATGAGCTGCAGATTGTACACTTAGCATAGATTATATAGCAGTACCCAACCTTAGCGGCGACCACCGGTATCCGTTGCAGCTGTTTGAAAAAGTGTCTTTAGTACAGCCTGGCCCACCCTAGCTTGCTGCTTGGAATGCACATCTACACAGTAGTGTTTTGTGAAGGTGTGCGGTGTAGACCATGTGGCTGCCTTGCAGATGTCATCTAAGGGTATATTCCCTAGAAAAGCCATAGAAGCCCCTAACTTTCTTGTAGAGTGGGCTTTAGGGGGAACAGATAATGTTCTCTTTGCCTTTTGATAGCAAATTTGTATGCATTTTACAATCCACCTAGCTATCCCTGATTTTGAAATGGGGTTGCCTTTATGTGGTGGAGAGAAGGAAACGAACAATTGTTTAGTCTTCCTGAAGGGTTGCGTTCTTTGTATGTAGTATAGTAACGCCCTTTTTACATCAAGTGTGTGTAAGGCCCTTTCTGCAACAGATTGGGGTTGCGAAAAGAAGACAGGTAATTCCACTGATTGATTGAGGTGGAAGGGGGAAATGACTTTGGGCAGAAACTTCGGATTTGTGCGAAGTATGACCTTGCTGTGATGCATTTGTATGTAGGGTTCCTGTATGGTGAACGCTTGTATTTCACCAACCCTTCTAAGGGAAGTGATAGCTACAAGGAAAGCTGTTTTCCAGGTGAGAAACTGTAGCTCACATTTGTGCATTGGTTCGAAGGGCGGACCCATTAGTCGTGTAAGAACTAAATTTAGATTCCATACAGGGGAAGGTGGTGCCCTGGGAGGAATTACTCGTTTAAGGCCTTCCATGAAGGCTTTAATAGCGGGCACTCTGAAGAGTGATAAATGCTGCCTGTTTTGTAGATAAGCAGCGATCGCTGCTAGGTGTAGGCGTATGGATGAATATGCCAGGTTACACCTGTGAAGATGGAGCAGATAGCATATGATGTGCTGTATGGATGCATCTAGGGGGTTGATTGTATTGTTACGGCAGTAAATTACAAATCTTTTCCACTTTGCGGCATAGCATGCTCTAGTGGTAGGACGTCTGGCTTCCATGATGATGTTCATGCAATCAGGGGGAAGGTTAAGGTATCCGAATTCTAAGATTTCAGGAGCCAGATCGCCAGGTTGAGCTGAGCTGGGTCCGGGTGCCTGATTTCTCCATGGTTCTGGGTTAGGAGGCATGGGGAAAGGTGCAGTTTTTGATGTGGTACCACTGATAGTTGTAGTAGCGTGGTGTACCACGGCTGCCTGGCCCACGTTGGAGCTACCAGAATGAGTGTGAGGGAGTGCTGTTGTAGCTTCCTGACCAGTAATGGAATTAGTGGGAGAGGTGGAAAGGCGTATGCAAATCTGCCTGACCAGTTCATCCATATCGCATTGCCCTTGGACAATGGGTGTGGGTATCTGGCGGCGAAGCTTGGGCATTTTTTGTTTTCGTGGGTGGCGAAGAGGTCTATTTGAGGATGCCCCCACTGTTTGAAGAATGGGTGAAGAACTTGTGGATGCAGTTCCCATTCGTGTAGTTGTCGCGTTTGTCTGCTGAGCAGATCTGCTATGGTGTTTTGTACTCCTGGAACGTGCTGTGCCAGGAGAAAGATGTTTTGGGGAATTGCCCATTTCCATATGCTCTGGGCTAAGCGGGAGAGCTGGGGAGAGTGTGTCCCCCCCTGTTTTTGTATATAATACATCGCAGTCATGTTGTCTGTGCGAATGAGGACTGCTTTGCCCGAAATTTGTTTTTGGAAAGATTTTAGGGCTAGAAAGATCGCCAAGAGCTCCAGATGGTTGATGTGGAGCGATTTTTGCTGTGGCGTCCATAGACCTTGCATTGTGAGGTGTAGGAGGTGCGCTCCCCAGCCGGAGAGCGATGCGTCCGCTGTTAGAATCACCTGAGGAACCGGGTCCAGGAACGGCCGTCCTTTGGAAAGGTTTGTGGTGTTCCACCACTGCAGAGAGTGATATGTGCGGCCGTCCACCAACACCAGATCCGTCAGCTGACCCTGGGCCTGGTTCCACTGTTGTGCTAGGCACTCTTGAAGTGGACGCATGTGGAGTCTTGCATGGGGCACTATAAATATGCAAGACGCCATCATTCCTATGAGCTTCATGAACACTCTTGCTGGAAGAGGGTGTTGGGGAAGGAATGTTTTGCGTAAGGCTTGAATGCTTGTGATTCTGGCTGAGTTTGGATAGGCAATACCTTTGGAGGTGTCTATAGTGGCCCCGAGATATTGCTTTGTGTGAGATGGTATGAGGTGGGACTTTTGGTAGTTCACCGTGAAGCCTAGCTGGTGGAGCAGTTGGATGGTGCTGTTTGCATGTTGCACACATTGGTGGTAGGACGTGGCTTTTATCAGCCAGTCGTCTAAGTAAGGGAAGACGTGAATGTGTTGACGTCTGAGGTGTGCTGCTACTACTGCTAGGCATTTGGTAAACACTCGTGGTGCAGTGGTGACCCCGAAGGGGAGAACCGTGAATTGGTAATGTTGCCCGTCCACCACGAACCTGAGGTATTTCCTGTGAGAGGGGTGTATTGGAATGTGAAAGTATGCGTCTTTCAGATCCAAGGTTGTGAGAAAGTCTCCCTGGCAGAGGAGTGGGAGGACTTGTTGTAGAGTGACCATGTGAAAATGGTCTGAATGTATGTAGGCATTTAGAGGCCGGAGGTCCAGAATGGGTCTGAGGGTCTCGTCTTTCTTTGGTATTAAGAAATATAGAGAGTAGACCCCTAGATTTCGTTGATTGACGGGGACCTGCTCTATAGCGTGTTTTTGTAGGAGTGAGAGTACCTCTTGTTTGAGCAGTGTGGAATGTTCTTGAGACATTGGACGGTGCCTTGGTGGGATATTGGGTGGGGTAGATGTTAGCTCTAGACAGTACCCTGACCGAATGATTTGGGTCACCCATTTGTCCGATGTTATGGACTCCCATACGTGGATAAAGTTTTGTAGTCTGCCCCCGACCGGAGTGGAATGGTCTGGGGGGAGCGGAGGGGAGTCATTGTGCGGGGGGGGTGGCAGAACGGGTGTTGTTGGTTTTGCCCCTGCCCTTATTGTTGTTACCCCTGTAACCACCTCTCTGATTGCCCTTTGAAAAGGTATTTTGAGGAGGGGACTTGTAGGAGGTAGAGGCGTTATCGGTGGAGGAGCCTCTGCCTGTGCCACGAAAGGACGAGCGTCGAAAGGAACGTTTGGAGGCTTGTGTTTGGAGTGCCCCCATAGACTTTGCTGTGTCTGTGTCTTTCTTCATCTTTTCGAGCGCTTCGTCTACCTTTGGCCCAATGAGTGTTTCCTGGTCAAAGGGGTGATTGAGTATGGATGCCTGGACTTCAGGCTTGAACCCTGAGATCCTGAGCCAGGCGTGGCGACGAAGCAGGACACTGGTATTTATGGCCCTAGAAGCAGTGTCGGCTGCATCGAGGGCACACTTAATGGAGGTGTTTGTAATTAGTTTACCCTCCTGTATGAGGTCATGAGCCTTGTGCTTGTATTTTTCTGGAAGGTGCTGCATAAGAGCCTCTAGTTCGTCATAGTGTGCTCTATCATATCGCGCAAGCAGTGCTTGTGTGTTTGCAATGCGCCACATGTTTGCAGCTTGGGAGGCGGTGCGTTTACCAGACGCGTCCAGAAGTTTAGATTCTTTGTCTGGCGGTGGGGCATCTCCTGAGGATTGGGAGTTAGCCCGCTTTCTAGCTGTGGAGACAACTAGGGAATCTAGGGAAGCAGGGCCCTTGATGTAAGCAGGGTCTGTGGGTGCCGCCTTGTACTTCTTCTCTATTCTAGGGTTCAGTACTCTGGCTCTGACAGGGTCTTTGAACACCTCTGTAGCGTGCTTGGTGACACCCTTAAGCATGGGTAAAATGGAAGTAGATTTGTCTTGTATATCAAATGTATCCAGTAGGAAGTCTTCTTCTACTGGTTCACTGTGCATGTCCACCCCATGGTAGTGTGCTGCTCTCTGCACTAAATGATGAAACCCTAAGGAGTCCTCTGGAGGAGACGGCCTTGATGGGTATAGGTCGTCCTGAGGTACATTGGGTATATCAGGGTTATTGTAATCCTCCCATGGATCTGGGGTCCCTGGTGGAGTGGGATCCATTGGGGCGTCCGCCGGGTAATTGTCCGGATCCCCATCATCCGGATCTGGGGATGGGGCCGGATCATAGTGAGGTAAAGGTGGCGGAGACCTGTGAGGTGGAGGCGGTGGAGGAGGTGGAGGGGGTAGGGGAGGCGGTGGTGGGGAGGGCACTCTGAGGGGAGAAGTAGCAGAGTCCTTCCTTTTGGGTGGAGGAGGAGGAGCCGGAGCATCAAGGCGTCTTTTCTTGGTAGTTAAAGTCAAAAGCCCAGTCTTTGGATCTTTGGACAAAGTCTTTTGTAAAGGGTCTGGTGTAAACAGAGCCAATGGTGTCGAGTCGTCTGTCGGCACCGGTGATTTCGGAACCGGGGGTTTCGATGGTCTGTGTGCGCCATGCTTTTTTGAGGTCTCCGGGTGTTTCGGCGTCGAATGATGTTTCGGCGCCGGAGCGTCGGTGCCGACAGATTTGTGTTTGTGTTTGGTCGGCACCGAGTGTCCAGGCTTCGGCACCGGTGGTTTCGGAGTCGAGCTGGATTTTGCAGTCTTCGGTGCCGGATGCTGTTTTTCGGCACCGGGTGTCGGCTGGCTCGATCCCGAGCTGCCATGAGACTTTGGGGGCTTCGACACCGGGCCCGAAGGTGGGGTGATCGAAGTTTTGGTTTTGGTTTTGCCCAGGCCGGCAGGCGAGGGAGTAACCTGAGTCTCTTTGGTTTTCGGCGCGGGGGTGGGAGGGGGCATAGTACTCACGGCCCGCTGCGCTGGTGTAACGTCCTCCACGTCGGAGTCGTCGGCCTCGGAAGCGCTGACGACGTCTTCCTCCTGCTCGGTGTGTGTTTGCCCCGAAGCTTCGGCGTCGTCTCCGAAGATGTCCGGTGGAGCTGCAGAGGATGAGTGCGCCATGGTGCGTCGAGCTCTTCGATCTCGGATGGTCTTCTTCGATCGAAAATACTTGCAGGCGGGGCAGTCTCTAGCCTCGTGTTCCGGAGAGAGGCAAAGGTTACACACCTGATGGAGATCGGTGTGGGGAAATTTAGACCCACATTTTGGGCACTTTTTGAACGGAGTCCTTTCCATCGGCCGGGACCGGAGTCGCGGAGGGCCCGAAGGCCGGTGTCGATGTACGGGATGGAGAAAGTGCCGCTTCGAGAGATGAAGATGATGAAGGAACTCGAAGAATCGAGGATTTTCCGTCGAGGCTGGAACCGTAGAAGTTCGAAGCCGGAGCACGAAGTATCACATCCGAGCCCGATGGCGGAAAAAAACAATCTGAGGATGGAGCCGAAGCCCATGCGCAGTACGGACCGAAGGAGGAGTCACCAAACTCGTGACTTTCAAAGACTGTCCAAGAAGAAAAACAAACTGCAAACATCCGGGCCCAACACCAGATGGCGACCTATGCTAAGTGTACAATCTGCAGCTCATATGCCTCGAACTTACCTGTTTTCTTGAAGATAAACTAGAGATAAAGGTCAGCCCGAATCCAAGCCTTATCTTATTAGGAGTGCAAAATGAGGGCTGGATAACGAAGGAATAACACTTCTTGGCAGTTGCAATGGCTTATTTAAGGCAGACTATAGCATCGGCCCGGCTAGATGGGAACCCCCGTTGTTCCGTCAGTGGTTGAGACGGCTATTAGCAGGCCACAATTTGGAGAAAGCTATCTATGCAAGGAAAGGCAGACAGGCAAAGAAGAGGGGAAGTAAAATCTGGGCTCCTCTAAGTGGCTGGATAATTATCTAGTTATGCAAAGGAGTCTCAGGGGGAACAGTTTTTACCAGGTGAGAGGGTGGGACCCAAGAGGTCAGGCAATAAGCCTTTTCTAAATCAAAATTAGTTTTAAGTGCTTGTTTGGTACCGGTAGCAAGTCAATATGAATTTGCATGCTTATTTAATGATTGATCATTCTCTGTATATCTTGTGGACAAATTCAATGTAAAAGGGGAAGGAAACACCCAGGTTGAGGGGGGGCAGAGGTTGTTATTGGTTATTTACTATTTTGTGGTATTAGTGCTGAAATATTAGAATTTTAGTTGTCTTTTATTTTGTTGCACAATGCACTTTAAAGTAAGAGAAAGGGATAAAGTAAGCATCCAACTGGGCTGTGTTAACTTTTAGTTGGTAAAATAGTGACAATGTATTTATGGTTATTTGGACTGTGTTTTTTTGGGCTCTACATGTACATTGATTAACTACGCGCATATGGGGCAGGGGAGAGGGGGTGGGTCTTGGGAGTTTGTATGGAAGAAAAGCGTTCAATAAAAAAAAACACTTTTAAAAAAAAGAAAACGACAGTGACAAATAAAGATTGTGGGCACCAGGCTACGCTCGCTAGACCTTAAAATGACGAACCGGACGACAGAAGTTGAATCAATGAGGGTAGACGTGGTGGCTTTCAATGTAAGAATGGAAGGAATAGAGCAACGACTATCTGTCGCAGACAGTTTCTTACAGACAACAGGAGCCTGGACATCTGGATGCTACAAAAAAAAAATCCCTAAGATGAAAGACACCTTAGAACGGCACATTGTGCATTTTTAAGGCATACCAGAGAAAATAGAGGAAGGAGCCATGACGTCTTTTTTGAAGAGTGTATTGCCCCAACTGCTTCTCTCTCCCACTAGAACGAATAGTTTCTTACCTGTCGGTGTAGTTTTGCAGCTTGAAGATCTTTCTGGATTCACTATGCTGTGCATTATTCCGCGATCTTGTGGTTGGGTCCGGATTCGTAGTCTTTTCTTTGTTTTTTTTTTTTTTTTTGTAGCCCAGGTGGGCGTCGACGTACACCATTTGGTGCACCTCCCGTGACGTCGTCGTGCTTCCTGCGGAAGTCCCACCTTTGGGGCGCCATCTTCGGGTTCTTTTTTCCTTTCCTCCTTTTTTTTTTTTTTTTTTTAACCCTAGGCGATTGATTATTCCTTCTTGTTCCTTTATCTGTATGTTTGTATTTCTTTGATCTTTTCCATTTTACCCCCTCTTCCTCCAGCCTCATCTTCCTGGCGGAGGTGGGTGGGTTCGCTAGTGAATCCAGAAAGATCTTCAAGCTGCAAAACTACACCGACAGGTAAGAAACTATTCGTTTTGCAGCGTGAATCTTTCTGGATTCACTATGCTGTGCATCGATTTTGTAGCGGTTTTCCTAGTTCTGTGGCGGCTGGGTGGTAGATGAGCGTTGGTCGTTGAAAATGTGCTGAAGCACCTTCTGTCCAACCTGTGCTTCCTTGTTCATCTGAATGTCCACGCAGTAGTGTTTCGTGAACGTGTGCACAGATGCCCAAGTTGCCGCGAGGCATATGTCCTGGATGGGCGTGTTCGCCAGGAAGGCCACGGTGGCCCCTTTCTTCCTTGTGGAGTGAGCCTGCGGCCCCTCCGCTAGCTCCTGTCCAGCCTGTTTGTGGCAGAATTGAATAGTGAGGGCGATCCACCTTGCGATGGTGCCCTTAGTCACTGTTCTACCCATGAAGCTAGTAGCAAAGGACACAAACAGCTGTTTCGACTTCCTGAGTTCCTTGGTTCTCTCAATGTAGTGCATCACCGCTCTTCTGGCATCGAGGGTGTGCAGTGCCTTTTCTGCGTTTGTAGTCGGGTTTTGGAAGAAACTTGGTATCTGGATAGCCTGATTTATGTGGAACGCCGACACTACCTTGGGCATGAAGTGTGGGTCCGTTCTCAGGACTATTCTATCTTTGTGAATCTGAATGTAGGGTTCCTGCAGCGTTAGTGCTTGAAGCTCGCTCACCCTGCGTAGTGAGGTTATGGCCACCAGAAAGGCAGTTTTCATAGTCAACATCTGCAGTGTGGCCTTGTGAATGGGTTCAAACGGTGCCTTCATGAGCTCCGTCAGGACCACATTCAGATTCCATGCCGGCGGCGGCAACCTTTTCGGGGGGGCCATCCTTTTGGCTCCTTCCATGAATCTCCTCACCACCTGCGAGCTGAAGAAACTTCCACCTTTTTCACCTCTGGTGTAGGCCACGATGGCCGCTAGGTGTACCCTTAGTGAGCTCGAGCAGAGGTTACTCTTTAGAAGGTGTGTGAGGTACCTCAGTACTGTTGAGTCTCTTGTCATTCTGTTTTGCAGGCCCTTTTTCCGGCACCACACAGTGAACTTCTTCCATTTTGCGCTGTAGCATTTTCGTGTAGTTGGTTTCCTCGCCTCCCGTAGCACTCGCATCGTGCTCGGCGGCAATCTTAGGTGCGCGAACTCTATGTCTTCAGGAGCCATGCCGCCAGGTTGAGGGTCTCTGGCTCTGGGTGCAGGACCTCTCCGTTTTGCATTGAGAGCAGGTCCTTCCTCCTCTCGAACCTGTATGGGTCGCCTTGTGCCAATTCTTGAATTTGTGAGAACCATGTCTGCCTCGCCCACTGCGGAGCCACCAGGATGAGGGTCATGTTGCTGGTTCTGCACTTGTCGAGCACTCTGTGCAACAGGGGTATCGGTGGAAAGGCGTAGGCAAATGTCCTCGACCAGCTTATCCATAGGGCATTTCCCTTGGATTGCTGATCTGGTTGCCTGGACGCGAAGCTTTGGCATTTTGCATTGTGGCGTGTTGCAAAAAGGTCTATTGTGGGAGTCCCCCATCTCCGGAAGAGTTTCTCCGTTTCCTGGCCATTGAGCTCCCACTCGTGTGATGCTGAGGTCTGCCTGCTTAGCCAGTCTGCCTCCACATTGTCCTTCCCCGGTAGGTGAATTGCCAGTAGATCTATCCTGAGGGGTATGGCCCATCTCCAAATCTCCTGAGCTAGGGATGAGAGCGGGAACGACTGTGTCCCCCCTTGTTTGTTGATGTAGAACATCGCCGTGGTGTTGTCTGTTTGGACCAACACCCTCTTGTTGAACAGGTGCCTCTGGAATGCCTTCAGGGCTAGCAGGATTGTTTTCAACTCGAGGTAGTTGATATGGCGGACCGCATCTGCTGGGGCCCATAGACCCCTCACTCTGAGGTTGTCCATGTGCGCTCCCCATCCCTTCTGCGATGCGTCCGTGGTAATGGTCACTGTTGGGATTGGTGGTGTCAGGCTTCTCCCTGCTGTTATGTTGCCTCTGTTCCACCAAGTTATCTCCTCCTGCACTGCGTGCGTAACAACCACTAGATCCTCCCAGCTTCCGTTTGCTTGTGACCATTGTTGTTGTAGCCATTCCTGGAATGGTCTCATGTGCAGGCGTACATTCGGCACCAGCTGGATACAGGACGCCATCATCCCCATCATCTTGCTCACAGCCCTCACTGTCAGAGCTCGCCCCTTCTGGTAGAGCTTCGCCTCCTTCAGTAGAGCCTCTGTCCTCCTCTCGCTGGGCACTACTGTACTGTTGCGGGAGTTTATCTTTGCCCCCAGGAAAATCTTCACCTGCTCTGGTTCCATCGAAGATTTTCCCCAGTGGATCGAGAATCCCAGTTTTGTGAGGGTGTCTGTTACGCGTTTTGCGTGCCTCTCGCACTTTCCGCGTGAGTTTGCCTTGACCAGCCAGTCGTCCAAGTAGGGGTAGACATGTATTCCCTGCCTTCGTAGGTGCGCAGCTACCGCCGACAGGCATTTTGTAAAGACCCTTGGTGCTGATTTTAATCCGAAGGCCAGGGTCGTGAACTGGTAGTGTTCTTGTTCGATGTTGAATCTCAGAAGGCCCTTGTGCCTTCTGTTTATTGGGATGTGAAGATAGGCATCCTTGAGGTCCACGGTGACCATGAAGTCCCCTTCTCTTATCTGTGGCAGAACCTCCTGCAGTGAAGTCATTTTGAACCTTTGCGTTCTGATGAACTTGTTTAGGTAACGGAGGTCTAGTATGGGTCTGAGGTCTCCGTCTACCTTCGGGACCACGAAGTAGTTTGAGTAGACCCCTTTGTTGCGTTCTCTGAACGGCACTGTCTCTATGGCTCCCTTTTGCAGGAGTTTCCGCGTTTCTTCTCTGAGTATTGCCAGTTCTTGGGCCGATCTCAGTCTTCCCCTTGGTTTCCTGTTTGGAGGTCTTTTCTCCAAATCTACGCAGTACCCGTACTGCACAACGTTCCGTATCCACTTGTCTGTGGTTATACGCCGCCACTCCTGAAGGTAGAACCTCAGTCTTCCGCCTACTGGTGTCGTATGCTCGTAGGCTCTTGAATTTTCTCTCCCCCCTGATGACACTTTTTTGCGCCTCACCCTTGGGGTCCTGACGAGGGTAGGCGTCCTCTTGCGTGCTGAGTCACTTTGTCGAGGGCTGTTCGCCCCCTCTCCTCCTTTGGCCACGTCCGTTCCCTCTCCCGCGAAAGGACTGGCCCCGAGGTTGATATTGCCAGTTTTGCTTCTGTTGACCTTGCCCGTGACCTTCACCCTGCTGACTTTGTTGGAACGCCTGGTGCGACGTCCCCTGCTGGCTTCCTCCCCTACCGTAGGGTCTTCTCGAGGGATTTCCTCGCCTCATTGCCCTCAGCTGTAGGGCCCCCATGGACCTCGCCGTCTCGTTTTCTTTTTTCAGCTGGGTGAGCTTGTCGTCCACTGTTGCTCCGAACAGTGTCTCTCCATTGAAGGGGGTGCCAAGGATGTTGTTCTGCACTTCCGGTTTGAATCCCGAGATTCTTAGCCATGCATGCCTCCTCTCTGTGACCCCTATGGCCATGAGTCTTGCTGAAGTCTCTGCCCCATCCAACGCCGTCTTTATACAGGAGTTGGCGATGTTTTTGCCTTCATCTATCAGGTGAGAGGCTCTCTGCCGGAATTCCTCGGGGAGGTGCTTTACTAACTCCCCCATCTCATCCCAGTGCTGGTACTGGTGTCTATTGAGAAGTGCATTTGAATTCGCCATGCGCCAGTGCATTGCGGCGTTCCTCTCGACCTTTCTTCCTGTGAGGTCTATCCTCCTGCTCTCCTTATCCGGGGGTGGGCCCGAAGTTGCTGGTACGTTGGCCCTTCTCCTGGCCGTGGAGGCTATGATGGAGTCCGCGGTCACGCTACCCTTGATGTAAGGGGGGTCCAGGGAGGAGTGCTTATATTTCTTCTCTGTCCTGGGCGTGATCGACCGGCAGGTTGCAGGTTCCTTGAAGGCTTCTCTCCCCTGATTCATCACGCTTTGTAGCATGGGGAGGAACTGGCTCCTTGTCTGGATGGGGAGCAGTGTCTCGACGAGAAAATCGGCTTTCGGTTTCTCCTCGTCGAGTTTGACGCCGAAGGCCATTGCTGCGCTCCTGACCACCATATTGTAGACCCCGATGTCGTCGGGTGGCGAAGGCCTCGAAGGATACGTGTCCACGGGCTCCTCCGGGTTTTCGGTGTCGAGATCGTGCCATTCGACGTCGTTGCTGGTAGATGCCGCCGATTCGTAGAACGACCGTTGGTCTTCTTCCTCGGCTTCTCCCTCATAATAGGGCTCTTCTTCCTCTTCGAGTTCCCTTGTCAGCCCTTCGGCGTCGAACTCGTCTTCGACCTCCTCGACGTCCGCTGATGGAACCGTTGGAATCTTGAATTCCTTCATTCTGGCGTCGAACTCCTTCTTTCTTTGAAGGATGTTCTCCATTTCGGCCTCGAGCCGCCTCTTCTTCTTCTCCATCTCGGAGATGCTTTAGGCGTCGACCGCGGGTCTTTTCGATGAACCTTGCGTCGACGTCGAACGTTCTTTCTGCGTCGATCGGCCCATTTCATGGGATGCTTTCGACGACCCTTGCCTTTCGGCGTCTTTCGGCACCGGGGAGTCCTTATCTAAGGATCCGCTCGGCCTCTTGTCCGTGGTTCCCCCTTTGGACGTCGAAGTTTTCGGCGCCGGGGCTCCCTTCGTGGACTTTGACTCAGATTTTCTCGAGTCACCCTCGTGTTGTCGAGGTACTTTTTGTTTTGCGCTCGACGATTCTCTTACCTCGTCTTCTTTTTTCTTGTCGGTCTCTACGACCGTGAAGTTTTCGGCTGTCTCGGCGACGTTGTCCTCGTCGTCTGAGGAGAGGCCCAGAGCGTAGAGCGTCGGGGGCTTCCCCTTGCCGTCCATGTTGGCGTTGGCCCTTCTCTGCCGCTCTCTCACCCTGAGTGTCTTCGGCGCGAAGGCTGAGCAGGCGTTGCAGTCGATACTCTGGTGATCGACCGGTAGGCAGAGGTTGCAGACCGGATGCTGGTCTCTCTGCGCGAACTTGTGGTGGCAGTTTGGGCAGAACTTGAATGGCGTCTTGTCCATTGCGCTCAGGGTCTCTGAGCGTGCATTCTCCAAGGCCGTCGAAGAAAAAGTGCGCTGGTCCTCCTTTCTTCGCGCTCCTGATGAAATCTTTTCCTTTCCTGATATCTTCTAGTGTTTCTATCGACGAAACTCGCTTTTCTTCCTTCTTCCTTCGAGTGTAATTCTGGAGCTTCCCGATGACGATCCAGACCCAACGGCGGAAAAAAGAATCTGAAGATGGCGCCCCAAAGGTGGGACTTCCGCAGGAAGCACGACGACGTCACGGGAGGTGCACCAAATGGTGTACGTCGACGCCCACCTGGGCTACAAAAAAAAAAAAAAAAAAAAAGAAAAGACTACGAATCCGGACCCAACCACAAGATTGCGGAATAATGCACAGCATAGTGAATCCAGAAAGATTCACGCTGCGAAACTGCAGAGGGGCCACAGGATCAGATCACATAACATAACCTACCCAATCATGAGTCACCATGTCCTAGGTCAAATGTAGCTTATTTCCTACAACATGAGCTGGCGAGACACATGCTACCGAAAAACAAATCTCACAAACTTAATGGACAAAAATACAGATATCAGCTAATTTTCCTTGGAGACCAATGCTAAAAGAAAGATCATTTTGGACCTCAGATGACAGTTTCGCAAACAGTATAGCAAACCTAATCTGGTAGAACCGGGCATGTGGATAACGACTGATGGGAAGTCAAATGAGTACAGTAGTATTTGAATGGTTCTTGAACAGCCTGGAGACATTGCTTTGGACATAACTGGGACCCTACTACAGGGAGCATGTGACTAGCCACAAGACCTTGTGATGGAACGACAGGGTAGAATAAGAGATTAACCCTTCAGGAAACTTCTGGACAAAGAAACCGATTTAAACGACTGAAGAACTCACTAATGACAAAGGAAGTTACCAGCTGAAACAGCCACTAAAAGCAGCAAGAGACCCAGTGATTGATCCACACTCCTGACCGGACAGCCCCGGTAGAAGCAATGAGTATTACAAGAGGTGTCTTAAAGCAGATTGTGGAACAGGTTACATGTTATGCTGCCAGGCTGCACTTCCATGTCACACATTACAGGCATCCCACATACACACACATTCAAGGCTATACATGAAGAATTGTTGATTCACCTCAATTGCCCCACAAGGACCAGGGGGTGAGGCTTCCTTTCTCTCCCTCTTTCCTTCCCAGTTGAATTAGCACCCCACCCCCGTTTGCACTCCTCATCCTGTCAATCCAAGCATAGCCGCAACTATGCACAACACTCAAGAGTTCAACTACTAACAACTTCATCGTAGAGACCTTTGGTTGGGGTATTAGAAGGGTGAAAGGAGGGGGTAGCAGGTGTTGTTCAGAGACAAAGGTAAGACAGCTATTCCAGAAGGGCTTGGACAAGCTAGAAACAAGATCCTTTTGCAACCCTATATGACACCAAGTCCTAAACACCCCTTCCCTCTTCTCCCTCCACAACAGCTGAGAAGATACCTATCACCAGAACAACTTGGGAAACCATACGGCATAAATAAAACCGTCACATATTCCATAGACTAGTACACACCGTTGGAGTACCATAGAATGCTTCCTCAAGAAGACCAGAAACCATTTATTCCTTTGCATGTTGTGTACATAACTTGCAATACTATATTTTTTATTGGCTTAATATTTTTTTACTTCAACAAAGCAAAATAGTCTGGTTCGCCAGACTGATAAAGCCAGCCCAGCGAGTGAAGCGTTGGACTGTGTGGCTGCGGCAACATGGGCTAACTAGCTGCTGCGCAAAACGCGTGTGGCAGCAGGAGGAAAGGTTAGAGAGCGGCTGCTCAACAACACGTTGTGTGGCCCTAGGAGGTTGCAGAAGGGGCAAGGCTTCAGGGGAGAGTTCAACCATGAGGCCCGCTCGCAGTACCTCAGGCTCCAAAATGGAAGCAGGGCAGCGAAGCGACGTTTTTGCGGTGAGAGGGCGGGCCGGCGGAACGTAAATGGGTGCAGCCGCGGGGGTGGGGGAGCAAGTATTGGAGGCAGCGAGGGCAACAGCCTAACTTGGAAGACACCTGCCTACCTGTTGGGGCAAACTGCTACTCTGCATTCTGTCATCGCCGCCGCAGCTCCTGGGCTCCCTTCTGCTGCGTGTCTCCCCCGCCGCCGCCACTTTACATCGCGGACGAGAGCGGGGGGAGACTACAGCCCCCAGAATCCCTTGCGGCCGCTGACGCCGCCAACGCGCCCGGAGGCGCTTAAAAGTTCACGGCTCCCTCGGGGGAGCGGGAAGCCTAACTTGGAAGACACCTGCCTACCTGTTGGGGCAAACTGCTACTCTGCATTCTGTCATCGCCGCCGCAGCTCCTGGGCTCCCTTCTGCTGCGTGTCTCCCCCGCCGCCGCCACTTTACATCGCGGACGAGAGCGGGGGGAGACTACAGCCCCCAGAATCCCTTGCGGCCGCTGACGCCGCCAACGCGCCCGGAGGCGCTTAAAAGTTCACGGCTCCCTCGGGGGAGCGGGAAGCCTAACTTGGAAGACACCTGCCTACCTGTTGGGGCAAACTGCTACTCTGCATTCTGTCATCGCCGCCGCAGCTCCTGGGCTCCCTTCTGCTGCGTGTCTCCCCCGCCGCCGCCATTTTACATCGCGGACGAGAGCGGGGGGAGACTACAGCCCCCAGAATCCCTTGCGGCCGCTGACGCCGCCAACGCGCCCGGAGGCGCTTAAAAGTTCACGGCTCCCTCCGCGTCGCGGGACGCGCGCGGGCGACGCCGGGCTAAGCCCGGGCAAAGGGCGGGCCCGTTTAAGCCCGTTTAAGACTGGACTGGGCCACCCCCTGTATATTTGCTGTTGAAAATCTTCTGTCCCACTGTTTATCATCTGATACATCTGAAATCGATTGAGTGGGTGTGTTTGAGCACACTAGCACTGTCATGATGACTAGAGGTAGCAAGACTAAAACCATACCAGGGGTTACTAACGCAATTGGCCCAATTGACCAATATATTACTAGGGCCAACGAGGCAATCAATCAGGGTATGTCTCTTTTGGAACGCAGGGTGTCCCAGGATCTGGCCTTAGCTAGACGTTCCTCCTTAGGCCTTCTGGCATTAGCCAAAACACCTACTAGCCACGGGGAAACTAGGCCCCTAATTGAAGTCCCAGTGGAATTACATGGTGTCCCAAACGTGGTTGATCTTTCAGTATCACTGGCACTCTCGGACACACAACTAAGCGAGTTGCCTGAGAAGATCCTGCCACCAATTATGAGTCCAAGACAGGAGGTATTGACTATTGAGCAGTTAAGAGGGAAGAGGGAGGGCGCTGTACCCAAACGGAAGAAGGCCAAGGTAGTGAATAAATATAAACTTACTAAAAAAAAAACAACCGCTCTTAAGCCCACTAAGAGTGCACTACCTCAGAGCACTTCTATCAAAGCTGTAGCTGATACGACTCCATGCTCTGCGACTCTTAATAATTCTAGCAGGTTGGATAGCTCTGGTGAGGGTTGTAAAGTTTGTGAGATAAATAACCAATTACTACTTCGGCTGGGTGAACTCATTAAGGCCCATCTGCAGCCCTTACAACTTTCACTCTCTAACATAGAAAAGCAAATAGCTTCCCTGAAAGCATCATGTATGATCCAGACGAAGGTTGTCCCAGTCCACCCAGGCCAACCAAAAATAGCCAATATAAACTTAACGGCAGGGCCGAAAGCGCCTACTATTACCCCTATTGGCCCTAATTTAAGTCCAAAGTCTCCCCCTGCTCTATTGAAAAATGGCAATCAACCATGCGAACTTGCTGCCCATCCTACTAGTTCTACCATGGAATCTGCACCTGCTAAACAAGTAGCCCCCTTGCTCCCTAATACCGAGAGTATAGATACTAGAGGGCTCCATATCCATTTACCACCTGAAGCAGGCCCATATGTTGCAATTCTGACCGGGGTCCCTAAGCTAAATCCAAACACTGAGGAACCGACACTGTCCTTAAAAAATAAGGCACTCCATTGGCTCACCACTAACAGACCGCTCCCAGCACACTGTCGTAGTAAGATCTTAATGGTGCGTAGGGTACCCTGGCTAGGTAATGAGATGAAATCGATCCGGGGAGATTGTGTCATAGTTAACTTTGATGATCCACGTACGGTTGACTATATTTGCCATAGAGGTATGTGGGATAAGACTGATGGCATAGAAATAAAAAGGCTCTCTTTCTTTTGCCCTCCTACAAATAGGTATCTTGATAACCTGGCTAGCAACCGGCCCCATATCAGTACGCGTGACAGTAGAAAGGAATGGGACGATTGGTATGTACTGGAAGCTAGAAATATAGCCCCCCCTGTAGGCTGGAAAGGTGCTCCAGTTACCAATAGATTTAGTTGTTTGGAAGCAGTGGATTGACCACCACAGCGATTAGGATACGGACTTGAGGGCATTAATCAATTTAGCCCCAAAATTTCACAACCTTTTGAAAGTTTTACAATTAAGGAAAATTGTCATAAACCTCCGTTTTCCCAAACTATTAATCAAGCAATCTTGCAACCTGTAGTTCTATGTTCCTCCCCTTCTTCTCATCTAGGGCTTATTGATGCCCAGTTTTCTATTCCTGCTGAACCTAGTCAACCAGCCGTATTCCCGTCCTCTTTTGACCACTTAGGCACCGGTATTAAGACTGCCCACGATCCTATGGGTAGCCTCAAGATTCTTAGCTGGAACTTGGCTGGCATCCAAAGGAAATTGAGCATCCCTGACTGGAATGTTCTAGTGGGGAACCATGAGATTTGCTTATTCCAAGAGACTTGGAGTCTGGATCCTCTATATCGAGTTGGCTATACTACGCATTTTGTTCCAGCAGTGCCACCAAGAAACGGGATGGGTCGCCCTTCGGGAGGCCTTCTTATCTGGGTAAGCATTGACTTAAATTGTAATATAAAACCTAAACAAATCAATAGCCCTGATATTCTAGGAATATCCTTGAGAGGCCCCAGTAGAGGCTTAAAGCTTGACCTGTATAACATATATGTTAGAGGTACCAAACATGGGTCTATGTCCCCGATAGTGGCAATCCTAGAAACGGAGCTTAGAGAACACACAGCTGGTGCTCAAGTCCTGGTGGCGGGTGACTTTAACTGCACCTATGAGCCACTACAGTTGGGTGACACCTTTGACTTGGGTGAGGACGATGCTAGATGGGGAATTCCTGCTCTAACAATCCCCCCGATCAAAAAATGGTCCCAATGCGCGATCCAGCTCAATGCCCTTTCGCTGGAGTTTGGCTTACGAGCCACAAATGGCCGCACAACCTCAGACACCATGGGTGCCGTCACATATAACAGAATTAATCACACCTCAAGGATCGACTACATCTTGTTAGATTTTAAACTTTGGGGTTTGGTACAGGATATGGTAGTTTTACCCTCAGTTGATAGTGACCACAACTCACTTTCCCTATCCCTTAAAAATCCTTGGATTAGTAATCTCATTAAAAACCCTTCCAAACTAACCCAGAACGTTTCAGTCTCCGCATGTGGGAGACGTTTAAAGTGGAATATAGTATCAGTAGACGAGACCAAACTCAATACTATAAATACTGTCCTTTTAGCCTCACAGACGAAGTTGGACAGTTTTGATTTGGCTTTGTCTAATCCTGAAAAAGCTACATCTGTTTACGAGGAAGCACTCACGATAATTGGGAATGTATTCCTGAAAAGGGAGTCCTCTTCTAAAAATGTGGTAATTCGAAACCCAAGAGGGACATGCGAATGGTACACATCGGCTTGTAGGCACGCAAAAACTCTCTTGATTGGGGCTATAAGAAGCAAATCCCAAGTAGCTATACAACGAGCTAGAAACAACTACAAACAACTACTAGTTAGTGCTAAGAAGGACTGGGAAGAAGATTTTTGGTGCTCTCTAAAAGAGGCAAGCCAAGGGAAAGATCCAAGGCGCTTCTGGGACATAATCAGGAAAAAAAAAAGACCAGACTCTGACCTTATAACTTGTAATATCTCTAGTCAAGTCTGGGTCAACCACTTTGCTAAACTGTACTCTTCCCCTTCTAACAACACTATTATTGGCACTCCCAAGGATGACCAGGAAAGGAAGGTGTCTTCAGCAAATTGCGACTCCCAAATAAGAAGAGCTGAGCATGTTACTGATATAACTGATATCACTCCAGCACAAAAGGATTGGGAGTTAGACCTAGTAGACTCTGATTCCACCTTCTCCATAAAAGAAATAGAGCATGCCATTAGTACCATTAAGCCCCAAAAGGCGGCGGGGCCAGATGGTATCCCCGGCGATTTGTTACGCTCTGATGTCCCGAAATGGGCTAAAATTATTCACTGCTTGCTTATTGCAATTTCCAAGGGTGCTCGAATCCCCTCATCCTGGAAAGGGGCTGAGGTCGTACCCATCTTTAAAAAAGGGGCGAGGGATGACCCAGCTAACTATAGACCCATAAGCCTGCTGGACATAACTCAAAAGGTGGTCGGTAAAGTATTGCTGCTTAGAATATCACAATGGATTAGAGATAATAACATCCTTTCCGACTACCAGGCAGGCTTCAGAGCAGGCACTGGCACAATAGAACAAGCATTCAGACTTCTCTTAATATATTGGAAGGTGGTGGTCATAGGCAAAGGCAGTCTTTATCTTGCGTTTATTGACCTGAAGACTGCCTTTGACCTCGTCCCTAGGCTGAGTCTTTGGAGAGTGCTTGGTGACATGGGGTTACCCCATTATATTTTACGATTAATTGTAAGACTCCATGAAGACACTTTTGCCCAGATTAGATGGGGATCAGAAGGCGAGAAGACTAGTAGAATTCCGGTTGAGAGAGGGGTCCGTCAGGGATCTGTTCTTGCTCCCACCCTTTTTTCACTATATGTCAACGGAGTGGTCGAGCATCTGTTGAAAGACCCATCAGATGAACCTTCCCTGGCGGGTGAGCGCATACCGACCCTCCTCTTTGCGGATGACACGCTCTTACTGTCTAAATCCCCGATGGGCCTCCAAAAATTGCTTAACAACTTCCAGCATTTTTGTGTACAAAGGGGCTTGATTATCAATACTGAAAAAACCAAGTTTCTGGTGATGAACCCCCCCAAAAAAAAATCTGTTCGTTCCCCACAATTGAACGCTATACCCTTGGGGAGGGTGGATGTATTTGACTACTTGGGAATTCGATTGTCACATAATATGCAGTGGGCTCCCCATCTAAGCAAAATGTTACTAGCACACAAGAGGGTAACAGGGGCACTTTTGAAAGAGCAGCGCGCCTGTGCATCTAGACCTATTGCCCCCGTCATTGAAATCTATGCTGCTAGGGGAGTCAGTTCTGCTCTCTATGGGGCCGAACTCTGGGGCTCATATAATATCAGTGAGTTAATTAGATCTGAGAGGAAGTTCTATAGAGCAATTATGTCACTTCCTCAGGGCACTCCAATGATCCCGTTGCTGTTAGATTTGGGTCGCCAACCCATTAGCGATCTAGCAAAACTTCGCCCACTACTCTTATGGGCCAGGTTGTGGAGAGTCCCTGAACTGGCAAAATATGCAAAGGGCCTTTCCGAAGTAATGTCATCCCCTGGGTGGCACAAGATAAAATGGCTGCGAGACTTGAAAGCCCTTTTATGTGATTTGGGTCTAAGTGAAGCCTGGGAGAATAGGTCCTCACCTCCGAAAGCATTCTTGAAGAAATTATTTTGGAACTGGATCGCGACCCAGCGGAATACTAATAACGCTTTGGGCAGCCTCACGGAGGACTTCCTGAAATTCAAGGACTTACCTTTCCGGGAACCATACCTAGATATCATCGAAAGACCCTTTGATAGGTCCCTCTACTTCAAATTTAGAACTGGTTCTCTTCCTCTGCGTGCGTTTACCTCTCGGTGGAAATCCAATGATCAGATCACTGATCTCTGCCCATTTTGCACGTCCAGAGAAGAGACTGTGGCACACTTTCTATTTGAATGTAAGGAGTATGCTCACCCAAGAAGCAGATGGCTAAAGCATTTGTGTCGCTTGTTGGGAACTAGGCACCATGTTGAAGCATTGCGCATTTTAATGTCGGACTCCCGCCCTTTTTATGCTTGTGTTCTGGCAAAATTTTTATCATGGGCATGGGCCATTAGAAGTAAAATCCCTTTTAATATGATGATGTATTTATTTATTTTTACTGAAAAGGTATACTTTTAGATGAACTTATAATCAAATTTCTCTGTAAATTTTTAAATTGTGATGCTTTTATGATAATTTTTATCGAAATAAAGCCTTTTTGACTTGACTTGACTTGAACAGCCTGAACAAGCGGCATGCATGTGTAAGGGATCGCTGCCAGAGGCTATGTGAAAGCACAGGTGGCCATTTTGGAGCCGACCAACTTGGGCAAGGGTAGAGGGACCTCTGGGTTAATCAGTGGTGAATTACGAGGAGGACAGCCTGGAGAATGGCAAAGTGCAGGACAAGGAAGCGCCCGTATAGGGGGTCAGAAAGGTTGAGGTATGGGGGTTCTGCTGACGTGTTCATGTCTAGTGTGTTACAGACAAATGGTGAGGCACAACAGAGTACGGAGTAGAAGACACAGAGGCCACTGGTGAGGAGATAAGCATCTGTACAGGCACTGACCTTGGAGCCAGGAAAGGACCAGGTAGCCACATGGGTCCGGTGATGGTGTCCACGGGTGTGGACGCGAGGGTGAAGGGGGGGGGGGGGGAGCGACTGTGTGAGGGTGGGTATGTAGCCGATGTAGGGGTAGGTACTCAAGAGGTAAAAGTAGCGTGAAAGGGGAGCCAGCAAAACAGACGGAGAGTTGTGGCGGTACCAGTATAGGACGCCAGAGAAAGTAAAGATGACAAAAGGTGACAAAAAGGATGGGAATGACAAAGCCCTTGGCGGCACATTGGATGTTGACTACTACAGAAAGAATTTGTAAAGGAAAATATGTGGAAATGTTCAAGCTCCTCCACAGGGAGCTGTGCTCCAAGCAAGGCTCCAAGCTGGAACCCTCTTTAAGCTAGCCAAGCTGCCATGGGTGCCTCTTACATTTGAGAACTGGACCGTGGCGTTCTTGATATACGCCAGTGTCTACTGCAAGAAGTTTCTGGAGCAATGCGTGGTGATGGATGTTATAAGCAAAGCTAAAGGAATATGCTACTTACCAGTATGCATCTGTTCTTGGCATGTAGAGCTGCAGATATACATGGCGTCATGTTGTCTGTGCAAATGAGGACTGCCTTGCCTGAAATCTGTGTTTGAAAGGATTTTAGGGCTAGAAAGATTGCCAGTAACTCCAGATGGTTGATATGGAGTAACTTTTGTTGCGGCGTTCATGTGCCCTGCACTGTGAGGTGTAATAGATGAGCTCCCCAGCCGGAGAGTGATGCGTCTGTTGTTAGTATTATTTGTGGAACCGGGTCCAGGAACGGTCGACCTCTGGAAAGATTTGTGGTGTTCCACCACTACAGGGAGCGATGGGTGCGACCGTCTACCAACACCAGATCTGTCAGTTGCCCCTGGGCCTGGTTCCATTGGCGCGCTAAGCACTCTTGGAGTGGACGCATCTGGAGTCTTGCGCGAGGCACTATGAAAATGCAAGAGGCCATCATCCCTATCAGTTGCATAAACACTCTTGCTGGAAGGGAGTGTTGAGGTATGAATCTTTGACGCAAAGCCTGAATGCTTGCAATCCTGGCCTAGATCCTAGAATTCGGATACCTTAACCTTCCCCCTGACTGTATGAACGTCATCAGAGAAGCTAGACGCCCTACCACTAGAGCCTGCTACGATGCCAAGTGGAAAAGATTTGTTGTTTATTGCCATAACAACACAATCAATCCTCTAGACGTGTCTATACAACACATCATATGCTACTTACTCCATCTACAAAGGTGTAACCTAGCATATACATCCATTCGGCTACACCTCGCAGCAATTGCCGCTTACCTACAAAACAGGCAGCACCTATCACTTTTCAGAGTGCCTGCCATTAAAGCCTTCATGGAAGGCCTAAAACGAATAGTTCCCCCCAAGAGTACCACCCTCACCTGTGTGGAACTTAAATATAGTTCTCACAAGGCTAATGGGACCGCCCTCCGAACCTTTGCATAAATGCGAACTGCAATTTCTCACATGGAAAACAGACTTTCTTGTAGCCATCACTTCCCTTAGAAGGGTCAGTGAGATACAAGCACTCACCATACAAGAACCTTTTCTCCAAATGCACCAGAACAAGGTTGTTCTCCGTACCAACCCAAAATTCCTACCTAAAGTCATTTCCCCTTTTCATCTAAACCAATCGGTAGAATTACCAGTATTTTTCTCGCAACCTCAAACTGTTGCAGAAAGGGCTCTACACACGCTAAATGTCAAACGAGCCTTACTTTACTATATCCAAAGAACACAACCTTTCAGAAAGACCAAACAACTATTTGTCTCTTTCTCTCCACCACACAAAGGCAACCCCATCTCAAAATCAGGGACAGCTGGGTGGATTGTAAAATGCATCCAGATTTGCTACCACAAAGCAAAACGAACACTATCTGTTCCCCCTAAAGCCCACTCTACACGAAAGATAGGGGCTTCTATGGCTTTTCTAGGCAACATCCCATTAGATGATATCTGCGTGTAGATGAGCAACCCAAGCAACAATCTAGTGTGGGCCAGCCTGTACTAAAAACACTATTTCAAACCACTGCAACAGATACCGGTGGTCGCCGCTAAGGTTGGGAACTGCTATATAGTCTATGCAAAAGTGTGTAATCTGCAGCTCATATGCCTCAAACGGAATATGCTACTTACCAGTATGCATCTGTTCTTGGCATGTAGAGCTGCAGATCTACACACGCCCACCCGCCTCCCCGGCTACCTGTATCTGTTCCAGTCTATCTTATTTAGATACAACACACATGGGTTTCTTCACTGTTATTACTACGCTCCATCTTTCCCTGTTGGCGAAAAACAATCTGAGGATGGAGCCGAAGCCCATACGCAATACGATCCAAGGAAGGAGTCACCGACCTCGTGACTTCCAAAGACTTTCCAAGAGGAAAAACAAACTGCAAACATCCGTGCCCAACACCAGATGGCGATCTATGCAAAAGTGCAAAAGTGTGTAATCTGCAGCTCATATGCCTCGAACATTATTTTTAGGGGGTATGCTTGGGCTCAGTATGATGAGAAGTTCTGGGCGTGTTTATTGTGGGATCCCAAGCCAAAGTGGTTGGAGCTTGACACAGACCTTTGGCAGCACACTATGGGCCCAGAAAAGTTTGTGGAGACTATCTTTATGGCCAGTGGCTTAAAGATTTTGTTTTAGCCCCTTAAGGGATGCCCCAACCGGGGAGGGTGGGTAATGCAGCAAAGGGGCAGAGCGGGACATGTGGAGCCTGTTGGGACTACAACAAAGGCTTGTGTACATGGGAGTAATGCAACTCCCGGCAAAAGTGATCCAAGTGCGTGGGAAAGCACACCCTCATATATTGCTGCAGGATGTGCACCTAGGACAGAACGCCGGGCCGTGGCAGCCATATGCTGGTGGCCATGGGGGCGCAGCAGAAGCTGCAGTCATTTGTAAACAGAAGGGGAAAGAGGGCATAGGGATCTGGAACGAAAGGCTCATACACCGGTTAAGATGAACAAGTTGTGGATTACTGGCTGGGCTTCTATGATCAGCCGGAGGAGGCATTTGTTTTGCAGGATGGATTCTGGTGGGGTTTTCATTCAGAGTACGAGTGCCCAGGGAAGGAGATGGGTAGACAATTTGCGGTCTGTAAAGAAACACAAGCAGGAAGTGCAGGATAAGCTAGGCAAGAAGGTGCTGCTGAGCCGGATGGTAGACCCCTTTGATGACTGGTCAATGAATGTTTTGATTGTGTCACCAATTGGTGTGGTGCCCAAGAAGGAAAACGAATATGCTACTTACCAGTATGCATCTGTTCTTGGCATGTAGAGCTGCAGAGTCACACACTTAGGATAGTAGATCACCATCTGGTGTTGGGCTTGGATGCTTGCAGGTTGTTTTTGTCTTCGGAAGAAGTCTTTGGTCACGAGATAGGTGAATCCTCCCTTGGACGACAGTGCGCATGGGCATCAACTCCATCGTTAGATTGTTTTTCGCCATGATGGGAAATGATGGAGTTTGTAGAAAAGAGAGAGATGTCCATGTGTGGTGTCTAAGTAAGACAATGCTGGAACAGATACAGGTCCCGGGGAGGTGGGTGGGCGTGAAAGGGTAGGGAGGGGTAAGAGTTTGGATTTAATTTTATTTTGCTTTTTGTCTATGTCGTTATTTTTTAATGCATACCAGGTTTGGGATGCCCACACTGTCAGTACTCCAATGAGGTTCTCTATTGCTTCACCTTTGTTGCTGTCTCTATGCTTATGGTTGCTCTGCCTACACAGGTACAGGTCCAGGTATTGTTCTGTCCCTCATTTCATTACTGTGATATATTGGATAGGATCGGTGGTGGTGCTTATAGGCACACCACCTATCCGACTGAACATGATCTTTCATTAATTCTCTGTCATTATCCACAATGGACACATCGCTCGGCATAACGAGGGGGAGTAACTTGAAAATACTTTCACTTAATGTTAAAGGTCTCAATCAGCCTGTTAAACGTCAGAAAGTCCTAGATTATCTGCGTAGGCAAAAAGGGGATATTGTCCTGTTGCAAGAGTCTAAAATCAATGTCAAACAATTTTATACACTCAGAAATAAATTCTATGTTGAAGTGGCAGGCTCGGAGGCGATAGGTAAGAAAAACGGGGTTTTAACATTAATAGCGAAAAAATCCAATGTTGACTTGCTTTCCTCCGTTTCTGACACTAAAGGGAGGTGGGTCACAACCAAGTTGCTCAAAGATGATACTGAATTTTATGTTACAAATGTCTATGCTCCTAACACATGTGATTTAAGTTTCTGGTCAGATCTCACTAAACAAATTGAGACCATCCCTGATTCAGCCGTACACATTCTTGCAGGGGATTTCAATTTACCCGTTGATCCAACTCTGGATAGGGACTCTCGTTGCTCCTTCCGTGGCAACAAGTCTCATAAAGCCTTCACTAACCTCTGAACCCGATTTAATTTAGTGGATACATGAAGGTTGCAAAACCCGGACGGGAGAGATTATACTTTTTATTCGTCTCCACACGATTCATTCTCCCGTATCGACTATTTATCACGAAGAATGGTATCCCCAGAATAGAAGAGACATCAATAGAGCCAAGGGTTATATCTGGCCATTCATGTATATCCCTATCCATTTCCAATTTGAAATCATCTACTCGCCAATCAATTTCGCGGCTCAATGATGAGGTCCTTGAAAAGGAGCAACATCGTTCTGCTATTGAATCCGCCATTAAAGACTACCTGGAACATAACAGTAGGGGGGACACCACTGATCTGATACGCTGGGATGCACTAAAAAGTACGGTTAGAGGGGTCATTATCAAAATAAGATCAACCATGAACAAGAATCACAACAAGGCCCTGGAAAATCTAGAAAGAGAAATCGCGGCCCTGGAGAATAGACATCTACTCGATAGGAAAGAGGATACATTGAATAAGTTGGCCAATAAGAAGTATGAATACAATAAAATAATAAGTGAAAGAGCAGGGGTCTGCTTAAATAGGAGGAAAGAATGAAAACTATGTGAATCAAATGAGGCTGGAAAAAGTCTGGCTGCTTATCTCAAGTTTAAGGTGCAGAAAAACACGATAAATTCCATTCAAGATCAACTGGGGCGGCCCACTCAGATCCAGTCAAGATAGCAGAGGTATTTAAAAAAATTTATGAGCGTCTTTATTCCAAGAATGTGAAAGTGGAGAAAACCAAAATTAAGGGCTACTTAGGGGAATGCGATCTACCGTCCCTCTCCCTTGCCGATCAAGCTGATCTTAATAGCTCCATCACGATTCAGGAGGTTGAGAAGGTTATCAAGTCATTGAAAAGTGGTAAGGTCCCCGGACCGGACGGGTTCACTGCTAGATTCTACAAGTGCTTCTCCTCTCTCATATCACAACCACTCTTACACCTGTTTCAGGAAATCAATACTACAGGAGAGGTGAGGAGTACGCTATCTGAGGCTATCATTGCCGTCCTTCCGAAAGAAGGGAAAGATCCAACACTCCCAAAGAATTATAGGCCTATCTCGCTTATCAACCTTGATTGTAAGCTCTTAGCCATGATTCTAGCCAACCGACTTCAGAAAGTTCTGCCCAAGCTTATACACCCTTCCCAAGCAGGCTTCTTGAAATATAGGTTATCCAGTGACAACACTAGAACATTAGCACATGTACTCGAGAAGGCAAAACTTTTAACTACCCCCACTGTAGCAATTACGCTTGATGCCGAAAAGGCATTCGACAGAGTCCACTGGACCTACCTGAGGGCAGTACTAAACAAATGTAACTGTTTTTCACAAGGATGGTGATGTCCCTTTACTCCTGTCCTTCTGCCAGAGTTAGAGTTAGAGTGGGAGGCTCGTTCTCCCCGTCATTTCAACTACATCAGGGAACCAGACAGGGGTGTCCCCTCTCCCCTTCATTATTTTGACTAGCGATCGAACCATTCCTCCACCACCTGAGGATTAGCAAGGGTATTGCTGGAAATTCCATTTGAAGACTGTATAATAAAGCTAACCGCGTACGCTGATGATGTCTTGGTTGTATCGGAAAAGGCTGAGGAGGCTATACCGGCACTAATGTCTACTATTGACGAGTACAGGGTATCGGGATATAAATTAAATAAAGATAAAACGGAGGTTAAACTGTTAAATAATCTGGGAAACAGAGATGTAATGGGGGACTCTGGTCTGGCTTGGCAACCGGACTGCTTCAAGTACCTGGGGTTAGACTTTGATAAGGACCTAATTACAACATTATGTGTTAATGAAAATCTGACCTTAAAGAAAATATCTAAATTGTTAGATGGCTGGTCTCCGAAGTATCTCTCGTGGTGGGGCAGGGCCGAAACCTTGAAAATGATGGTAACCCCATTGGTGAATTACCTAGCGTGTATTTTGCCGATGAACTTCTCGGATGATTTTTTAACCAAGGTGGACAGGCTCTTTGGCTTGTTCCTGTGGCAGGGGAAGAAACCCAGGATATCAATGAAGAAGCTACAGCTATCTAAAGAAAGAGGCGGCCTGGGCCTCCCCAGTGGCTGACTGAAGACTTGGATTACACTCCGTTGTGGTTTTATGTTGAGAAATCCCTTATTGATAAGGTTCCCCTTACCGCTCTACTTACTATGGATCTCTCCCATCTTCCTCATTCCAAATACATCTTATTAAACACAAGACGGGCCCTCCTAAGACTTGATCAAACCCATAGAACAGGATTGACCTTAAAAAAACTACTATGGTATCCTTGTGGTGTAACCCCTCATTTAAGATTGAAGGAAAACCTCTCCAGTGGGAATATTGGTCAAGGAAAGGGGTCAATCTGGTGAGCGACCTGTTTGAAGGGGTACACCCTTTAACGTTCTCCTCGCTCCAGGCCAGGCATAACCTGGCGCCGATAGACTTTTATGACTTTTTGAAACTCAAAGTCCTTTTATCCACTCGTGCTCTTAAACCTTGTGACCCATGGCTTAAGACCCATGTCCCACGTATCATGGCGGCTGGCCATTTTGTTTCGAAAACATACAAGCTTCACCTACCTATGCCAAGGAAAGCCCACAGGCGAAATGAACTCCGGTGGGAGTCAGAACCCAACTCTACGGGCTTATTTGATTGGGATATGATTCACACCACTGCCCTATCGAGTAAAGTTTCACCAATATTGTCCCAAACCAAATACATGCTCATTAATAGGTCATACTGGACACCAGATAGGCTCTTTAAACTCCAACTGAGAGATAGCCCTATGTGTTGGAACTGTGACTCAGCCGTAGGAGACTTGGCCCATATGCTTTTTGGTTGTCCCTCGCTGGGATCATTCTGGGGAAAAAATTTTGATTGCATAGAACACATTTTCAATATCGAACCTGAGAGAGAATTTGTCTAGATTCTACTGGGTGTCTTGGACCACAACCTTGATAACGCCCATGATCGCTAACTGTTGGATATCTTACTTACTCTGGCTTATAAGGTGGTGTTATGTAAATGGAAGAGCGCTACTGAAGTGTCCTTTAGGATATGGCAAGATTGGCTATCTTTCCTAAGAGGAGCTGACAACCCTGCTCTACATTCCTCACCATGGCGCGCTTCCCACAGGAAGCTTTGGAAATCTCTTGATGCCTCTTCATTCTCATTTGATCCTCCATGATCCTCCATGATCATCCATGATGTGTTATAGTCATGCGTATTTAATGACGAAGTGAGGTTTATTGTCGTATATTAAATTCTGTTTGGTGAAGGAAAGGGGTGGTACCATCATTCACAAAGGGCTCTGCCTTTAATGGAGTACACGGAAATGTATAAAATGGAGTTCAAGAGGGGCGTGGCCAAGATGGCGGGGTGAGCGGACGCTTCCTCTGTCGGCTCCCGCTCCGCTGAACCCCTAGCCCTGATTCCGCAGCAGGATCTCCCCCCCACCTGAGGCTCAAACCGGCGGAGGGGACGGCGGAACTGAGGGGGAAGCGGCTCAGAGACCCGGGGCCTCGGGGAGGTCACGGGAGTGAACGGAGGGCCGTGGAAGCTGGGACGCCGAGAGGAGGCGGAGCTTAGCGCCGGGGGAGACGGCAGCGCTCTCGGCCTGCACGCCACGAGAGAGCCCGAAATCGCGGAAGAGGCCTAGCGAGAGGCGGAGTGGTGAGCGAGCCCGCGATGGGACGCGAGAGCGGTCCCATGCTGAGCAGGGAGGTCCCGTAGACGGAGGGGGACGCAGCCCGGCCGCGCGGACGAGTTGAAGCGGACGAGGGAGCTCCACCTGAGAGAGCCCGGGGAGACCACCAGAGGCAAGCAGACGAAGGGGAAGGAAGCGGCGACCCCAGTCGGTGGGGGCTCCACGTCAGGAGTCCCCTGGTGAGTCTCGAAGGGGGAAGACTACAGGAGCGGCGAGGCCATCGGGGCTGGAGCACACGCGGGCCCCTCTCCCGTCCGTGGATCCCCCCCCCCCGAGCCACGTGGACCGGTGGGTCGGTGGCAGAGGGGGAGCAAGCGAGGGAGCTGAATCAACCGCAGCGAACCGGGGACCGGAGGGGCTGGCACGGAGACGGACTGCAGGACCAAGCTCAAGGGAGAGACCAGGCGCCGGCCGAGATCACGGAGGAGGCCCACAGCCACGTGCAGAGGAAGGCTTTGGCCCGAGGGTCGGCGCCGGCGGGGGCACTGGCGATGTGACCCCTCCTCAGAGGTGGATAGGGGGGGGGTCTAGCCTTGTGTGGTGCCCCTGCGGCGGTGAGTGGATGACGCCCAGCGGCCGGGCGGCAGAGGCCGGAGCGCGAGCCACCGTCGCGACGGATGTACCCGGAGCTGGAGTAGTGGCGGCGCAGAGCTGCTGAGGGCAGCAGAGACCAGCGGCTGAAGCACCAGGGTGAGCAGAAGCGTGGACGTCGCTCCCCCCAGACGGGCGCTACGGCGGAGGAAGGGCAGAGGGCCCGGTGCCTAAAGTGAAGGGCGGTGGTGCAGAGATCGGAGTAGCCCCCCGGAGAGCGGGGATGACCCGGAGCAGCGAGGACAGCTGACGCGGCAGGGGGGCCGAGCCAGTAGGGATCGGGACCGTCGGGAGTCCGATCAGAGCACCGGGTGAGGACCGAACGGAGAGCGCAACCGGGCTCGCAGCGACCACAGGAGCCCGTTGTCGGGAAGTTCGTCCTGAGGAGGAGGGGCCGGAGGGCGAGGGACAGGTGGCCCAGAGAAGCGCTCGGACACGGGACGCCCGGGGGACAAACCAGGCCCAGGGTCAGCGAAGCGGTAGAGACGCCTGGACTTCCGACCCAGCGGACATGGCGGGAAGTAGAGGTGGACGGAAGGGGGAGCGTACTCTCCCCGAACTGTTGGGCCGGCAGTCGCAAAGGCTGGACAGAGGGCAGCGGTCACCTCAGGCCCCCGGACCGGCAGCAGACCCCGAGGGGGGGGGGGAGGCCCCGCTCACCAGATCCTTTATGGAATCCCTCTTCGGATCTCTGCGGGAAGACTTCAAGTCCTGAAGAAGGAAGTGGCCAGTGAGGTGAGGGTGATCAAACGAGAGGTGGACGGATTAGGCGAGCGGGTGGCCACGGTGGAAGAGACTAGCCAACAACGGGATGAGGAGGTTGAGCACTTACGACAGGAGGTACTGAGGCTACGTGACCAGCAGATCGATCTCCAGGCCCATGCCGAAGACCTGGAAAACAGGTCTCGGCGAAACAACATACGGGTCCGGGGAGTCCCATCGTCGGAGGAGGGAACGGACATTGCTGACTACTTGGGGGCGCTGTTCCGAGAGGTCCTAGGAGAACCAGAAGGGTTCCAAGTTCGAATCGACAGGGCACACAGAGTGGGGGCACAGCGGAGGGGACCAGCGCCGGCCCCGGACATTCTAGCCTATCTCCCGGACTTCCCACTTAAAGAACGGATTATGGCAGAGGCGCGGAGGCGGCAGCCTCTGACCTTCCGGGGGCACTCGGTGGCCCTCTATCAGGATTTGTCGGCAATCACGCTCCAGAAACGGAGGATGTTCAAACCAGCCACCGATTTTCTACGAGAAAACCAGGTTCCCTATGCTTGGGGCCACCCCTTCAGGCTCATCTTTAGGTGGAACGGGGTTCAGCATCAGCTACGCTCCCTGCGGGAAACCTGCGGAATCCTGGGCCTGCCAGAAGGAGGGGAAGATGCACCTACCCCACGTCGGGGGCGCGCCAGAGGAGGAGACTGGCGGCGAGTGACCGGGCGGCGCTCCCGGGACCGTCCGACGAGGCGGGACGCGCCCGCCGACCGGGCAGAAGGGGACAGAGCGGATCCAGAGGTGGTCGAGAACACTGGTCCCGGTGACATCGCGTTAACGGCATAGAACTGCTCCGGGGGGAGATCACATGAGGATACATCAGCTTCCAGGTTCAGGGTAGGGGGGGGGAGGGGGAGGGGGGAGCTGGCGGGGGGGGGGGGGGGTAGGTGGCCTAACGTCCACTGGAGAGGGTTACCAAAGACTTGTCCTCTAGAGGACCGGACTTGGACTATGCAGACAGGGGAATTGGGGTTAGGGAGGGGGGTGTTGTTGGGGCAGTTGTTGGATTGAGTTGGGGGACCGGGTTGGGGGGCGGGAGGGGGAGGTGGGGGGGGGCAGTTGAGGTTTCGGCGAGATGGAATTGAGAGAGCGGGCACCACACCAGGAAGGGGCGCAGGGGTGGCAGGTCAAGGGGTGGGGAGGGGGCACCGTCCAGAGCAGGACAGATTGCAAGACAGGGAAAGAGGGCAAGACAGGAACAGCGACCTCACGGAAACGCCGTTTGACACCTGGGGAGCACAGAGCGGGAGAGACGCTACTACTACATGTCACCCACAATTTTTAAATAGTGACACTTAATGTGCGGGGCCTTAACAACCCGACCAAACGGCGGGCGGTGCTCTCTTTATTGGACGAGACTCAGGCGGACATCTGTCTACTTCAGGAAACGCACCTCCTACCCAGGGATTGTGCCAGACTGCGTTCTCACAAATTCCCCACGCAGTTCTTCTCCTCTAATAACACCAAAACGGCGGGGGTGGCGATACTGGTGGCTCGACGATTTCGGGGAGAGGTCCTCCACAAGCTAGGGGAGCAGCGGGGCCGTTTATTGGTCTACAGATTCTGGGTGGCGGGCACAGCATTCACAATAGGATCTCTATATAGCCCGAATGACCGGCAGGATAGATCTAGAGGCAGCGCTGGGGGAGGTGGCGGCTACACCGGACAGACATATAATTGTAGGGGGAGACTTTAACCTCGTTTTCGATTCGACACTGGATAGATCTGCCCAACGGTCGCAGCAGGCAGGGGAGTTCTCAGCGGGCAGCAAGGCTCAACTAGTAGACATGGGACTGAGGGATCTGTGGCGTCACTTGCACCCGACGGAACGGGACTACACCTTCTACTCACATGCACATAAAACTTACGCACGGCTGGACCACTTTCTAGTGACCGAGCCAGTCAGCACGCTGGCCACGGCGGCGGACATAGGAGTAATCTCCATGTCGGACCACCCCCGGTGGCGGCCATCTTCTCGGTACCACCGGTGTATAATACCCCTGGAGTGTGGCGCCTTCGGGACACCTTACTATACAGAGGGGACGTCATCAAACAGGTGATCGCAGCGATTCGGGAGTACCAATCCCACAATGAGAACACGGAAACCTCCAGGGCGACGCAATGGGCCGCCCTGAAGGCAGTCTTGCGGGGGGAGTTCATCGCGATATCGGCGGCGGATAATGCACATAGACGTAGCAAACGGGAGGAACTTACGCAGAAAGTCAGGGAACAAGTGCATCGCCGAACGGGGGCTCCCCGGATATGGCGGCAGCTCCAGGGAGCGAGAAAGACCCTGGTCGCTTTGGATATGGACCGGGCGGAATACGCTGCGCTTCGCCTTAAGCATGCCTACTACGCCGGGGGGGAATCGGTGCGGCCGCTTGCTAGCGAGTAGGCTCCGAGTGGCGAGACAGAAGCACCGGGTGAAGGGGATCACCGACCCCTCGGGGCCGACAGTCACGGAGGACGGCCTCATCGCGGAAGCTTTCCGCCAATACTACGCGGACCTTTATGCTGGGGACCCCCCGGACGGGCGTGCCACGAGAGGGTACTTGGAATCGGTCTCGCTGCCCACGCTGACGCCGCTGCAGGCGGAGGGACTGGACAGGGACATTAGAGTAGAGGAGGTGATCTCAGCCATTGCCAAACTCAAGTTAGGTAAATCTCCGGGGCCGGATGGCTTTACCGCCCTCTTCTATAAAACGTTCTGCACTACACTCGCACCGATCCTCGCACGCCTCTTTAACACCTTCGCGGAACAGGGGACTTGCTGCGGGCGTCACTTACGGTTATCCCTAAACCGGGGAAAGATGGCTCACAATGTGGCTCCTATAGGCCGATATCCTTATTGAATGTGGATCTAAAAGTATACACGGGGATCCTAGCGACCCGATTAGCCCCCCTGCTGCCGGGGCTCATAGGTCCAGATCAGGCAGGCTTTGTTCCCGGGAGGCAGACAGTGGACAACACCAAACGGATCGTGCACATCATAGAAAAGGCGTCACGGAACCGGGGTGAGAGAATGCTGCTGGCGGTAGACGCCGAAAAAGCTTTCGATCGGGTGCACTGGCCTTACCTAGAGCAAGTGCTCGAGAAAGTGGGGATACGGGATAAATTCCGTAACATGATATTTAACTGTTACGGGACTCCAACCGCGGTGGTGAGGGTTAATGGCTGCAGCTCCGGGAGCTTTCACATTGAGAGGGGCACGAGGCAGGGCTGCCCGTTGTCACCCATACTGTTTGCCTTGTACATGGAGCCGTTTGCGCAACGTATTAGGGACAACCCAGAGGTGAGAGGAGTGAAAATGGGCGGGTTCTATCACGCTGTCAGCCTAAATGCGGACGACGTGATTTTCTCTCTGGAGGAACCGCTCCGGGCCCTGCCGGCATGCCTCGAGGAACTGACCTCGTTCGCTGCAGTTTCCGGATTTAAGATGAATATGGGGAAGTCGGTGGCCCTGGGCCTGTCGCTTACGACGGTGACCCGGACGCGACTGCAGCGTCTAGCCCCGATAGTCTGGTCAACTGGCACGATCCCGTACCTGGGGATACAGCTGGCCCCCACCTTGCCGGAGATGACGGCGGTCAATTACGCTACCCTAGGTAGGAGGATACGGGACGAATTGGCTAGGTGGGACCGCGGTACTCTGTCGTTACTAGGCAGAGTGACAGCCATAAAAACGACTGTCCTGCCCCAGATACTCTATCTGTTCCGGGCGCTCCCGTTGACGCCGCCGGTTGGGTGGATCCGGCAGACGCAGTCTGAGCTGGGGCGGTTTGTGTGGCGGGGAAAGAAACCGAGGCTGCGGCAGGCACTCTCCCTGCTGGCGCCTGAGGAGAGAGGCCTGGGCGTCCCGGATCTCCGCAAATATTTCCAAGCAGCTCAGCTGCGATACCTGGTGGAGTGGAGTAAGTGGGAATCGGATAAACATTGGCTCTTCCAGGACCAGGCGGTGGCGGGTAGGCCATTGCAGGAAGTGCCGTTCCTGCGAAGGGCCCATCGGCCAGCTAACCTCTATGCCTCCTTTATCACCAGAGTGCCACTGAGGGTGTGGGACGCCACAAACCTGGCATACGGGTTGACCTCGTTTCCGTCCCCGCTGACGCCCTTGGCGGACAACCCGGACTTTACGCCGGGTATGCAGAGGGGAGCGTTCGCCCATTGGCGGGCGGCCGGCTGTAGAGCTCTGTGTCATCTATACACTTCGGAGGGGATTATCCCCTTCTCGAGCTTTAGGCAGGAATACATGCTGCCCGAAGCTGAGAGAATGCGATATCTGCAGGCCCGACATTGGGCGCTGAGCCCTCAGGTGAGAGAGACCGCGGATAGGAGACTATCCCAATACGAGCGCTGGCTCATGACTCGGTCGTCCGACGCGAAGCTTATCAGTGATCTCTATAAATTCCTCCAGTTCCCTTCCTCACACTTTTATCACCCGGGCCGGGCACGCTGGGAGACAGAACTAGGCAGGACGCTAAGCCATAAGGAGTGGGAACAAATTGCGTACAGGGCACGGCACTCGGCGTATCACATAGGCCTGACAGAAACTCTCACAAAGGTTTCTATGTATTGGTACTACACCCCGGCACGCATTCACGCAATGGACAACAGTAAAGACTCGAGATGCTGGCGAGGGTGCGAGCAGGTAGGGACACTGACCCACATTTTGTGGGAATGCCCGCGACTGGGGGACTTCTGGAAGGAAGTGCTGGACACGGTGGACTCCCAGTTTAACATTGAATTACCACGTCTACCGGCCTACATCCTGTTGGGCCTCCCTAACGCATTGATGTACTCGCTCAGGTCTCGCAGAGGGAGGCAGATAGCGATAGCGCTAGGATCAGCCATTCAAAACATTCTCACACACTGGCGAACACCCACGCGCCCCACAGTCACAGGGTTACTATGGTACGTGCTAGGAATGGAGAAAATGTCACTGACAGCAAGGGGAGAGGTCGAGCAGTATCGGGAGATCTGGGAGCCGTTTATTTCTTTGCTCGCCAACGAATTCAGAGAATTGACATGTCCCAGATACCTCAGACTCTTACGGCTTGCGGAACCGGAAGGACAGGATGGGTGAGGTCATCTGAGCAGGGAGGCACGGCTGGGTGACGTAGCAGAGAGTTGGGTCTTTGGGCAATAGCTATGGACGGGGGGGAAGGGGGAAGGAGGAGTGGTGCAGAGGGGGGGGGGGAAGGGAGGGAGGGTTAAAAGTTTGCCGGCACATGGCCCCAGGAAGTAGGGAAGCTCTCAGAGGATGATATGAGGGAAGGGGGAGTAAAGGGATCACCCCGACAGGGCCTAGGGGGACCAGGGGGAAGAGGACGTTCCATGTGATACTTGCCGGCCCCAGCGGTTGTAGGCGTATGCATGGACTGTTATGGATGATGCTGGTTTGTTGTTGGTACTTAATAAAAAGATTTAAACATAAAATGGAGTTCAATACAGGTCTCTCGATAAGGCAAGGCGTATGCAATATTTTATTGGCAGTAGTGGTGTTCAAATAGTATTATATAGTCGGACCTTATGGTATGCTTTGTGTATCTCATGGCATAATATATTATATTGTCTTCATTTGCTGGGGTTTTGGTTATCTTATTTTTAATTTTAATTATTATGATCTTTATGCTCTTCTAATATTATGATTTGTACGATTCATTCATTTACAGGTTTGATTGAACTATGTATGAATATGTTTTATTATGTTTACTAGGACAACGGATGTCATTCAATACATGTATCCATGTCCTTTTATTTCTTCTTCAATAAAAAATGATTTGAAATAAAAAAAGGATAGACTATATAGCAGTATCTCCCCTAGCGGTGGTCACCTGTATCGGTTGCAGCAGTTTGAAATCAAGTTTTAAGGACAGCCTGACCCACAGAAGCTTGCTGCTTTGCTTGCACGTTAACACAATAGTGTTTAGTGAAGGTGTGTGTTGTAGACCACGTGGCTGTTCTACAAATATCTTCATGGGGAATGTTTCCTAAGAATGCCATGGAAGCCCCTATTTTGCGTGTGGAATGTGCTCTAGGGGGAACAGTTTGTGTGCGTTTAGCCTTGTGGTAGCATATTTGGATACATTTAACTATCCACCTAGCTATCCCAGATTTGGAAATGGGGTTGCCTTTATGTGGTGAAGAGAAAGCAAAAAACAATTGTTTTGTTTTGCGGAATGATTTGGTTCTGTCAATGTAGTAAAGAAGGGCTCTTGTGACGTCTAAGGTATGAAGAGCTCTTTCAGCTACCGAATCGGGATTTGGAAAGAACACTGGTAGCTCTACTGATTGGTTAAGATGGAATGGAGATATGACTTTTGGAAGGAATTTCGGATTTGTTCTAAGAACCACTTTGTCACGGTGTAATTGGAAGAATGGTTCTTGTATGGTTAAAGACTGGATTTCACTTACCCTTCTGAGGGATGTGATAGCGATAAGGAAAGCCACTTTCCATGTGAGGAACTGTAGTTCGCATTTATGCAGAGGTTCAAATGGGGGTCCCATGAGCCTTGTAAGAACAATGTTTAGATTCCACACTGGAGAGGGTGGTAATCTGGGAGGAATAATTCTTTTTAGTCCTTCCATGAAGGCTTTGATCGCAGGTACTCTAAAGAGTGACAAGTGTCTATTTTGTAAGTAGGCTGCTAATGCTGCTAGGGGGAGACGTATGGATGAGTATGCCAAATTACATATTTGCAAGTGCAGTAAGTAGCAAATGATGTCCTGGATGGATGCATCCAGTGGGTTTATATGATTGTTAGTGCAGTAAATGGCAAATCTTTTCCATTTTGCAGCGTAGCAGGCTCTAGTGGTAGGTCGTCTGGCCTCTCTTATAATATTCATGCAGTCTGGTGGTAGGTTGAGATAACTGAACTCTAGGACTTCAGGAGCCAGATTGCCAGGTTCAGTTGACCTGGATCTGGGTGTCTGATTTCTCCATGGTTCTGGGTCAATAAGGATGGGGAGAGATGCAGTTTTGGAGGGGCACTAGCGAGAGTTCCAGTAGTGTTGGGAACCACGTCGGCGTGCCCATGTGGGAGCTACTAAGATCAGTTTGAGAGACTGCTGCCTGAGCTTGCGTACCACTAATGGAATGAGTGGGAGAGGCGTAAAAACGTACGCAAATCTGCCTGACCAGTTCATCCATATTGCATTGCCCTTTGACTTCGGGTGGGAAAACCTGGCGGCGAAGGTTGGGCATTTTGCGTTTTCGTGTGTGGCGAACAGATCTATGTCTGGTTGGCCCCATTGTTGGAAAAAGGGTATTAGAACTTGGGGATGTAGTTCCCATTTGTGGATCTGTTGAGTCTGTCGACTTAACAAATCGGCAATCTGATTGTGAACCCCTGGAAGGTGTTCTGCAAGTAGGTATATTTTCTGGGGAATGGCCCATCTCCAAATGTTCTGTGCGAGCTGGGACAGCTGGAGAGAATGTCTGCCTCCTTGATTTTGCATGTAATACATAGCTGTCATGTTGTCTGTCCGAATGAGGACAGTTTTGTTTTGGAGATGTAGTTGGAATGATTTTAGCGCTAGGAACACTGCTAGCAGTTCCAGGTAATTGATATGGAGCATTTTTTGTTGAGTGGTCCATTTGCCCTGAGTGGTGTGGCCGAGGAGGTGGGCTCCCCATCCTGTGAGCGATGCGTCCGTTGTCAGTACTATCTGTGGAAGAGGACCGGCCGCCCTTTGGAGAGGTTTGTTATGTTCCACCATTTGAGAGTGCGATGTGTGTGACTGTCCACAAACACCAGATCCGTAAGTTGTCCGTAAGCCTGGTTCCACTGACGTGCTAGACATTCTTGCAAGGGGCGCATTTGAAGTCTGGCATAAGGCACAATAAAGATGCACGACGCCATCATGCCTATGAGTTGCATGAACACTCTTGCTGGAAGAGAGTGTTGGATTTGGAATTTTGTGATAAGAGCTTGCATATTGGCTATCCTGGCTGGATTGGGATATGCTAGGGCTGTGGAGGTGTTTATGGTGGCTCCTAGATACTGATGTATGTGAGCAGGTTGGAGGTGAGATTTGGGATAGTTTATTGTGAATCCCAAGGCGTGTAAAATTTGGATAGTTTGGTGAGTGTGTAGGACACACTTGTTGAATGACTTGGCTTTTATTAGCCAGTCGTCTAGATACGGGAAGACATGAATTTGTTGCCGTCTGAGATGTGCTGCTACTACTGCTAGACATTTTGTGAATACTCTGGGTGCGGTTGTTACCCCAAATGGGAGGACTGTAAACTGGTAGTGTTGTCCGTCCACCACAAACCTTAAATACCTCCTGTGGGCAGGATGTATGGGAATGTGGAAGTAGGCGTCCTTGAGATCTAGTGTGGTAAGGAAATCGCCTTGTTGCAGTAGTGGGAGCACTTGTTGGAGAGTGATCATATGGAAATGATGTGAGCAGATATACAGATTTAGGGGTCTGAGGTCGAGTATTGGTCTTAGAGTCCCGTCCTTTTTGGGGATTAGGAAGTAGAGTGAATATACCCCTGTACCCTGATGTTCTAAGGGAACTGGTTCTATTGCGTGCTTTTGAAGCAATGAGAGAACCTCTTGTTTGAGGAGTGTAAGAGGGTCTTGTGACATGGAACGCTGTCTGGGTGGTATGTGGGGGGGGGGGGTAGTTGTGAGTTCCAGGCAGTAACCATACTGGATAATTTGTTTGACCCACTTGTCTGTTGTGATGGAGTTCCAGACAGGTAGGAACTGTGTTAGTCTTCTCCCGACCGGAGTGGAATGGTCTGGGGGGAGTGGAGGAAATTCACTATTTTGTGGCAGGGGAGGTGCGAGTGTAGTTATTAACTCGCCCTCGCCCCTTGTTGTTGTTTCCTCTGTATCCGCCTCTAAAATATCCTCTACTGGGGGATGTGTGTGTGGCGGTTTTGAATGTAGAGGAGGTGTCTGTTCCAATATTTTTGGAGGCTCCTCTATAGAAGGAGCGCCGAAAGGAGCCACATGGTTGGGGAGATTGTAATGCTCCCATGGACTTAGCCGTCTGTGTCAATTTTCATTTTTTCAAGGGCAGCGTCTACTGCTGACCCAAAGAGCTGTTCCTGATTGAATGGCTGGCTAAGTATGGTAGTTTGTACCTCTGGCTTAAAGCCTGAGATGCGTAGCCATGCATGTCGTAAAAGGAGCACACTTGTGTTAATTGCTCTAGAGGCGGTGTCTGCGGCGTCAAGTGCACATTTAATTGCTGCATTTGAAATGAGCTTTCCCTCCTGAATGAGGTCATTTGCCTGGGTTTTGTATTGGTCTGGCATGTTATAAGAGAGTCTCTAATTGATCGTAGTGGGCCCTGTCATAGCGTGCTAGTAGGGCTTGGGTGTTGGCAATACGCCAGTGATTAGCGGCTTGTGCTGCTACTCTTTTGCCAGAGGCTTCTAATAGTTTGGATTCTTTGTCTGGGGGTGGGGTATCTCCTGTGGTTTGGGAGTTGGCGCGTTTCCGAGCATTGGAAACGACCAAAGAATCCAAAGGGAGTTGGCCCTTGATGTAGTTAGGATCTTCAGGAGCAGGCCTATATTTCTTTTCGATCCGTGGGTTGAGAACCCTGGTACGAACGGGGTCTTTAAAGACTTGGGGGCATGTTTTATGACTCCTTTATTCATGGGCAGAATTTGTAGAGACTTTTGAGACTGTTCGAAAGTGTCGAATAGGAAGTCTTCCTCTGGTGCGTCTGAGTGCATTGTGACACCGTGGTATATTGCTGCTCTATTTAACCCCTTCAGCGCGGCGTGGATTACCGCGCCGTGCTGAAGGTTCCGTGCGCGGGCGAGGGCCGTGACGGAGCAGCTGCGTCATGCACACAGCGCAACCAACGCGCATGACGGAACCGCTCCGTCACTCGCATCAAAGGGGTTAATAACTGTCCAAACCCCAGGTGATCGTCAGGAGGCGATGGTTTTGAGGGATATGGCTGAGGGTCAGGCATGTCTGGTAAGGGGCATGCCCAATCATCCAGTGGTGAGGTGTCTGGATCCGTGAACGGATCATTAGGATCACCCCCACCCCATAGGTCATCATAATCATCCTGTGGTGGTGGTGGTGTATGAGAAGGAGAGGGTATAGGTAATGGTGGTGTAGGCAGAGGGGGTGGGATAGGAGGCAGTATATGAGAGGAAGGAGGGATAGGGGATGTTGAAGAGTCCTTCCTATTTACAGGAACTGGGGCAGGTGGTGTGTCCAGTTTCCGTTTTTTACATGGCACCGCGGTGACATGTCCAGTTTCGGGGTTGATATAGATCTTTTTCTGCCTTGGGTCTGGATGAAAAAGCTCTTGTTCTTCAGGAACAGTCTTTGGTACCGTTTTTTTCGGTTCCGATCGAGGTTTTGGTTGATCGGTAGCTTGTTTGGCTTTAGGAGGCGTATGAGAGTCCTTAGCCGGTGGTTCGGTACCGATGATGGTTTCGGTGCCGATGTGGTTTTCGGAGCCAAAGGTGTATCTGTGGGCTTGGGAACCTTCGGTGCCGGTGTGTCTATCGGCCTTGGTGTTTTCGGGGCAGAGGGTTTTGGAGCCGATTTCGGTGCCGAGTGGTCTTTTGTCTTCGGTGCCGATGGTGCCGGTTGGACAATGACATGCGGTTTGCTCGGTCCCGAGCTACCGGAAGGCTTATGTTTCTTCGGAGGCGTGCCCGGAGGCGGGGCTTCTGAAGGACGTTTTCGGTCTCGACTGGGGCCAGCAGGCGAAGTCTTTACCAATGCCTTTGGTTTTGGTGGGGTTGGGGCAGGGGCAGTAGTACTCACACGTTGCCCAGGAGTGATGGGGTCGTCTGAGTTGTCTGCTTCGGAAATTATTTGCAGATCTTCGGAATCTTCTTCCGGGACATCGGGCCTTCATCAAAGATGTCCTCTGGTTCCGGAGCTGGTCTTTGTGCCATGGTGTGGCGTCGAGCCCTTCGATCCCGAATGGTCTTTTTTGATCGAAAGGATGCCCAGGCTGGACAGCTGGACTCGTCGTGTTCCAGTGATAGGCACAGGTTGCAGACTTTGTGGTGGTCACTGTGCAGAAATTTTGCTCCACACTGGGGGCATTTTTTGAACGGCGTCCTTTCCATGAGCCGTAGGCCTCACGGCGTGTATAGGCCCAGCGGCCCGCGTCGACGTCCAGAATCGAGCCGATGTAATCGATGTCGAGGATGAAAGTGTTTCGATGTGTTGTTGTGAAGTTTTTCGATTCGAAAAGCTTGGAATTGATATTTCCAACCGGAGCGGAAAAGTTGCATCCGAACCCAATAGCAGAAAAAAACAATCTAACGATGGAGTTGATGCCCATGCGCACTGTCGTCCAAGGGAGGAGTCACCTATCTCATGACCAAAGACTTCTTCCGAAGACAACAACCTGCAAGCACCCGAGCCCAACACCAGATGGCGATCTACTATCCTAAGTGTGTGATTTGCAGCTCATATGCCTCGAACAGTGCAGTTTCAGTTGATACAGCATTTCTCTTGCTCTAAAGGTGGATCGGTCAATGATTCACTTTGGAAGACATGGCCTCAGTGTCATCCTGAGTGGTTGACATGGCCATGGTATTGGTGGTGACTGCCAACAAAAGGCAATGTGTGATGTGAAGTCAGATTTCTGGCTGCTTTGAGTGCACCCGGAGGATTTTGATCTATTGGGCATGCATATTTGGGGGCAGCGGTACGTGGACAAGGCCCTGCCAATGGGATGCTCAGTATCATGTGCACTTTGAGCGTTTCTGTTAATTTCTGCAGCAGCTATTCGCGTGGCACACCGGCCATGAGCTGGTGACACTTACTTGGATAAATTTTTTTCTTTGAGGAGGCACCGGCTCGGCAGGCTGCCAACAGATGCTAGTAAGTTTCCAAGAGCTCATGAGTGACCTGGGTGTTCCTCCAGCACTAGAGAAGACAGTGGGGCTGGATATGGTGTTGTCCTTCTTAGGGATTGAGATTGATTCTCAAACAAAAAGGCGAGATTGCCGACTGCCCAAAAAGAAGACTATGCAGAGGTCAGCGGGAGGCATGCTGGCAAAGGAAAAGGTAACAGTCCGGGAGATACAAGTGTTGCTCGGTACCTAAACGTTGCATGCAGAGTCGTCAGAGCAGGGAGAACATCTTGTAGGAGGTAGGGTTTGGCCTGGTCAGTTTTCTTGTTGCCACATCAACACGTGTGACCATTAGCAAGGGTCAAAGAAGATCTCAGGATGTGGAGTTTTTCCTTAAATGCCTTCAATGAAAATCCGTTAGACATAAGGGAGGAACTGGATTGTGCAGATTTTCTTAGATGAGGGAGGTTTGGGTTTTGGCTTATATTGTCAAGGGCATTGGTGCACTTAAGAATGGCCGCGCAGTTAAAGGCAGGGGGCAGGAGCATTGCGTTCTTGTAGTTTTTCCCTCTGGTTGTGGCGGTCACGTAGTGGGTAGCAAAGTTGGCATACCGGAGTGTGCTGTTCAGTGTGGACAACAAGTCTGTGGTCCAAATTATGAATAGACAGTCTGCCAGTGAGGTGCAGGTGTTGAAACTGCTGCAAGTTTTTGTGCTGGGCTGCCTGTGGAATGATTATCTTGTTCATGGCACAGCACGTTCCGGGGATGGACAAGGATATTGTTGTTGCTTTGTCTTGTTCACAGTGGGAGAGATTCCGTGGTTTGGCCAAGGAGCAAGACACCCATGCCAGAGCCGTTGTGGACAGCAGGAAACACAGAATGGTGTAACTGGTGGTAGGGTCTTTAGCTGAGTCGACATGGCGAGCATATAGTCAAGCCTTTTAAGAAATGTTGGCGTCCGTGGTGCAGTGCAGGTCAGAGGGGTTGCGCAGGACGGAGGACATGGGTCAGGTTATATTGGACTGTGACAGAGGAGTCTGTCACAGGTGACGATTACTGGAAAACTAGCGGGCATCGCCTTTAGGGGTAAATTGATGTGGGTTATGCCCCATCCGCTAGGGAATTAGGACAGAGGATGCTTGAGGGTTGGACAAGAGAAAAGGGGCACTTGGTTAGGTTGAGGAGGCCCTTAACATGGCAGTTATTTTGCAATGTGTTTTAGTAAGTGCCTGTGGTGTGCCAGGGGGGTGGAGAAGCCTATTTGTTCTCCACCTTAATGTCAAGGATGTTCTTTGGTGCGGTCTGGGTGTCGGAAGTGCTGGGTTGCAGGGAACACAGGGGAAGCTTTGGGAGGATGTCATGAGAAGGGAGGGCAGGTTGGGGATATGGCTGCGTAGTTCAAAGACTGATCAGAGAGCGAAGAGTAGGTGTGGTTCAGCGAGGACCTCCGGTTCTCCCCTCAGATAAAGAGACTTGCTGGTATGTGCTTTTGCATAATATTGAAATCTCTCAGAAAGTTCCTGCCTATGCTTCCTAGATCTGCAAAGGAGATTGTGACACAAGCCCATATCTTGTCGCGCATTGATTATGCCAATGCACTATACATTGGCTTGCCAGGCTATCAGCTTAAAAACATTACAAACAAAAATGCGGCTTCTAGAGTTTTGCTTGGCATTCCCGGAAGATCCAGCATGAAACAACATATTCGACACCTACACTGGCTTCCCGTGGCCAGTCGTGTCCAGTTTAAGGCTCTCACTCTTGCTCATGGAGCGCTGCATGGAACGGGCCGCCCTATCTTAGAAGACGCTTTAGCTTTCGTGAGCCTAAGAGACAACTGTGCTCAGCTGCGCAATGTTTGGTGATGGTTTCCCGATTTCGTCTTTCTCGCACGGGGGCAGCTCTTTATCTTTTAAGGCCACCGTAGCCTGGAATGCCCTCCCCTTTGAATTACTGAACACTCAGGACCTCAGGCTGTTCAAGAAGCACCTAAAGACTCTGCTGTTTAATTAAGTTGCACTTCTCTCAGTTTTACTGTTTCTTGTTGGCTTTCGCGCCGGGACACTCTGTAGTAGCCGTGCGCGTTTCAAATGCCAATAGCAAACCATAACAGGTGCATGGTGCTGCAGATTTTACCGGTGCCCAACACTGCCCGGTGGCTTGAGGAGAAAGGTGGGGATCATGCTGTGGGGTGCCTAGTGGCGATGGATTGAGACACAAGATTGAGGCACTTGTCACGGCTTTTGTGCAAAGCGCTTAAGGCCTTAAGAGATTCCCCCCCCCCCCCCTCGGAGCTTGGCACACATTCTTTCCGTATCAGCCCTGCGACCGAAGCTGGCAATAGAGGATGGAAGCATGAGGACATCATGAGATTGGGGCGCTAGTCATCTGACTGCTTTCAGAGATATGTGCACGTTTCTGGGGAGGAGGGGAGCGCGGTAGGGCATGCTGTGTGAATATTTACTGCCGTTTCAGATTCTGCAGCTGGCCCAGCAGCTGAGGATGTGGCCTTTTAGGTGGGGCACTTATTTATCAAGTGGGAGGCACGGCAAGAAGTGCAAAGGGGTTGTGGGGCAAATTTGGGTTTTAATTGGCGGTTGTTTCCTGTTACATGGCTGGGAAAAGGGAGTATGAGATGGCGCAAGTTGATGCAGTGATCGTATTGCATATTGGTGAGAGAGCGATGACTGGACGTTCTGATTCTCCATTTGGGGAAAAATTATCTTGTGCTGGAAAAAGGTGTGGTACTGTTGAGGACTTATGAAGCAAGACTTATTGCAGATAAAGGCCCAGTGGTCAGGTTTCTTGGATCTCTAGACTGCGTTTATGCCAAGGAGAAATTGGAGGGAGGTTAGCAAGCTATCAGCGATTGAGCAGACGTGCCGTAAGGTTAATTAGGAGAAGAAAGTTGCTTTTGGGCGAATTAGTCATGCAGATATTAAGTTTGACAATATGGAATTTTTCAGGGGTGACGTGTGCATCTTTTTGCAGATATGTATGGCATTGTACCTGTTAGAGCTGAGAGAGGTGTAGGCAAGGACTCTGAACATTCGTAGGTAGGGAGCATGGCCTAACGGAGATGGCTAGGGATGGGGGGTATTAAAAGATAGCAGGCGGCCTGTTTCTGAGTGGCAGTAGCCTGGAAAGTTTTACATGAGTTTACAGAAGTTTGACTGGCGTTGCCATTAGTGAACCACGTGGAAAGAGAGAGGGTGAACAACCTCTTACATGGAATAGGCAGGAAGTACATGGTGGAAAGAGAGAGGGTGAACAACCTCTTACATGGAATAGGCAGGAAGTACATGGTTAAGTCTAGAAAGTTTAGTTGCTTAGATGTTAATACCTGCAGTCTTAGGCTGTAGGGAAAAGTTATGGTTGCAAACAAAGGCTGAAATTAGTGGGTGAACTGGGCGGGAACAGCAGGGCACGACGTGCCCCTACTTCTTCATTTTAGTGGAATCCGTTCTCCTACTTTTATTTTTAAGAATGTGTCCCAGGACAGCAGGCTCTGCGCTCGTGGATGTACAGGACGGGCGGGTTGGCAAAGAAGGACCAGAGAAGACCAGACCAGAATCCACTTCTCCTGCTCTGCTGCTGGCAGCTCCCCCCTCTCTTTCTTCCTCTTATTCCCTCTCTTTCTGTCTTGTGTCGCCTTACTTGCTGAAAACCGTGACTTCCAGAAACTCTTCTTACCCTCTTTTGCCTCTCCTTTCATTTATTTTATCCCCTGTGAAATGGATCCAAAAAAAGAAAAACATTTTACTTGAAATGTCGTTGTATTATAAAGTGCAGCCTCGGGACGAAAAGAAATAAAAGGTTTAATATATGAAAAATAACTAAATACAGCAAGACAGAGTGGTCACAAAGTGGCCAGAACGACATTGGGGAAGTGTACCATTATTGGAGGTACTGCAATACCTGGCTGATGGGTGGATTGGAAAACATAATTTGAATTGAGTCGCATCCAGGTTTTTATAGCGGGCCCAATTGGGTTGTAGCTTAGCTAAAGGCAGGGCGAGTTTCTCTCAGTGGGGCAGTGTGGGAGAGGATGTTGCACTATGGCCAGAGCTGCCGAATTTGGAACTGGGGAACCAGATTTAGCCTCCAGGATCAGTCCATCACACCACTCTCCTGAGACAGCACATTCCCATGCTAGACCTTAGGAGGCCTTGCTAGACCTTACAAGCCCTGGTGTCTTAGCACCAGTAGGTGGATCGTAGCCCCTAGTGGTGGCAAGTGTGGGTTAACCTTGAAGGCCTGTCAACCACAATCCATACTGAAGTTCACCTCCAGTCTTGGGGGCCGTCCTACAAAGCAGCACACCCCAGAGCAGCAGTGACTCTGTCACTGAGGTCACAGGACCAGTGAAGTCAGTCCACCTCACCCTTTGGTACCTCCATTGGCCTGGTTTCAGCGGTAGTAGTGTAACTCACCAGCGATCGGCAATGCAGGATTGCACACACCAAACTAAGTTTGAAAAATTCAAGGTCTCTCTGCTTCATGCACAAGCTCTGTTACATGTTCTAATTGCTTTGGGGCCATCGGAATTATGCAGCAATGGAGGACAAAGATTTTGCCGCAGTGTTGGCTAAATTATGCAGCATAAAAAAGGCTGCAGTGTAACGCAGTATATTTTTGGATACTGTATTATTTTGACATTTTTACACATACTAACATTCAATTCAAAGCTTTTGCCTTATTAGTACCAGTTTAAAATAGAAATGCAGCTGTGAGAAAGGTGTCCTGTCAACCTTTGCAAAGGGCCGTCCACTTCGCAGCAATACAAGTCACATTTTTTAGTAACTTTTGATCAATTTGACCTGCAAACATTTTATTAGTTAAAATGTCAGATTATGCAGCAGATGATGTATTATGTGGCAAATATGGCAAAGCCATAATTATGTGGAAAAATGTACAAATTAGGATATTTTGCCCTTTATGTTTCAACTGCTCTTGTGGAAAAAGGGAGAAGGGCTGATGACAGAAACTCTATGGCTCCGAGACAAATGGCTTGTGATACCACTTTTAAGCGTATTTGGGACAATCGGTGATAGGGAACGTATCCCACTTTGTGAATGTATTTTAATGTCAATAACTCTATTAAACCTTAAATAAACATGTGTATCCATGTGTTAAATTAAATGACGCAGTAAGCTGTAACTGGTCAGTAAAATGCCAAACAAATACTAAAAATGTGGATGTTCTGCTCTCTGGCCACACCTCTGACTTTGCCCACTGACCCAATCCTCGGGTTATTCCTGCCCTCTGATTCTCCGCCCACAGTTCCCCTACTTTTTTTCCCCCACTTCGACCACTGGCTGAAATGCAGTACAATAGGAAGGAGATAGTTACAGTGTGGGGGCAGGATATTGGCTAGTTCATTTGATGTGGTGTGAGACTTAGTTTTGTAAGACGGATGGATTACCTAGGAATTTATTTGTGATCTACACCTGTTCAAGAAAGAGGCTTTTTCACACAATTCAAGTGGTCTGTGCTGTACCCCTCTATCCCAACATACAATACCTTCAATGTTTTCAAAGGTGATCTGTATGCCTTTTCGATCACAGCACAATTGCTTGATAGGTCCGCCGCCTGATCGCTTTCTGTTTTCAAAGTACATTTCCAAAACGTCCTCACCAATCGTCGCTCCTGAATCGATGACAAGTATTGAGTCCGACTCCTCGGTGATATGCTCCGACGTTGCACTGTCTGAATAAAAACAAAAAAAATACACAGAAAGGGCCAAAAGTTGAAAAATGCTGAGCCACGTGTGGGAGCGGCAAACCCTGATAACTCTTTTCAAGCAAATGTTCTGTTTTATAACCTGCATTTTAAGTATATGTAAACACATTTATGTGCAACACAGATTAGAACCTGTCACAGGCAATATGCGATAGGACTTCCTACAAACATTACTAGTATTCATAGATTAACAGCGCTCTCATGATACAGTTTCATGAATGAGAATTCGGTCATTTCTTGTTTCGTTCTTTGCATTCTAGGATTTGTAGTCCTATTAATACAGTTATAGGCAAAATCCTTGCAGGATAGCTTCTCACACTTGGACAAGGGAATCCTGTGAGCTTTGTATTCACAGCCACTATTAGCACAAAAAAGTTACAAATACAGAGCTCTCAAGTTTTCCGAGCTATGACATGGCAGTTCGTCCAGAACAGGATGTGTCTTGTTTTAACATTGTCGGACTTGTAGTCCTATATTTATTTTTTTACAGTTTTATATAGCGCAAACTTGACCCGAAGGTATTGGAGCACTTTTCATAGGCACCAGTTACATTACCCAAGGACACATTCATTTTTTGTAGGCACGGGGAGATTAAGTGATCTGCGCAGAATCACAGGATGTTGAGCCGACGCAGAGACTCGAACCTGGCTCCCCAACTCCAAATTCGGCAACTCTGGCCGTTACGCCACATCCTCTAATGGCCTCATATGGTTATCAATCCAGAATGGAAAGGACAAAACCAAAATGAATGAGCTGCTCGCCAATGACACTGGTAAACTTATGAGCTTTGCAAATATTTACGAACTGCAAGGGACAATAGATAAATTGAACAGACTCCCAGGATAAGTAGGAACGAAAGTCAACAAATTAAACACAAAATCCAAGCCCATAAGCAGCTAAACAAGAGAACTGGGCAGACATGGGTAAATCTTAACCCCCAAGTGAGGTACCATTTTTATCGGGAGACCTGAGGGTACGCTGGGTGGTAGGAAATTTGTGTCTGGCCAGTGATCCTACAACTTTCCCTCACAGAAATGTGTGAAAATGTTGATTTTTTTCAGCACAATGAGGTTTGCAGGGGATTCTAGGTAGGGAAACGTTGGGGATCAACGCAAGCCATAACTTCCTGGACTCCCCTGGGTGTCTAGTTTTCAGAAATGTGTGGGTTTGGTAGGTTTCCCTCGATGGCAGCCGAGCCCGGGGCCAAATACTCATGGGACAATTCCCCCCCCCCCCCCCCCTGTAAAACCCTGCTTTTTTGTGATAGGTAATTTTGATGCCGCCTTAATAGGTTTTGGGCCCTTGCCTGTCGCTGGTACTTGACACACCCAAACGAGTGAGGTACCATTTTTAATCGGGAGACCTGGGGGAACGCTGGGTGGTAGGAAATGTGTGGATCCACGCAGATTCCAGAGCTTTCCACCACAAAAATGTGAGGGAATTGTGTTTTTTTTTTTTTTAACTAATTGAGGTTTGCAAGGGATTCTGGGTAACAGAACCTGGTGAGAGCCAGACAAGTCACCCCATCCTGGATTTCTAGGTTTGCTAGGTTTCCCTAGGTGCCGGCAGAGTAAGTGTTCAAAAATCAACAGCTAGGCACTTTGCAAAACAAGCACTGGCATAGCCAATAGGTCTTGCTTTTGGGACCTTTTAAGTATTTAGTTATGCAGCACAATATCCTTGGTGCAACCACATCAACTGTTGCGTGGCTAAAAGCAGGAATGGCTCAGCACACAGCTGTGATTGTGTGTAACAGACAATTGTATACGTCAGTAACTGAAAATGAACAATGACACAATGTCTCCCAAAAGATTCACAACGGACTTTAGTTTCTTAATTATGTAATTTTCTTTATTGTTTTGTTCAAATTTTCTGATTTGTTTTTTTAAAAGCACAGCATACAGTTCAAAGCTGTGGCTAAACACTTATAAGGTCCCAAAGGCGAGACCTATTGGCTATGCCAATGCTTGGTGTGGTTGTGTGTGTGTGTGTGGTTGTATGTGTGAGTGGTTGTAGGTGTGTGTGGTTGTATGTGTGTGTGTGGTTGTGTGTGTTATTGTGTGGGTGGTTGTATGGGTGGTGGTGTATGTGTAGTTGTGTGTGTGTGGTTTTGTGTGTGGTTGTGTGTGTAGTGTGTGTGGTTGTGTGGGTGGTGGTGTGGGTGGTGGTGTGGGTGGTTGTGTGTGGTTGTGGGTGTGTGGTTGTGGGTGTGGTTGTGGTTGTGGGTGTGTGGTTGTGGGTGCGGTTGTGGGTGTATGTGTGCATGTATGGTTGTGTGTGTGTGGTTGTGTGTGTGTGGTTGTGTGTGTGTAATTGTGTGTGTAGGTGTGTGTGGTTGTGTGTGTGTGTAATTGTGTGTGTGTGTGTGTGTAGGTGGGTGTGGTTGTGGGGGTGTGGTTGTGGGGGTGTGGTTGTGGGGGGCTGGTTGTGGGAGGTGGTTGTGGGGGGTGGTTGTGGGGGGGTGGTTGTGGTTGGGTGTGGTTGTAGGTGTGGTTGGATGTGGTTGTGTGTGGTTGTGTGTGTGGTTGTGTGGTTGTGGGTGTGTGGTTGTGGGGGTGTGGTTGTGGGGGTGTGGGTGTGTGGGTGTGGGGGTGGTTGGGTGTGGGGGTGGTTGGGTGTGGTTGTGTGGTTGTGTGTTTGTGGTTGTGTGTGTGGTTGGGTGTGGTGTGCGGTTGCGTGCGTGTGTGGTTGTGTGTGTGTGTGGTTGTGTGTGTGTGTGTGGTTGTGTGTGTGTATGTGGTTGTGTGTGTGTGGTTGTGGGTGCGGTTGTGAGTGTGGTTGTGGGTGCGGTTGTGGGTGTATGTGTGGATGTGTGGTTGGGTGTGGTTGTGTGTGTGTGGTTGTGTGTGTGGTTGTGTGTGGTTGTGGATGTGTGTGGTTGTGTGTAGTTATGTGTGTGTTTGTAGTTGTGTGTGTAGTTGTGTATGTGTGTGGTGTTGTGTGTGTGGTTGTGTGTGTGGTTGTGTGTGTGTGGTTGTGTGTGTGTGTGTGTGTGTGGCTGTGTGTGTGTGGTTGTATGTGTGTGTGGTTGTATGTGTGTGTGGTTGTATGTGCGTGTGGTTGTGTGTGTGGTTGTATGTGTGTGGTTGTGTGGTTGTGTGTATGTGGTTGTGTGTGTGTAGTTGTGTGTGTGTGTGGTTGTGTGTGTGGTGTGTGTGGTGTGTGGTGTGTGGTTGTGTGGGTGATGGTGTGGGTGGTTGTATGTGTGTGTGGTTGTATGTGTGTGTGGTTGTGGGTGTGTGGTTGTGGGTGCGGTTGTGGGTGTATGTGTGGATGTGTGATTGTGTGTGTGGTTGTATGTGTGTGGTTGTGTGTGTGTAATTGTGTGTGTAGGTGTGTGTGGTTGTGGGGTTGTGGGGATGTGGTTGTGGGGGTGTGGTTGTGGGGGTGTGGGTGTGGTTGTAGGTGTGGTTGTGTGTTAGTGGTTGTGTGTGTGGTTGGGGGTGTAGTTGGATGTGGTTGTGTGTGGCGTGTGGTTGTATAATTGTGTGTGTAGTTGTGTGTGTGGTTGTGGGTGTGTGGTTGTGGGGGTGTGGGTGGGTGTGGGTGTGGTTGGGTGTGTGTGTGGTTGGGTGTGGTTGTGTGTTTGTGGTTGTGTGTGTGGTTGGGTGTGGTGTGTGGTTGCGCGTGTGTGTGTGGTTGGGTGTCCGTGTATTTGCGTGTGGTTGTACGTGTGTGTGTGGTTGTATGTGTGTGTGGGGTTGTGTGTGGGGTTGGGTGTGGTTGTGTGCGTGGTTGTGTGTGTAATTGTGTGTGTAGTTGTGAGTGGTTGTGGGGGTGTGGTTGTGTGTGGTTGTGGGGGTGTGGTTGTGTGTGGTTGTGTGTGTGGTTGGGTGTGGTGTGTGGTTGTGTGTGTGTGGTTGTGTGTCTGTGTGGTTGTACGTGTGTGTGTGGTTGTGTGTGGGGTTATGTGTGGTTGTGTGTTTGTTGTGGGTGTGGTTGTGTGTGTGTGATTGTGTGTATGTGTGGTTGTGTGTATGTGTGGTTGTGTGTGGTTGTGTGTATGTGTGTGGTTGTGTGTGTGGTTTTGGTAGTGTGTGACAGTAATACTAAAAGTATCTCAAAATAAAGGAGCACAAACATCAAGTTTGTGGAAAGACAAAGCACGTAATGGATAATGGATACACACAGCCCATCATCTTAAGAGTTCGATTGCAGCCAATGTGCACTCAAACCTGCCCCCTCCTTGTGAGTTGCACCCCATATTTCAGGAGTTGTAACTGCTGCACCCACCATAGCGCTGAGATCTAAAGCGCTACATAGGTCTAATCGATTAACCAGTCGCCGACATACTGTGCTTTTAAAGAGAATGTGCCAAAAGTTTCTAGCTTCCTCATCATGTCCTCATGAAAGCACCAACGAAAGGACTGCCTAAATGGTGCAACGGACATGAAGCAGCCGCTGCGATCAGAAATAAACACTGTGAATGTTGTCCAGTTTCACAGTAACATTTCTTTAATGTTCTTTAAGTCACAAAACAGTAATACTAAAAGCATCTCAAAATAAAGGAACACAAACATCGAGTTTGTGGAAAGAGAAAGCACATTGTAAGTCAAACAGGGCCAGCAAAGCATTAACACAACATGTTCTTTGATGTTTGACGTTCTTTGAATGAGAACATCAAAAGGGCGCCGCGAAAGTGATCGCGGGCGCTTACTGAGCATGACGAGGTTTGCCAGCCTCTGCTCCTAAGCGCGCGCCAGCGCACATGCACTGTAGCTCTAGGCTGGCCTTGGTAGCATTTTTTGAGCCCTCACAAAAAGTCTCGCCAGACCAGCGCATGCACTGGGTCAGGCGAGACCTAAAAAGGGTCAGTTTTCACTGTGAAAATGTGGTGTGTCCACGTTGCGTTTTAGGCTGTTTCCTGTCGCGGCCACTACACCTACCCACACAAGTGAGGTATCATTTTTATCAGGAGACTTAGGGGAACACAAAATTGTGCAACAACTGTTATTACCTATTGACTTCCAAATGTAAGACAATGTGTAACAAGCATTGGCATAGCCAATAGGTCTCACCTTTGGGACCTTATAAGTGTTTAGCTATGCAACACTTGCATAACTAAATACTTATAAGGTCCCTATTGGCTATGTAAAGCGGCCCTGCGGCCGCGAAAGTGAAAGTGATCGCCATCACGATCACACATCAAAGCTGCCGTGCAGCCGCTAAAGTGAAAGTAATCTCGGTAAAAGTGGCGCGCGCGCCCGCGCACATGCACTGTAGCTCTAGGCTGGCCTGGTAGCACTTTTTGGAGCCCTCTCAATAAGTCTCGCCAGACCAGCGCATGCGCTGGGTCAGGCGAGACCTAAAAAAGAAGTCACTTTGAAAAATTACCTCTAATCCACATGCTGGTATGGGTACCCACAATTTCGGAGATGTGCATATAGGGAATATGCTACTTACCAGTATGCATCTGTTCTTGGCATGTAGAGCTGCAGAGTCACACACTGAGGATAAGATCGCCATCTGGTGTTGGGCTCGGATGATTGCAGGTTGTTGTTGTCTTCAGAAGAAGCCTTTGGTCACGAGGTTGGTGACTCCTCCCCTGGACAACAGTGCGCATGGGCATCCACTCCATCGTCAGATTGTTTTTTCGCCATGATGGGAAAAGATGGAGTGTATAGGAATGAAAGAAAGGATGTCCATGTGCAATGTCTAAGTAAGACAGACGCTGGAACAGATACAGGTCCCGGGGAGGCGGGCGGGCGTGTGTGACTCTGCAGCTCTACATGCCAAGAACAGATGCATACTGGTAAGTAGCATATTCCGTTTGAGGCATATGAGCTGCAGATCACACACTGAGGATAGATTATATAGCAGTGCTTCCCCTTAGCGGTGGTCGCCTGTATCCGTTGCAGCAGTTTGAAATAAAGTTTTTAGGACAGCCTGGCCCACTGAGGCCTGTTGTTTGGCTTGCACATCAACACAGTAGTGTTTAGTGAAGGTATGCGTGGTAGACCACGTGGCTGCCTTGCAAATGTCTTCTAAGAGAATGTTACCTAAGAAGGCCATAGAAGCCCCTATTTTACGCGTGGAGTGCGCCCTAGGGGGAACTGTAAGTGTACGTTTAGCCTTTTGGTAGCATATTTGGATGCATTTAACTATCCACCGGGCTATACCGGATTTGGGGATGAGATTGCCTTTATGTGGTGGTGCGAAAGCAACAAAGAGTTGTTTTGTCTTTCGAAAAGGTTTTGTCCTGTCGATGTAATAAAGCAAGGCTCTTTTGACATCTAAGGTATGTAGGGCCCTTTCAGCTACGGAGTCTGGGTTTGGGAAAAAGACTGGTAGCTCTACTGATTGGTTAAGGTGGAAAGGGGAAATCACTTTTGGAAGAAATTTAGGGTTTGTCCTAAGAACCACTTTGTTACGGTGTAGTTGTAAGAAAGGTTCCTCTAGTGTAAGGGCTTGTATTTCACTTACTCTTCGTAGGGAAGTGATTGCGATAAGGAAAGCTACCTTCCATGTTAGGAATTGTAATTCACATTTGTGCATAGGTTCAAATGGGGGACCCATAAGTCTTGTAAGAACCACATTGAGATTCCACACTGGGGAAGGTGGCAATCTTGGAGGAAGAATTCTTTTGAGACCTTCCATAAACGCTTTGATGGCTGGTACCTTAAAAAGGGACAGGTGTTGCCTATTTTGCAAGTAGGCTGCCAAGGCTGCTAGGTGTAAACGTATAGAGGAATACGCTAGATTGCATCTTTGCAAGTGTAGTAGATAGCAAATGATGTTTTGGATGGAAGCATCCAATGGATGTATGTTATTATTAGCGCAGTAGATGGCAAATCGTTTCCATTTTGCGGCATAACATGCTCTAGTAGTAGGTCGTCTGGCTTCCTTTATGATATTCATACAGTCTGGAGGGAGATTGAGGTATCCGAACTCTAAGACCTCAGGAGCCAGATCGCTAGGTTCAGTGTTTGAGGATCTGGGTGTCTGATTTCTCCATGGTTCTGGGTTAATAGATCCGGGGAGAGGCGTAGCCTTTGATGTGGAACTAAAGATAGTTCCAGAAGTGTGGTGAACCACGGTTGACGTGCCCAAGTGGGAGCTACTAGTATTAGTGTTAGCGACTGTTGTTTCAGTTTGCGTACCACAAATGGAACTAGTGGGAGAGGCGGAAAAGTGTACGCAAATCTGCCTGACCAGTTCATCCATAGGGCATTGCCCTTCGACTGTGGGTGTGGAAACCTGGCGGCGAAGGTTGGGCATTTTGTGTTTTCGGGAGTGGCGAACAGGTCTATGTCTGGTTGTCCCCATTTTTGGAAGAAGGGGAGTAGAACCTTGGGGTGTAATTCCGCTGTGTGTGGCGACTTAGGAGGTCGGCCACCTGATTGTGGATCCCTGGGAGATGTTCTGCTAACAGGTAGATGTTTTGGGGAATTGCCCATCTCCAGATTTGCTGTGCCAGTTGGGACAGTTGGAGAGAATGTGTCCCTCCCTGTTTCTGTATATAATACATTGTCGTCATGTTGTCTGTGCGTATGAGGACAGTTTTGTTCTTTAGGTGTACCTGAAAGGATTTTAGTGCTAGGAACACTGCTAAGAGTTCCAGGTGGTTGATGTGGAGCAGTTTTTGTTGACTGGTCCATCTGCCCTGAGTGGTATGGTGAAGGAGGTGGGCTCCCCACCCTGTGAGAGATGCGTCGGTAGTTAGCACAACTTGTGGAAGAGGCTCTAAGAACGGCCGCCCTTTGGACAGGTTGATGGTGTTCCACCATTTCAGTGAGCGAAGTGAGCGACTGTCCACCAACACCAGATCGGTAAGTTGTCCGTGAGCTTGGTTCCACTGTTGTGCTAGACATTCCTGTAAGGGACGCATTTGAAGTCGTGCGTGTGGGACTATGGAGATGCATGACGCCATCATGCCTAGGAGCTGCATGAACACTCTTGCTGGAAGAGATGGATGAGTTTGAAATTGAGAGATGAGATTTTGTATACTGGCTATCCTGGCAGTGCTGGGATAAGCAATGGCTTTGGATGTATCTATGGTTGCTCTTAGATACTGATGTAAGTGGGAAGGCTGTAGATGGGATTTGGGGTAGTTGATAGTGAATCCCAAATTGTGGAGGGTTTGAATAGTGCGATGAGTGTGGAGAACGCATTTTTGGTGAGTATTGGCTTTTATGAGCCAATCGTCCAGATAGGGGAAGACATGGATCTGTTGTCTTCTGAGGTGCGCTGCCACGACTGCTAAGCACTTGGTGAACACCCTGGGTGCTGTTGGTACTCCGAATGGGAGAACTGTAAATTGATAGTGTTGCCCATCTACCACAAATCGTAGATATTTTCTGTGAGCGGGATGCATAGGGATGTGAAAGTACGCGTCCTTGAGGTCCAATGTGGCAAGGAAGTCTCCCTGTTGTAATAGTGGGAGGACTTGTTGGAGGGTGGTCATATGAAAATGATCCGAATGTATATACTGGTTTAGTAGTCTGAGATCCAGTATGGGCCTTAATGTTTTGTCCTTTTTGGGAATGAGGAAGTATAGAGAATATACCCCTGTTCCCTGATGTTGAAGAGGGACTGGTTCTATCGCATGTTTTTGTAACAGGGATTGAACTTCTTGTTTGAGGAGAGAGAGATGATGTGAGGACATTGGACGTTGTTTGGGTGGTATGTTTGGGGGGGATTGTATGAGTTCGAGGCAGTAGGAATTGTTGGAGCCGCCCCCCGACCGGAGTGGAATGGTCTGGGGGGAGTGGTGGCAAGTCACTGTTTGGTGGCTGGGGAGGTGCGGGTGTTGTTGTTGTTGCCCCGCCCTCGACCTTTGTTATTGTTTCCCCTATAACCTCCTCGGAAATATCCTGTTAGGGGATGTTTGTCCAGAATTTTTAAAGGTGGACGTGGTCTCAGTTCCCGTGTTTTTGGAGCCTCCTCTATAAAAGGAGCGACGAAAGGAACCCCGGGTTTGAGGAGACTGCAGTGCTCCCATAGACTTGGCAGTCTCATTATCCTTCTTCATTTTTTCTAATGCAGTGTCCACTGCAGGGCCAAATAGCTGCTCTTGGTTGAAAGGTTGAGCTAGAATTGCGGTTTGAACCTCCGGTTTAAAACCGGAAATACAGAGCCAGGCATGTCGTCTGAGTAAGACGCTAGTATTGACCGCCCGAGAAGCAGTGTCTGCCGCATCTAAGGCGCATTTAATGGAGGCATTAGATATTAATTTGCCTTCTTGAATGAGGTCAGTGGCCTGGGATTTAAAGGGTTCAGGCAGATGTTGCATAAGGTCCTCAATTTGGTCATAATGCGCCCTATCATACCGGGCTAACAGGGCCTGGGTATTGGCAATACGCCAGTGGTTCGCCGCCTGTGCGGCGACTCGTTTGCCTGAGGCCTCTAAAAGCTTAGACTCCTTGTCCGGGGGAGGCGTTTCTCCAGTTGTCTGTGAGTTAACGCGCTTCCTGGCATTTGATACGACCAAGGAGTCTAAAGGGAGCTGGGCTTTAATGTATGCAGGGTCCTGCGGGGCTGGTCGGTACTTTTTTTCGATGCGTGGGTTGAGAACCCTAGCTCTAACAGGGTCTTTAAAGACTTCAGTGGCATGCTTTATAACCCCTTTAATCATGTATGTGAACAGTTTTTTGTGACTGCTCAAAAGTATCGAGGAGAAAGTCCTCTTCAAGGGGGTCCGTGTGCATTGTGACGCCATGGAATGTTGCTACCCTATTTATTAGTTGGCCAAACCCCAAATGGTCATCAGGAGGGGAGGGCTTGGAGGGGTAGGTAGTGGGGTCAGGCATGTCAGGCATTGGATAAGACCAGTCATCTACTGGTGCTGTGTCTGGAAATGTAAAAGGGTCGTTTGGATCAACAGGATCATTAAATAAATCAGGGTCCGCCCCTCCCCCTAAGTCATCATGATCATCCTGTGGAGGAGGTGAATGATAGGGAGATGGTAAAGGTAAAGGAGAAGGAGGAGGAGGAGGAGGGGGGGGGGACGGGTTAGGAGGTAATACAGGAGAGGAAGGACGAAGTGGTGAAGTAGCACAGTCCTTTTTCCGTATGGGAGCTGGAGGTGGTGTGATGTCCAGCTTCCGTTTCTTGTATGGGACGGCAGTCACATGTCCAGTTTCGGGATTGATATAGATCCGCTTTTGAGTAGGATCAGGGCGAAAAAGTTCATCCGGCTCCGAAGGTGGTGGCGGTGATGGCCGTTTCGGGTCTTTATGAACTTTTTTTGGTGTGGACGTAGTTTTCGGTGCGGATGGATTTTTCGGTGCCGATGGATTTTCCGGTGCCGATGGATTTTTCGGTGCGGATGGATTTTTCGGCGCCGATGGCTTCGGTGCCGAGGGACTTTTAGGCATCGATGTCGAAGAACGTTTCGGCGCCGGTGGAGACTTCGGTGCCGAGGAACGTTTCGGTGCCGAAGGAGATTTCGGTCTTGAAGCCTGTTTCGGTGCCGACAGTGGTTTTTTCGGTGCCGAAGGTGTTATAGGTACAATCACATGAGGTTTGCTCGAGCCCGAGCCACCTACAGGCTTAGATGTCTTCGGAGCCGGGCCCGAGGGCGGGGCTTCTGAGGAGGATTTCCGGTCGCGACTGGGCCCAGCTGGCGGAGTCTTGACCAATGTCTTTTTGGATGGGGCAGGGGCAGGGGGGGGGTACTCACACACTGCCCTGGAGTGATGAGGTCATCGGAATCGTCGGCCTCGGACACGATCTCGAGATCTTCGGTGTCATCTTCAGGAACATCCTGAGCAAAGATGTCCTCCGGTTCTGTAGCTGGTTTGGCCATAATATGGCGTTGAGCTCTTCGGTCCCGGAGGGTCTTCTTGGAACGGAAAGCGGCACAAGCTGGACAGGTCGATTCGTTGTGTTCCGGCGACAGGCAGAGGTTACAAACCTCGTGGTGGTCACTGTGGGGGAACTTCGCTCCACACTGGGGGCATTTTTAAAGGGTGTCCTGTCCATCAGCCGCTTCCGGAACCGGTCCGAGTTGATTTCGATGTCGATGGAATGAAGATTGAAGAGTTAAATCGATTGCTGGAAGTTTTCTGCTGGAGCGGAAAAAGTTCATCCGGACCCAATGGCGGAAAAAAACAATCTGACGATGGAGTGGATGCCCATGCGCACTGTTGTCCAGGGGAGGAGTCACCAACCTCGTGACCAAAGGCTTCTTCCGAAGACAACAACAACCTGCAATCATCCGAGCCCAACACCAGATGGCGATCTTATCCTCAGTGTGTGATCTGCAGCTCATATGCCTCGAACCTAGTGTTTCTAAACTCCATATTTTGTTCCGATTTCAGAAATAAATAGGTGACTTTCATACCGATTTTTCCCTGTTTATATTTTTCCAAATGAATTGCTATATACCCGGTACACAATAAAAAAACATTGCAGGACGCTTCTCAGTTATTGACTCTGGGTTCATCGGGTTCTTGGTGAACCTACAAGTCCTATATATCCCCACAACCAGAAAGGTCCAGCGGATGTAACTGTATATTGCTTTCAAACATCTGTCATACTTCGTAGAAGTTACAGGTAAAAACCTTGGCACAAATGGCTGTTTTTTTTTGTTCAACTCATTTTCAATTTTTTCTATTTTCAACTGTTAGTTTCTATAGGAAAACCTTGAAGGATCTACACAAATGACCCCTTGCTGAATTCAAAATGGTGTCGACTTTTCAGAAATGTATAGCTTTCCAGGATCCATTATTGCTTTCATACCCATTTTTACCATTAACCTTAAGGAGGTTGAAAGCACGAAAAATAGCAAAAATAGGTTATGTACCAGAAAAATGCCAAAACTGTGTAAAAAAAAAATTTGTTTTCTGACAAACGTCTGCTTGTCACTAAAAGCTGGGGTGATGGTAATTTAAGCACCACAACCCTTTTGTTGATACCATTTTCAGGGGGGAAAAACAGACGCTTTCATCTGTAGCCCTGTTTCCCCATTTTTCCCAAAAAAACAAAATGTTGCTGTATGTTGGCTAATTTATGGGTCCCCACCAGGAGAATCCACAAACCCTGGGTACCTTCAGAGTCCCTGTGATGTTGGAAGAAAAGGACGCAAATTTGGCGTGGATACCTTATGAGTCATAAAGTTACAGGGGCCTAAGCGCGAACTACCCCAAATAGCCAAAAAAAGGCTTTGAACGGGGTGGGGAGGCCTAGCAGCAAAGGGATTTAAAACCAGGATCCGATAGTTCACAGGAAATATTGCATATGGGGTATCCAACTTAGTTCCTTAGGCCAAATCCATGCCTGATGCGCTGAATAACCACGGTGTGAAAAAGAGAATCATGTGAACTCATTGGATGTGAAGGTATGTGTAAACTCTGGAAATCTGAATAAATGAAGCACTGCTGGATTAGGCTCCATATTGTAGTATCACTTTTACGCTATCAAAAGCCTTCGTGGTACGGGAACACATGATCCTGTCGCAATCATTTTTTGGGCATCCAGGGCTTCTTGGATTTGTTGCCCCCACTAACTACAACATGATCAATCTGATCAGAGTGCAACCACTTGTAAAAATTAAATTCCTGAACTGGATCAAGGTGTTTCCAGGCAGGGCCGGTCCTAGGATATGTGGGGCTGTTTTGAATGTGGCTTCTCACCAATAAGCCACACCCAATCCCTGCACTCCCACCTGGGAGGCAAATATACCACTGCACCTTTGAATAATATACACTTTTGAGCATGTCTTACCACCCCTGGCACAGCAAGACTTCAACACAAAACAACCAGCACCTTTTGAAAAGGGGTTTTATTCAACAAAATGCAAAGACTATCAGTTTTAGAATAAGGCTTGGGGTTTATTACATAATACTCTCTAAACAAAGGCTATCTCAGATACCAAATGCATAAGATTCAAATATATGTAGCAAACTTATAATCTAAAGGCACAAATCAATAACTGAGCAAACTTTAATACTGATTAATAAACAAGCAATAACTGATATAAGAGAAGATACACTGGACGTCCTGCAAGAGATCAGAAAGATATATATATATATACAGTAGAGGATCACTCTGGATGTGCACCTCCCACACCACAAAGAAAACACCTCAAACGATCACAGCCACTGGCTCACATCACAATGGCAAAAACCACAAAACTCAATACATCACCTGGTGCATACACTGCCCACTTCTGACCGGGGGAATCACAGCCGGGGTTCAGAGCTCAGCACCAGGGTTCATAGTCCGAGATAGACACGTCTGCCCTCGCTCGGAATCCAAACTCCCAGTTTCCCAGCCTGCAACCCTCAGCTTTAAACACACTAGAAGATTCGTGAAAGACCTCCTCCCACCGCCAGAGGAATTTTACCAGAACTGGCCAAGTTCCAAGCAAGCATCCTCATGGCAGTAAGGAGCGCTCAAGTCTCTTCCTCCATTCGCACTTCTTCCAGCCTCTGTCTTGACGAAGCCCTCACAAGACCTTCCACAGTACACTAAACAAAAACAATCGCTCAGGAAAACAGCAAGACCTTGAATGTGAATAACCCAAACAACTTGCAAGCGCTGCTGTGCACGCATCAGCAAGGCAAAGTCCGACATGAGGCCCAGCCAAAGGCAATAGTCAGCACCTATAATTCTCATCCACACAACTTACAAGCACCACTGTGCACACAGAAAAGTTTGAAGCAAGGTAAAGTCAGAAGGCAGGATGACCTGAGGCCATGTCAAAGAAAGACAGCAAGATTACAGGATGGAAGATTAGCAAGTATACGCAGGACCATCCTACATTAAGGCTAGGGTAAAATCACACTAAAGTCAGTTAAAATGGTGGCGGTTGGAGGTCATCATAGGGTGCCAGACTACAAGAGTGGCTCTTTCACTACAGGGGCCTCGGGCAGAATAGGAACATTCGAGGCCCCTATAATTTGCATACGATTTAACCTCACAGGAAGTGATATCATAGGAAGTAATATTAATTGGCCATTATTTATATGGCATTTATGAATCAGCTTTGCAAGAAGCTAGTTACCTACTTTTGATATCAGTAAAAATGGTTAAAATAGCATTAGTAATCCTAATAAAATGTACATAGATATTAAATTGCAATTAAGTAGATTGAATGAAATGTAAATGTAGTTTAAATGAATTATTGGTTATTGTTCTATTGAATGGGATGAATGAAAAGGATATGCTAACCTGGCATTCTGATTCTGACATTAAGAGATGTCCAAAGGAGAGGTGCAGACTTTACTAATGTGGACAAAGGACAGTTTTAAGGTTTTTTTTCAAAAGACTGGAGCTACACCATAGCTCAGGAGTGAGATAGTTCCAGTCCTGCACAACTAGAAAGAAGAAGGATCTGCCTCCAATCAGGGCCATCTAAATTTTAGGATGGCACTGGAGTTTGGATGGCAGAGTATGGGGTACTGGAATGAACGTGAGGAGTGCTGTAGAAAGAGAGAACCTTTTTAATGCAGTGCACAACGACAAATGGATTGTACTTGTAGATAGAGGGTTTCAGACCAAAAACCCAGCAGACAGCAGAAAGGTGAGAAGAAATGGCATAGCGTTGCAGCCATCTCAGATGAGGAACCTAGCACAGTTCTGACTGATTGAAGAGTACTTAATGCAAAAGGCGGGAAGCCCAAGAAAGCGGGCATTTGCATAATCTAGTGAGAAGATAATTGACTGTATAACAGCCTCACCGCAGTGAGAGGGCAGAAAAGGAATGATTTTCTGTTGCTTATAGATGTAGTAAAGGCAAGCGGATGAAACATAGATGCTGGAAAATGAATCCAAGATTTTTTTGCTGACTCTGCCAATGTGGGCAATTGACCTACTTTCATCAGCCACCAAAGAGAAACCCATATGGTGTGAGATCCTTTAAAAATGAGAACCCTTGATGTGTCACTATAAGGTTTTAATGAATTTGTCTTCATTCAGAAATCAACTGCTAGCATGCACGTACAAACATATTCTTTGGCAGAGACCTGATTGCCTCTGAGGGAAATCATGTTTGGTTATCAATATGTGCAAGATATCAGCAAGAAATCAAAGGGCTGTATGAGTAAGGCTAACTGGGGATGATAAAGATTAAATAGCGGAGACCCAATAAAATCCACAGGCCAGAGGTTTAGTACTTAACAGAAATAGTTGGCGAGTGGATTGTTCCATGTAGGCTGCATTGCAGCCTACATGGAGAAAGGGCAGAGTGAGCATGACTGGTTTGGGCGGCCCCAGAGAGCTGACCAAACAGTCAGCGCCCTCAGGAGTGGGCAAGCCACTCCTCCCCTGCCCTAGAGCAGCCTCGCCTGCCCCCCAACCAAACCCATCTGCTTTCTCGCACTGCAAGAAGCAGAAAAACTAAATGGTAGTTATTACCATTTTATGTTTCTGCTTCCCGCACTACGAGAAAGCAGTGGGGCGACGCTCCTCCTCCCTAGTGGAGGAGCCGCCCCTGTACAGAACAGTACACAATATAGAGAGATGATTACTGGGGGAGAATGTTGCAGACCGGAAAGTGTATTGATTGAAAGGGTCAAATGGAGCACAAGGTAAAGTGGGGATTACAGAAGGAAGAAGGGAAAATACCGGAGTGCAGTTCTTACATGGGAATGAGGCACAGGAAAGTGGTGCAGACTGGTTAGAATAGATCACACATGTAGCTGAACATATTTATGGAACCTGAGCCACAAATACTATCTTCTGCCACTATTCAAAGTGGGGAGGGTTAGTGCCCAAAACCACTGGGAAGGGTAAAGGTTGCCCGGCACACCACAATTTATTGTATGTTTTATTAGGGACATCTGCATTTTAAAGTTCACCAGTCTCCCTGCCTCTTACCTTTTTTGGATGGATTCTGTTCCTCTTACATCGTTGTCTTTTGCATGCAATACCCTTCACATCACCTGTCTACCACCTGGTTTGCATTAATTCTGCACATTACATCTATCTCTCCTCTTCCCCTGTCTCCTTTTCCGCCAGCCCAGGGCTTTAAGTGGGCTGAAAAAAATGGGTGGGTCTCTAAAAGAAGTGTGGACTATGTAATTAAGGGCGTAGCTTAAACACAACTTGAATTTCTGTGATTCCCATAGTGTTCCATCTGATTGGTACTTTGGTTCCTCTCTGTGCTTTCTGTGATTGAATCCAGACATATAACACAACAACTGACATACACCTAAAAACAGCCAGGAGTATTGGTTTTGTCAATTGTTGTTAGCTGTTTAAGCTAAAAAAGTAACAACAATAAATTATTTTACTTTCATCTTGTCACTGTTTTGACCAATAATTAACTTCTTCACACACATTTGCATTGAATGACAACTGGAATGCAGGACCATTGCTCTTTGTGCTCTGCAGAGAGGCCATATATTGAATGATCATGTAATCTGAAAACCTATTTAACCCACAGACAGGTACAGTGCGAGAGCCTCAACTTCAAAGTGCTCAACTGTAGTCTGTTTTAAACACCTGGAGGGGACTCAGTACAAACTGTGCATCATCCAAGAGTAATATGCTGTGAAATGAAATACAGAAACACACATGCTGGAAATAGCTAGCACTCTTGGGGAATGCAAGATTAAGTAAAACATAGGAAATATAAACAGGAATAAAATCACTGCCATAGATTACCCTAACATCAGGGCCACTGGAATCATGCAGCAGGAGAGGACTAAATTATGTGGCAGGGCGACCAAATTATGTGGCGAGAAAAGGGAAACTTATGCGGCATAATGCGGCACATTTTGAAATAGTATTACTTCATTTTTTTGCCATTTTTAGGTCTCGCTGAGCCAGCGCATGCGCTGCCCTGCAATAAATTTAGTGTATGGGTTTTCAAAGTGCTGCCACAGGCTTTTGGTGGCCTAGCGCTTGCTTTCACGCGAGCGTGCACGCGCGCAGCCGCCATTTGTCTTTGATCGCGATCACTTTCACTTTCGCTGGTCGCGCGGCCGTGTCACTTTAACAGCCGCGCGGCCAATGCTTGTACTATCAGCTCACTGGTGAGCGACATAACGCGGCCCAGCCTGAGAACATCTCTCGCAGGACGTGACCACATGGGTGTGTTGAAGAAAGCCAATTAAGGCAGCTATTTATGATTCGCTAGTCAACACACTGCAGACAAGACCCAAATCCCCTTTGACAAGCCTCACCCATCCCACAGCCATCACTGCACCTCTTTCCAGAGTTTAGCAAACAAAGGCTGGTCGAGTTCAACCTTTTGAGAAGCATTTAAAAAGCACGTTCTTACCGGTGCTTTATGTCAGAGTGGATGACATACTGTCCTCGTTCAGTGTATGCAAAGCGTCTGTGGTTAGCAACAAACGTACGTGCGCGCACACGTACACACACACACACACACACACACACACACACTACTGAGGTGGGCTCCCTCCCCTACCGCGGGAGACAAGTCACAAATCACCCAAGTCCAAGGCATAAATCAACGGCGCGGGAGGAGTCTTTTACTACCTGCTTTTAAGGACAGGTCTTCTCCATTCCCCACTTTAGGGTGTTAAATGAAGGCCGTAAAAACATTAACCCTCATTTCCTAATGAGGCCTGTTGCCTAAACTGACAGTGAAGATAGCGATCCATCAGCAGAATCGCACAGTCGCCTGTGTACTATGTGGATTATGTGGCAAATGCAGCAGATGTATAATTATGCGAAAATCGGCACTGCCGCACAATTGCATAATTCCAGTGGCCCTACGTAACATGCAGCATCAGACTGGGACAGAAAATAGGCTCCCGGGACCAAAATAAAAGGGGCACCCATTAGTGAATTAGTTAGCTAGAAAAGTGTCTAAAGTTTGCAAACTAGGACAGGTTTCAACTTGTAAAGACATGCTGTCTAAGTTTTTTGTAAGGTATGGAAGACTGCATTGATTTGAGTTTGCTGCAGGCAGTGTTTGCTTTAATATCATGAAAATCAACAGTAAAAACTGGCTCATCTGACCATAAAGCAGGTCAACAAAGAGCCAAAAAAGCGGGCTACATACTGACTTGACAGAAGGGCTTTAAGTTGGATAAAAAAACTGGGGGGGAGGGTGGTCTTTAAAAAGGGCATGGCTGATGTCATTAAGGATGTGGCTTAAAAACATGTAAACTATAAATCTGTGCACAGCATAGCATGCCGCTTGACTGGTATTTTGCTGCTTCTGTGTAACACACAAAAAAGGCCTGAGGAGGTTTAACGACCTGCAGGGGGCAACTACCCTCGTAGTACATTTGGCAAAGCAAACGAGCCACCCTGGGTCGGACTAGTAACAACGGAGTGCAAAGAGGTCCCTTTTTAAAGCACGAATTCCTGCGGGTGGGGAGGGAATTGGTCCCTTCAAAAGGGACCTCTTTTCACTCTGTTATTAATCCGACCCAGGGTGGCCCGTTTGTGTTGCCATTTTGCTGCAACTATCATTGCCTCCAGATGAATATTACAAGTAAAATTATACCTACAACAAGCCAGGACTATTGGCTTTGCCAGTGGTTATTAGTTGCATAAGATGAATAAGCAGCATCTGCGGCTTAGTGTAAATAATATTGATAATGCTTCCGTTCTGACATGATGAGACTGTGAAAGAACTATAACGAGTCTCGAAGTTACATTAAAGGCAGAGAAGGGTGGCACTGCTGCAGAGTTAAGATTTTTTTTTCACTCCGAGGGTGAGGGCAAAAATGGAGAGTGGGCCCGTCTCAGCACCTGATTTTTAGAATTGCCGGTGCTGTGCACTGGCAGGACCCGGCCCACTTAAAGCCCTGCCTTATAGATTAGACTGTCGGGCACAGCCTGATTGCCCTATCGACCAGTCTGACCCTGCTGACATGTAATACATTCGCAGTTCTTAATTTGAGCCGGTGGTTTCCGGTGCTCAGGACTGGCACTTAATCATCAACACCGGTGCTTGAGCACTAGTTAAGAACACAATCAGTTTTGGTGGGCGCCAGGAGATTAAAGGATTCACCCCGAATCACAAGATGTTGAGCCGATGCGAAGACTCAAACCTGATTTCGAAGTCGGAAGGGGAAGAATGAGAGGAGATAAATGAAGTGGAGATAGATGGGGATGGGGATGAGTTAAAGGAGGAGAGCCGTGGGAGGGAGGGAGAGAGAGAGAGAGAGAGAGAGAGAGAGAGAGAGAGAGAGAGAGAGAGAGAGAGAGAGAGAGAGAGAGAGAGAGAGAGAGATTAAAAGAATAAAGTATAAAAGGTGTGTCAGAGGCTTTGAGAGAAGTACAAAAGGTAGGCTGACGAAATGAACACAGCTGAGTCTAGAAATTATGAGGAGGGTTGTGCTGTTCAGAATGTACACCATTCAACAAACTTTCCCGGTTTTCCTTTGCCAAGTTTTTTCTCTTCCTAGCAAGATAATTTTCTCATTAACAGAACCTAGCCAAGTCAGTGTGATTCACGCTACTTCCTTATGTCATAATTCCGTGCATTAAACGAATGCAGACATTTCTGTGTAAGTCTTATTTTGCAGAGCAGTTTTGCAGGGAAAAACAACTTCTTTCTATTTACTAAGTATACATTTTGCATCAGTATTTTTGTATTGCTAACTGTCGGTGAGGCAAAAATTGTCACCAAAGAACCGATTTTCATGCTGATGTTCTTCCCTGCAAAACTGCTCTGCAAAACGGACACTTACACAGAAATGTCTGCGTTCGTTAGGCCACATCCCCTCCCCACTTGAATGGTTTGTGGGTTCTGTGTTAAGCAGTGTTACAGGAGAAATGGGCTGGTTGAAGTTGCCTATTGCCAAGAGCCCCTGCACTTCTGTTTTGTTTTTTTTTTACAAATTAACCACTGATTCATTGTGCAGACACTTGGATCAATGTTTTTGCAGGCAACGTTAAGAACATGAATATAGGGCCTGATAGGGGCCCTTTTCAATGTCCATTTTAATTTGCTACCGTGTCTAAGACTTGAGTGGCCCAGCACACTTTAAACCCTGCTTCATCCACTCTTACAAGCCGATTCTGCTCCTCTGCCTGCACTTCTTGGCTCACTGCCATACTCACATCTATCTGCTCCCCCTTACTTTATTTTGTTGATCTTACCCCTTTTATTCACCTCTCTGCTCCCTTTCCCCCTCCTCCTAGGTGAGCAGTTTCCATTGTGATGCGCCGCCATTCTATCCTTTGATGTGCGCCCTGCAGGATATCCTGCTTTTCATTCATACAGGGTGCACTTCACAAGCACTTTAAGTACCTGTCTAATGCGCTGTCATCAACATGCAGATGCAGCCATTAGGCCCACAGAGAGGGGCCAGCAGGGGAGATTGATAAAAAAAAAAAAAAACTCCCAGGGGACCCCCTGGGCCTCGGAACTTCTGATGTCTTTAAAGGTGCGAGGCCCCATGGCTGCGAGCAGACGTGGGGTCCTGGGCAGCTGCGCATGCCTAGCGCCAGCCCTGAGGGACCGGAGTCCTCGTTCCTCCTGGTTAGATTTCGTTTGTAGGGCTATGTGCAAGTTTGCTGCTGCGGCACCATTCAGCTTAAGGAAAGAAGTCAAGTGTTGTGGTGACAAATTGTCCTTATTCCTTTAAGGACAATTTGTCTATGTCGCGCGCCTGTTCTCAGGCGCTGTTGTGATTTGCATACGCCATTCATTCTGGAGTTCTCGTGCTTCTGCGAGTTTGACAGTTGCAGCGGGAACACCAGGATGAGCGGTTGTGGGTTTTTCATTCTCCATGCTTAAAACCTAATAAAGGACTTCAAACTAGACTTACGCATAAGGATCATCATTTTCACATCAGAACCCACTTTTAACATCAAGGTGAGTCTAACTTCCAAACATGGCAAGTAACATGAACCAAAAATACATATATTTATTTACCTGGTTCTTGAGGTTCGTCGGTTGACATGGGTTCCTAGCAAAAGAACGTAAACAACATAGCGGTTAATTCTCCTAACGTGCAGAAACGCCATATGCAAATACCTAAAATATGTGTTTTTAATACTTACGGGGTCACCCTCCGGGACGTCTCTGGTTCGATGGTGCTCTTCGGTCTCTAGCAGTTGGACGTCCAATATCAACTTTCGTTTTTCAGGCATGTCGATTGAGTGAACTTCGTTGGCTAGAACTCGCTGTCTCACTGTAACACAGCAAAGCAAAAGGCAAACACGAGCTTTAGTATACTCACGACACTGGGTCCCTTGACATTTAAAATATTGTTGCACTTTGGTTATGAGAGAGTCGTAATCTTGCCACTCGCAGGGGGGGGGGGGGGCGCACTTGCAAGACCTTTGGTCCCAGAGCCTAACGCAGCGGAGCCTATTTACATTAGGACGGTGGTGAACTGAATTATCACCGTTTGTATCAATATGGGGGCCATAATACGGGCCACTTCCTGACAGAAAGTGGCTTCGGGCACAAACAAATGAAGCCCTGTCATGCACAGGGGTGGGGAAGGGGGGTATGAAGGGCTAACACCTCTATATTTTCTGCTTGTATCGCTTTGCATGCTGGAACTTGTAGGCCTGACCACTAAGTCCAAGGATGAAAGTGGTGTGAGATTGAAACGCCCAGGCAGGCTTAAAACCTACCTGGAATCAGGCGCGCAACGCCCATTGGGCTCAAAGGGCTTCAGGGCACCTTCGTATGTGGCAGCCCGGAACGAAACAGCTTCCCGGGCACACACTCAGCCACACCCGAGTATTTCACAGGTCTTTAAAACACCATTTGCTTGTAAATGCCTATTGGTGGAAGACTTAACCCGCCACGAAATTTTTTCAAGTACCCCCAACTCCCCCCCCCCCCCCCCCCCCCCGAAATTTTGCTCTAGTTGCGCCTCTGCCTGGAATACGATAAAACAGCACCATCTGGGCTATCTCAATGACCCAAGGAAACTGAGGTGTTGTTGGTGGTAGCTATCTCTTAAATAAGGCAACCTAGAAAGCTGCCCCCACCCGGGTACCCGGCTCTGGGGGAAACATGGAGACAAATAAATTATTAACTAACCAGAGACCGGTGAGTTACGCGATCGTTGACGAGATGCACGTGCGCCCCGCAGATACTGGTTCGAAACTTCGAATCCCAATACGGGTGATTCAAGGCTTCAACCCTTCAAAGTCAATAAACTATTTGCAGGACTACGGCACGGCAAAATGAAGAGGCCAAAAGCAGGATTTTATCATAAATGTCAATATAACATGTCCGGAGTTCGACATAACCACAAACGATCACCATTCAAGAGCGATCTCCGCTCTGAACTGCTTCGAAGGCTCACTTCTTAATGCAGATCTATGATTAGTATTTACTATATATAACCGAGAACGTGGATAAGGTACATATATACACACAGCGAAGCAATTCCAACCAGACTGTGGCTTAAAGTTCAATCATTCATAACACACGCAGATTGTAACGATAAGCATAGCCCACAAGTGGCACCAAGCTATGAGGGTCTCCGTAAATCAGTTCTATTTCTTTAAGTTAGCAGCCCTTTGGATCTTGGGACTCTGTCATAGCGGTATGGGCTAACCAGCTACGTAGGCACAGTGCTTTGAGCTAAAACACAGGACTGGCCGAAGGTGACCTTCTAGACATGGAGCCATCCAAAAGCAATATACTCATCACGCTTGGCCCAGCGCAGCTGAAGGGACCCAAGGCCTTCCAAAGCGAACCAGCTGAAAAGAGCACCCCGCAAATAGAGAGGTTCCATTAATCGTTCTTAGAGGACCGTTTGTATTTAGCATCTTGGTATTAAGTGTGGTATTAAGTGTGGTCTCCCCTCTGCTCATTTGTCCCATTTCCCCCCTTGGCGAAAAGCCCAGCTCCCAGCAGTGGTGGCCTACCTGCGTGGCATTGGTTTTTGGGAGAGGCAATGGTTTATAAGCCTGAGTTGTACAGCTATCACGGTCTTGTTTTTCGCATCCCCTGGAAACGGACCGTGCGGAGGCTGTAAAACTCCTATCACCGACGCCCTATTCTGGTAAAGGCCAAGAATTAAGGGTGGAAGTAAAGTGAAATAAATTACCATTATCACCCGAAGGCACAATATGTTTATTCATTTCCTCCTGCTAGGAGAGGTTTAGGTGGGTGCGGGCTGGCTGGAGGGCTATTTGGCCTGCTTGCGGTCCAGATCTTCTAGTCCTACCCCGGGGTTGCCCATGGATGTGCAGTTCAGTGGGGTGCAGCTTGTTTGAGTCGCTGGCCCTTAGCAGGGATGGTGGCTGTAAGTTCTGTGTCTGCTCTCGCGATGAGGCTTTGATGGGCGAGGGGCTGGCTGAAGGGAGGCCTGCCCTGCTGGCGGTCCAAACTTCAGTCTTTACCCCAGGTTGCCACAAATAGACAATCCATTGGGCTGTGGCTGGGGCACTCACGGGTGCCCTGAGCAGGGATGATGCCTTGGAGTTCCCTGGCTGCATTCACTTGTACATAAGTTACTCTAATTTGTTGCATAATGATGTGATGTTTAAAGAATTGCACACGTGGCTATACGTAGCCCTTTGTTAGATATTTGAGCCTGCCCTAACAGGTTGCAATATCTAACCAGTGCTTAATTTGTAAATGACAGAGTGCCAGTGCCCAAAGGTCTGCTCAGAAGCTCGCAGCCAGTGCGGTTAAATGTCAGCGCCCTGAATAACAAAGCACTGTAGCTTTCAATTCACCTCAGTCCTCTTCAATTCACCTACCAGACACTCCCTCCCACTTCACCTCACTCTTGCAGGTTCCTGCTTTCTCCCTCTGTGAGTTTTTTAAATATTTTTATCTTACTCGGTGTCTTTGCTTTGTGTGTTTTTCTTTCTCTTGCTATCACTAAATATCTTGATGCCGTGCCGGCCCCAAAAAATAAGTTTCGGAGGGCCCCACCGGCTCAAATTAACCACCACTGATACCTATGTTCTGTCAGAAAGAATTCTGCAAAGAATTGATGTGTAGACTTAATCATGCTTGATGTTTCTATATAAAGTAAAGAAAGCTTCGGCCTGCGATGAATACCAACAGACTGTGGTCTGTCTTATGTTTTGTATAGGTCTGGAAATAGAAGGGGTATTATTAACTGCGTGAGAGCACTATTGAATGGAAATGTGTCCCTGTTTAAACCTGTGTACCATGAAAGAACACCTTCGGGTACTCTCAAATACACCTGCCAAGGGTACAGAATACAGTATCACTCCATGCACACACATTAACACCACACCGTATCACCGGACAGGCCAAGTGTCACAACTCCATACAAAAGTAGCTCACAGAGTAAAAGTTGAATATATGCATTCTGGTACTTGTACTGAATTTATAATGGGGTATGCAGAACTGCAAGTATCAGAATACAAAGTAAACTTTGAACTAGATAAACTACTTGTACAAGGAATAAGGAAACAGAGGAGTTCCTCAATACTCAAACTGATGTACAATGCCACACCCAAAATTCCTTCACACCATATCTTAGAACAGCAAGCACCACGTCATCCAACAACACAGTGGAAGCTGATTGACACAAAAACATATGTGTACCACCCAGCACAGAATTGTCAACACTACTCCACATTTCCACAGCTGCGAAAATCCCTAGGTCCATGCATGGCTAGCTGCTGGAGGCCAGGTTGTATCCTTGCATGGTGGGACTTGTAGTCCTAATTTTATAATAATAAACAAGTACTACAAGTCCTATAATGCAAAGAAAACGCTAAACTGGTGTGGTCACCTATGGAGCAGAGAACCTCTGCATGGCTGAATATTTGAGTACAAAGCTCTTTATACATAGGACACGTCCAACTATACAAAGTAACTTAACATCACACCATACCATACCAAGTATTACTACTAGAAATAATACTTCACCACAACTCACAACACAACGCAATATCAGACTGTTTCACATCATAGAAAATCACTCCATAACAATGTATAACACAACACCGAACACATAGACATACCGACACACAGAGCGACCCTTGACCATACCTGGTAGGTCGCTCCCCCGCCGCACAGCGCCGCCTGTGTGTCTGCCGCTGCTGAGTTAGGTTGGTCACTGTATTGTCTGTACTGCTTGTTCTTTGTTGTGCCCGTAACTGCTCTTTCTCTGTCCTCCCCCGCTGCCTGTACTTGCTCTGTGCCTGTTTTTTTGCCTCTGTTCCCCTCGCTGCCCCGCGTCTCTGTGCCCGTTCCCACCTCTGTTCCCCTCTCTGCCCCACGTCTCTGTGCCCGTTTTCACCTCTGTTCCCCCTGCTGCCCCACATCTCTGTGCCCGTTCCCGCCTCTGTTCCCCTCGCTGCCCTGTGTCTGTGCCCGTTTTCGCCTCTGTTCCCCCTGCTGCCCCGCGTCTGTGCCCGTTCTCGCCTCTGTTCCCCCCGCTGCCCCGCGTCTCTGTGCCCGTTCTCGCCTCTGTTCCCCCCGCTGCCCCGCGTCTCTGTGCCCGTTCTCGCCTCTGCACGCTTTCCAGTGCAGGGTGATTTCTCTTTTGGCCACGACTAGCCCTAAATCGCAAAACTTGCCCGTGATTTTCGTGCGCGGAGTATGGGGAAACCATAGCAGCAGACAAACTCCCAGTTCCACCTCCAGATCTCGCCCTGTCACCTGGGTCAAGCAATCAATAACCTCCTCCCAGTAGCGACTTAATGTCGTACAGGACCAGAACATGTGTTTGAAGTCAGCCCCCTCCTCCCCACAGCGAGGGCACTGCGGTGTGGGGGCCCCCAAAATACTGAAATAATTTTGCTGGCGTCAAGTATGCCCTATGCAAGATGAAGTACTGCACCAGTTGAAACCGGGCATTACGTGTGCTCTTCCAGGCCCGTCTCTGCAGCGTGGGCCACGTCAGTGCTGGGATAGGTTTCCCGATATCCATTTCCCATTTGTCCTTCAGTGCGTGCAAAGGGGCTAGATGTTCCGTCGCCAGTCTCTGATATAGGCACGTAATGGCCTTAATTGTGCCCGCCGCCATGACCACATATTGACATCTTGCAGCCGTCTGGGGTTCAGAGAGTCCCGCGTTCCAGTGCTTCTGGAGACCTGCCACCAGGGCTGCGTGGAGTAGATAGTCTCCAGTTGGGATTCCAAAGGAGTCCTGTAACCCCCGGAATGGCTGAAGCACTCCATTGAGGTACAGGTCCCCCACCATCTGTATCCCTAGGTCTTCCCAGTTTGCCAGTCCAGACCAATCCCCTCCATGGGGGAGGGCCGTGCACATACCTAATGGGATCTCCGGGGCATAAGGGTGAGCAATGCCGGCCTTCCGTAGGCTTCGGTTCCAACACAGCCGGAGCGTTCGCTCTTCAAGAGTTAACTGTGACAACTCGAGTCGTTGTTGGAAGACAATAAAAGAAAGCACATGGCGCGGGATCAGTCTGCCCTGTGGGCCTTCCGGGCCTCTAAACTCCCTAGCCACCGCCTGCGTGAGCCATTGTAGCTGGGCAGCCAGATAATACCACTCGAAATCGGGTACCGCAAGCCCACCCTCAGCTCTGGGCCGTCGTAGGGTGGCAGGCGCCACCCGCCTCCTGCCAGCTCCCCAGATGAAGCCCGTGATCATGGCCGTGAGCTTGCAGAATAGCGACACCGGCACCCAAATAGGGAGCGTACGGAAAAAATACAGCAGGCGTGGGAGCGCCACCATCTTCAGTAGCGCCACCCGTCCAGCCACCGAGAGTGGAAGAGTGCTCCAGAATCCAATACTGCCCACCAAGCCCCTGATTGCCCTCCCCACGTTCCCCTCCAGCAGGTCGTGCTGGGTGTGGTAAATATGCACTCCCAGATACGGCAGACAGCTGTCCTCACAGCGTATGGCTCCCAGGGAGGGGGCGGTCTGCCCATGCTGTGTAATGGGGTACACACAAGTCTTACCCCAGTTGACTTTCAGGCCCGACAAGTGGCCAAAGTCCTTCAGTAGATCCTTGGCGCCCCGGAGGGCCCCATCCGCATCAGCCAGGAAGAGCAATAAATCATCCGCATAAAGGGAAATATAATGGGTTTCCCCCCGTAATAGTAGTCCGGCATATGCGCGTCCCAGTCGTGCATGAGACGCCAGGGGCTCGACAGCCAAGGCAAACAGCAATGGCGAGAGCGAGCAACCCTGCCTCGTTCCCCGTCGCACTGGATAAGGAGCTGAGATCGTGGTCCCCGTCCGCACCCTAGCCACCGAGTTGGTGTAGAGCAACCTCGTCCAGCGCACGCACCCTTCCCCCAGACCGAACTCCTGCAAGACCCTAAACAAGTAAGGCCACTCCACACTATCGAAAGCTTTCTCCATATCTACCGATAGTGTCAAGGCGGCAGGGTAGGCCATGCAATCCACCTCCATAACTCGCAACAGGCGCCGGATACACGTCGACATGTTACGCCGAGGGATGAACCCAGCCTGGTCAGGGTGTATCAAGGAGGTCATATGAGCCAACAGCCGCGTGGCTAAGATTTTACTCAAAATCTTATAGTCCACTGTTAGCATGGAGAGTGGGCGGTAGGCCGTCCTGGCACCCGGGTCCCCCCCTTTTTTCAGGAGAGGTATAACCAGTGCACTCATTACTTAAGCAATAGGACGAGGTGTCCTAAATGTGGGGAATACGGAGTAAACATTGCCCATATGTTTTCCGAGTGCCCTATGTTAGTGGCTTTCTGGCAAGCGGTTCTGAATGTATTAAGAAATCGACTTGGATTGGAAGTGGTCTTTACTACAAGCAAGATAATGCTGGGCTATAGAGAATATGCAGACAGAGCCAAGAGAGCTCTGTTAACTATAATTATAGTCTCTGGTAGACTAGCTATAGCCCGGGCATGGATCTCCCCGAAGCCATGTAATGCAATAGAGTGGTGGGGTATTTTCACGGAAATGTTTGAGCGGGACAAAGCTCTGCCTAGGGTCAGAGATCTTAAGGCACTACAGAAATGTAATGCTATTTGGCATGATATGATTCAGGAATAATGTCGTAAATATTTCTATGGTCTGTCTGTTCACTGCCTACCATTTAGTCAATTTTTTCTTTTATCTTGTTGATGTAGCGCTGTTCTACGACTATTATCCCCCTAGAAAAATGAAATGCAAATGAAAAAGTATGCAACAGGTTATTGGTAATGTATGGATATTTTGAGTTTGAATCTTTTGCAAAATAAAAAGTAATTAAAAAAAATTAATTAAAAAAAAGCAAGACAAAGGTGGCAAGTTTAGTAAATTATTACCTTAACATGACGGGCTAGGAACTAAAGGGGATACTAGCAGCCCGATCTTGCAGTTTACCAGCTTGTGGAATATGTAAAACATATTACTTACTAAGAACTCGCCCAACGCAATCTTGTCTCCCACTACCATATATAAACAAAAGTAAAGAAAATGGTTGTTAAAATAGATTCCAAACTCTCACATCAAAGTCAGGCCAACAACATGGCGAAAAGTGCTCTCAACAGCATGAGTCCAGTACAACGATTCGTTCCTTTTTTGGATTACCCACGAAAGGGTACGAATCTCAACCGCTTTCATACTGTTCTGCCTCACCTAAGCAACAGACACTCCATAGGACTTATGAAGCATTTAGTTAACAAACTCCAATGAATCCCAACTATTGCTGCAAGATCATTTCCTTTACTGAACCCGCATTATCAAATTACACATGCCCTCAAGGCCTTGCACTAGCTACCAGTTCCAAGAAGAATCTCTTTCAAAGCAAATCAACCAATCCATCACGCTGGAACAAAATTCTAAATAAAAATAAAATGAAACTCTACATCCAAAAGGGGAAACTTGGATTGAGAATGACACCTCTCTTAACCAACCCTCCTTTCAGAAGAACACACTTAGGTGGAAACTTGTTTTCAGCACAGACCTGCAAACTATAGAGAACTCTAACCAATGAAAAAGGGGGTAATCAGCAACCACCTAGAATTCAGGGAAGCAATAAACACCTGGTGACTTACCAAAATATGATCCAGCTTATTCTCAGACCGTAGGTTATTCAGGCCACAACACTGCAAAAACAATGCTACCATCCGTGGAATTCCTCTAACTCCTAAATAAACTTTAAATAAGACTACCAATAAACATAACCCTACGGTTTCTCCTTTCTAAACCCACTAAGGTACTCTATGGTGACCTATACTAAGGGACCAGGCCTTCTAGCACTGCTGGGTTCGCCAGATATTGACAGAATGTTCTTTAACACCACTGAGCGCTGAAAATATAACATCTATCCTGGGCACATTTCCAACTGCTACTCCTATTTATAGTACTATCCACGCAACTATGGTAAATAGCTATGCTTATTCTCACATTCTCTGCAACACCTCATGCATCTTAAGACCCCTTCTGACTACAATCTTTGCACCTAACTGTTCCTATTTAGGCCATTCTACAACAAACTTTCTATCAGCTAAGCACTCCATGGCACCCAGGAATCACATTAAAATCTGAGCACTGGATGACCAAGTTTAAGTTAAGAAGAGCTAGATAAATGATACATTTGGGAGTATCAACTTAAGCATCACTCACAAAAACCTTTGGGCATCACAAGGACTAGAAGAGTGCTCTTTACACTAATGTGAAACTGTTTCACAGGGTTTACATATAGTTCACTTTATCATTCTTTATTCATTCAACAATATTAGCCACCATTCAGTAAACTTATGTGAAAAATTGCACCCTGTTATTTTGTAACATGCGTCCCGCCCTAAGCAGCAATTACCTCAAATAAACATTACCTTTAGAGTTTGTCCGTCTTTCGCCTACACCTCCATATATAACTATTTAAACTTGGTGACGTTTGAGAGCAATAATTTCTTCAGAGCTCTCTTTCAATCCAGCCACACCATATCATTGGGGTTGAGGCCTGCTTTTGGTCATCCCAAAAAACAGATTCTTTTGTGTTTTGGTCATTCCATGGTAGCTTTAAATGTGTGTGCTGATCAATGCATGGTATTTGCGCGACCCCACCATTCGTGCCGACTTGATCAAATCCTTACAGCGCTATTTCGATGAGAATGTGGGGTCGGTCCCGTCTGCCATCTCCCTGTGGGAGGCTTTCAGGGTGGTTCTTAGAGGGGAGGCCCTCTCCTTTATTTCCAATGCCCGGCGGCGCGAGCGGGAGGAGGTGACCCGGGTTGAGGCCGAGATTGCAGAACTGGAGGGTGACCTGGGGAGCGGGGTAACAGACGCCAAGTTGCATGTTTTGCATTTAAAGCAGGCGGCCTATCGGGCCCTCGTCACGGAGGCGGCCAGGGGCCTCAGTAGAGAGCAGCAGGGGCGATTGTATGATGTGGGTGACAAGGCTGGCAAATTGATTGCGTGGTTGGACAAGAGGGAGAGAGCGAGCCGCGTGGTGCCTTTGATTGAGAGCGTGGATGGTGTGTGCGTCACTGAGCCGGAAGCCATTGTCTCCTGCTTCGCGGATTATTTCCGCGAAGTCTACTCCCCGGTTTCTCCCTGCTCGGAGGAAGATTCCCATGCCTTGCTTCGGGACATCGCACTGCCCTCCCTTACGGTGGAGGACAGGGATTCGCTGGACGCCCCTCCCACCTCGGACGAAATTGCCTCGGCTATTCGCTCGGTTGCATCCGGCAAGGCCATGGGCCCCAATGGTATTCCCATTGAGCTATATAAGTTGCGCCCGGATGTGTTGGCGCCCCACCTGCGCGCGATGTTCCTTGCGGCCCACTCGCGGGGCTCCCTCCCGCCGGACCAGCGTCTGGCTACAATTGTGGTGATCCACAAGGAGGGGAAGCCCCGTGAACGGGTCACATCCTATAGGCCGATTTCGCTTTTGAACGCGGAGCCCAAAATCCTCGTCAAGGTGTTGGCCAACCGGTTGGTTGGCGTGGTGGGCGATTTGGTCCACCAAGACCAATCGGGCTTTATACCACACCGCAACACGGCGCTTAATCTGCGGCGCTTGCACGGGGTGCTCGCGCGTGTCCCATTTGTGCGGGAGCCGGCCATCTTGGCGTCCTTGGACGCCACCATGGCGTTTGATACGCTCGAATGGCCATATATTTGGGCGATGCTGGCGAAGTTTGGGTTCGGCCCGGGTTTCGTCAGCTGGGTCAAATTGCTATATTCGGGCCCGTTGGCGCAGGTGGTGGTGAATGGGCGAGTATCTGCCCCATTCGCGCTGGGGCGGGGCACGCGACAGGGTTGTCCCCTGTCGCCTCTCCTGTTCGCCCTGGCCATGGAGCCCCTGGCGGAGTGGCTGCGGTGGCACCCTTCTATCCGTGGTCTCCGCTGGACACCCGAGCATGAGGACCGCGTGTCTCTCTATGCTGACGATATCCTTTTGTATCTCGCCTCCCCGCGCAAGTCACTGATCGTCCTGGTTGATGTTTTGCGCTCCTTCGGTCGCAACTCAGGCCTGGTCATCAACTGGGCGAAATCCTGTGTCTATGTGCTCTCCGGGGAGGCCCCGGTCCTGCCACGGGACTGTCCGATCCAGATTGCCTCCCAGGGTTTCCGGTACCTGGGTATATATATCACTCTTGACCCGGAGGCCCGCTATGAGCGGAACTTGCTGCCCCCCCTCCAGCGTCTGAGGGAGGACGTGGTGCGCTGGCGGCGTCTGCCGCTCTCGCCGCTCGGCCGAGCGGCCCTATTTAAAATGATGTCCCTGCCGCGCTTCCTCTACGCCCTCCAGAATACCATGGACTTGGTCCCGGCACGCTACTTTCGCGAGGTGGAGGGCCTCCAGCGGCGCCTGTTCTGGGACGGGAGGCCGCGTATTGCTCTGGCTAAATTGACGCTCCCGTGGTACGACGGAGGGGTCGCCCTCCCGGACATCAAACGGTATTACTGGGCCTCCCAACTAGCTGCAATTAATCATGGCCTTTACGGGCCCGCCTTGAACCCGGCATTCGAGATGGACAGGACGCTTCTGCCCGGTGGCGATTATAATCGAGCGCTCTACTCTGGCGCGCCCGACTCCCGTTTGACGGGACCGACGCGTGTCATGGTGCGTGTCTGGCACGCGGCTAATGCAGCTATGGGGTGGAAGGACCGTTTGACCCGAGCGTCTCCGCTGTATGCATCTGAGAGGTTGGGCTCCCTGTGGACGTCGAAGGGCTTCGAGAAGTGGGACACGATCGGAATCAGCACGGTGGGAGATCTCTGGACGAGGGGGGGATTCAAAACTTTTGAGACGCTGCAGGCGGAGTTTCAGCTGCAGGGCAGTGAGTACTTTCGGTACCTACAGGTCCGCCATGCGCTGGGCTCCGTCTTCCCGGATGTTGCATCCATTCCGGAGTCTTCCCCCCTGGAGGACAGAGTGCTAGATGGCCATGTCCCGGACAGCACGATCTCCCTCATATACAAAAAATTGATTAACGATAGATCGTGTCTGCTGACTAGTCTCCGCGAGGCTTGGGTTGCCGACGGGCTGGAGCTGGACGACGAGGATTGGATTTCCGCGGTGGCCTCTCCGAAAGAGGTGGCCATCCCGGCTCGCCTTCGTTTCGTCCAGCTCAAGATCCTTCACCGGGTCTACGTGACGGGGCCAAGGCTTTTACGTATGGGTTTTGCCGGTGATGGAATGTGTAAGCGTGGCTGTGGTGCGTTGGCGACTTTCATGCATATACTGTGGGAGTGCCCGAAGGTGGAGCGATTCTGGCGTGGTGTGCATGAGGTTCTACAAATGGTTACGCGTGTCACGCTGCTGCCTGAAGCGAGGAGATGCTTGCTGAATGTCTGGGAACCGAATGACTACTCGGTCCCACAGGCGCGGTGGGTGACTCTGGGATACATGATAGCCAAGCGTGATATTGCCCAATTGTGGGGATCCCAGAGGCCCCCTGCGGTGTCGGCCTGGAAAGAGCATATGGATTGGTGTATGTTTCGTGAAAAGGTGGTGTATGTGGCGAGGGGTAAGCCTGGGGCGTGGATGAAACTCTGGGGCCCCTGGAACGCCTACCGTGGGGGTATTTGTGAGCCGCCGCTGCTACCGGCGGCCTCGCCGGCTCCGTCTCCCTAGATGGCGCCCCTCCCTTGGCCGCGGGCGCGCGGTCCCCCAGTCCCTGATCTACTCCCGTCCCCCTCTTCAGAATTTTGCTGCTGGTGTGGATCCCCCACTTATGGAGCACGTGTTGTCACTTTGGATCGAGGGTTGCCTTGCGGTTGTGGTTTGTTCATGTTGTTTTGTATTAAGAAAATGGAACCGTACTGTGGGCATGGAGCTTGGAGACCTGCACCATTGATCACTCCTGTTTTCCTACTGTGCACCGCTGAGAAAATTTTTTGCTGTATGTATGTAATATGCTTTTGATGCTCTAGCGGCCGGCCGGGTGGTTGTAGGCCCATACCTGTAACTTCTATAAACTGCAATAAACGGTTTCAAAAAAAAAAAAAAAAAAAATGTGTGTGCTGGATCACTATCCTCCTGAACAATCCACTTGCAGTTAAGCTTTGGCTGTAAAACAGATAATCTAAATACTTCCTCTAAAATGTGCCAATAAATAGAGGACTTCATGTCGGATTCAATGATTATGAGGAGCCCAGAGCCTGTGGCTGCAGAGTAGGTCTAAATCATACCCATTGCAACACCATTCATGATCACTGGCATGGGTTGTGGTGATAAACTGGATTTCATCACACAGTGTTCTGCACTAATGCACTACATGGAAAGGAGTCCACTTTGGTCCCATTAGTCCAAGGGTAAACAGAGAGGGGCACACAATGAGGTCTGATGGCCCATAAAGTATCTATGTGATGTGTTCCATGCTTAAATATATATGAGTCCTGCTCTTTCTAGCCTAAAATAAGTACTTTTTACCGTATTATTCTTTATTGGGTGATTGGGGCTTCATAGACAATGTCAAAATATCTTTGATATGATGGACGAGCAAAGTAAAGGCCAGTGAACCTCTACTTGGCAGAGGTTCTGTTTTTTCAGATGCTGGTAGAGTGGAAGAACAGGGCACAACATCCTACCTTGTCTTTTTGTTTTGTATGGAATGTACTTATACTTCAAGTCCTTGCAATGCCAGCTAAGTCCCTTCTAAGGAAGAGAGGGAGAGAGGGAGAGAGAGAGAGAGAGAGAGAGAGAGAAAGAGAAAGAGAGACAAAGGGAGACAAAGTGAGAGGAAGAGGAAGAGAATATATATATCCTCAAATCCTATCGGATAAATGAAAATGCACTCGCAGGATCGTTGATTTCCCAATCTTATTTAATTTCAAGAAAGGCTCCCAGGTTGAAGAAACAACCGACGCGTTTCGTTATCTCTGATAACTTGTTCAACCTAACCGTGAACAAGTTATCAGAGATAACGAAACGCATCAGTTATTTCTTCAACCTGGGAGCCTTTCTTGAAATTAAATAAGATTGGGAAATTAACGATCCTGCGAGTGCGTTTTCATTAATCCAAGAGGGTTTGAGGACATATTTGTGGCATGGCTCTGCCAAGGAATCCGCACCGAAATGAGAAGCGCCATGTGTCTGTGTGGTGTTTGAGCCAGAGACTGTGGGTTTCCTTTTTTCAAACTAAAAAGTTACTCTTCTGAATGTTGGAAGGTGTCTATTCCTACTGTTGGTGGGGGGAGTAATGGATAAGGTAATACCATTTTGAGATGCTCCTAGTAGCATACAAATGTTCTCCACAGCTCCTAGGAGTGGGGTTCATGCTTTGTCTCACAGAAATACCACACTCAAAGCTCATTAGTCTACCAAGCTATGTTGCTGCCAATTATGTTTGTAATGTGAAGCTTACATACAGATCACTGTAGCTCAAACTCAACCTTCTCAACTATCTTACTATGCAAGGAACTTGTAACCTGCATGTTATACAGTTGGTTTCAATGCCAAATGCTTAACTTATCAAACTAGTGGCAGTTTGTCTCAAACTCCTTTTTCATATAAAACACGGGGACATCAACGTTTGGATAGATTCGAAAGTCTTTAAGAATGTAGATAACGTTTCAGATATTTAAAGATCTTAAACCTACAGACACCCATAACACACCCAACAGCCTACCCACCGCCTCTGCTAGACACCCCCAACTTTTTTAGTTAGGTCCACTGCAGTCAGTGTTAGGGAATATCACACTCACACCCTTAATCCAAGATAAATAATACATTACTGCCTCTCCTGTTTCTAATTACTTTCTTAACTGATATGGAAGCAGCACCTACATTTCATACAAGGCTTGTATGTTTACAAACACTGGCCAAATTAAATGTGTGTGTTGTCACAATAGGTTACAATTGTCATCTGTAACGACTTGGTTACGACTAAATAAAAGTGGGATATAGATTAATACTTAAACCCAAAGAATCTTAAGAGGGTGAACTTTCTTTTCCATATCACTGTTAATACTGGCAATGCAAAACAGTCTGTACATTATAAAGCGCACAAATATCAAGTTATTATTTACCCCGTTTTATCAAGCTTAAAATAATAAAAATTGATTAACACCTATAAGTTATCAAAATGTATTTCTTGCAAATGACAGGAGCTTTCTGAAGCAGGTTTTTAGGTAGAGCCCTTTTCGAGACATATTGTATATACTTTGTGGGCTTAAAGCCTGCCCACTGCCTTTCCTTTGTTTTTATCAGTGTCCTTCAAGAATCTTTGCTTTTAAGAGGTTAATCTTTCCTATTTGTCCCAACTTTTTGTCAATTGTTTACTCCCACGGAGCAGTGCCCTAGTACTTGAACCCTTCCACTTGTACCATTTTATTTCCTGGCTCAGAAACTCTTTTGTCAAATTTGAACAAGCACTCCCCATAAGTGTTTGTATTTTTTTTCCTCTGCTCAGCGCAGCGCAGCGCCCACTTCATGGCCACAGCGCTTCTTCTTTAAGCATGGCGGCTGCTTCGGGAGGACCCGGGCTTTTCTTTTTTTCTGCATGCGACAGCTTGTTGCTGCTTTGGGAAGGTAGGAAATGCAACAGAGCAGTGAAAGGTCGTGAATGAAATGGACTCCATGGTGTAATGTTCTGCTTCTGCTGAGGAAGCAACAGATATGTGCGCCAGCCAGCAACCATTGTGCAAGCAAGTGTGCATATGAGGGTGGTGTGCAAGCGAGTATCCTGCCCGGCAGTGTAACAGCACATTGCTGCTAACTCGTTGAAACACCCCCCTTTCGGGTGTGAGGCGGGGCTTAGCCCTGCTCCAGGTTGGTCTTGTTGCATCTGAAAAGTGGACCCAGGCCTCTCTCTTCAGATGCTAAGTTCTTGGTCTTCACCCACCTCCCTACTGCGAGTGGGGTGCTCTCTAGTCAGATAACGAGCCCAGGACACTCCGAAATGAGAATGTTTAACATAGGTCAATAAACGAGGTGGGGGCCGGGGGCTGCTGAGGGGATAATTGCCTTCTTTTTACCACAATAAGGCCTGGCAGACCCAGCCTCATGCTCCTGACGTGATGCTTTGCAGACATGCTTTAGACAAGATCAAGTATCACACTGACAGCCACTCTGTTGCTCGCTGGGACATTTTTAGGTCTCGCATGCGCTGCAGCGCATGCGATGCTCGCTGGCGAGAAATTTTGTGAGACAGGGATTTCAGAAAAGGGCTTTAAGCCCCGCCCCTCATTTCCATTGGCTGGCATCACCGTTTATGCTAAACAGTGGCCTGCCATTGGAAATTAGGGTTTTTTGTGGACGCCCTTTCGCCTCTGATCCGACTGGGTCGCCTGCTTTGCTGCTGTCGCAAAGCACCTTCTTTTCTTTATGGGGCCATGTGTTGCTAATTAGAAACACATGGCCCCATAAAGAAAAGAGATCGATGCTTGTTTTATTTTAACGCATATTTCTGTGCATCACAGTGTTCTCATCACTGCACGAAATAAATGCTATAAGTAACGGTATTCCATCACCTACTGGCTTGTTTAAACTAATTTCATTTTTCTCTGCGATAATTTTTTTTTCCATCAAGCTACTAGATTTCTCTGTGATTCTTTCATGAAGGCGGATGGCTGGGAACGCTTGTTTTTGTTGACACGAGTGTTCTCGTGCTGCACTGCATCTGCCCACCTTCCTGTTTGGAATCGCACAGTGGCAACAACAAATAGCAGGGGTTTGCGACAGGTTTATTGAATTTGTAAAACGCGAGATGTGTCTGCATTTTATTTCTGGGAGGCACGGAGAGTCGGCGCCAAGACTCAAACCACGTTCCCCAGTTCCAAAGTCCGCAGCTCTCACCACATCATCTCTCCAAAACAATCAGCTTTTTTAGGGGGATTTGTCTCCGTTTTCCTCAGTCAGTTACCCTCCCACCATGCACCCTTAACCCCTTCCTCTCTTTTACGTCCCTGGGCGCCCCTGTGAGTGTATGGGAAGGCGATCATGTGGATGGCACTTTATTCCATTTCAAGGCCCCAAATCGAGGAGAGCGCTACCCTAAATACAGAGCGTATCATTAAGGTAAGAACTTCATAAATACGGCTTCATGTACAATGATGCCAAAGACTATAGCCCATCTAATAATGTTGCAAAGGCATCGCAACAGCAACGGGACAAGCGCATATACTTAAAACTTGCAGAGCCTCGCAGCCGGAGTCTCTCTTCCGGGCCCTTCCCTGACAGCTTTCACAACATTCACACACCGCGCATAGCTTATCTCCATCATCGGGGCCCATAACTCTTCTCAGGCTGCTCGTTTGTTTCGCTCTCACGTCCTAGCCCAACCATAACAGACCTGTCCGAAAAAATAACTTCTAATGTGTCTCAAGATTTTTTATCAAGCACAACATCCTCATTGGTGCCCAGCGGTCAGTAGCCCGTCTGTGCATCCCCCAAAACACCACCTGTATGTCGCTGCTTGTTTACTGTCTCATTGTCAGTTTTCCGTTTTGCCTTTTCTCTCCCGTTGTCTGTGTGTTACCAATGATTGTTTTTTTAAGTCTCTACTTGTTTTGTTTACTTTTGGCCAATCACTGTCCAAGTGAGCATTTCGGCAGTTCGGCCCTCGCTGTTCCCTCCCTCCTCTCGTCTTGGCCCCACTGTCTGTTGCTGCTGCACCCCCGGCTCTACCATGCTGTATATCCTTAAACCTTTCAAGATCAAATGACGATAGGGGTTATTTGAATACCAGCGTAATATCAAGTTATTTTGCTTGTACTGAGTCATAGACGATCAAGTCGTCACTGCTGTTTTATTACCAAGAAAGAAAGAGGCAGTAATTTAAAAGAAACCAAGTTCTAATTTCCATGTAGGTTATTCTTGCGGTGCACGATGCTAAAAAGGAAATCCTGGATGTGGATGCACCATCTGCTACATAACAAATTAACCAGCACTGCTTACTGAGCATTCCAATTACTTAACACGTACTTGCAACTCCGCAATGACTGCTATATGGAGCACTCCTCTTGTAGTGGAGGACTCCAGCACATGTGCCAGGAAGTCAGGGAAGCAAAATAAAAAGAGGGCAACTTCTGCATTAAACTGATTTTCCAATATAAGAAGTCTTTTGACAAATGGAAAATAAACCACAAACAAAATCCTAACAGGGCAAAACACCACAGGAAAGGAATTCATTTTCAGGAAGGAAAAAAACCACACATCAACAGTGATATTTAATACAGTTCCGTCTATATGTCTATTCATGGTTTTATGTGTTGCTTTTTAAAAATATATATCAGCACAGAATAAGACCAATGCTATTGGGCAGGGGTACATTGTGGGTAAATTTTTATTTATTTCATTTGTAAAGCGCCTGAATCACCCCAACCGGGGTATCTCCGCGCTATGACGGCCCTAGACAGCAAAGCCCGGTGTTTAAATCAGTGAGGTTTTTAATTGCTTTCTGAAGGCTAAGTAGTTGGAGGAGAGTCAAATGTGGATAGGGAGCTGGTTCCAGAGGGATGGAGCAACATAAGAGAAGGATGTACCACCCAGCCGGGTTTGTTTTATGCGAGGCACAAGAAGAAGCTCTTTGGACCCAGAGCGGAGTGTCCTGGAGGGGATGTATCTGGTCAATTTATCTGCAATGTAGTTAGGTCCTAGGTCCTTTTACTACTGAGGTTTTAGTAACAGGTCAGTAACTGAGGTGCCACAAGCAACTCTCCTTTGTACTCCTTCCCTTAGTGTTTTGTTCCTTTTTTCAAGTCACTTTGAAGACTCTGTGATTTACTGCTTGTTACACCTTTACACGAAGCTCTGCAAAACACATTCTTTATGCTTACAACTCAGGAGCCAAGTAGTATGATGCATTCACTTCGATCACAACTTACTAGCCAGCGTATGTTTAGAAAAAATTTAACTTAAAGTTTATGTGATGAGTTGTCAAAGTTTAGAATGCGTGTGGATGTTTATCTTTATTTTCTAAATTAGGTAGCAATTAGGTGTGCTTTTATTTCATCTGCACATCGTTTGCTTCCAATTGCCCGTATTTTTGGAGGGGTTCAATTTTCCTTGCACTCCATGCCTTTCCTATACATAATATTTGTAAATCTTGGCTGCACCAAGACATGCAGGCATTGGGTGCTTTTGCACAAAGCTGGAAGAAACGTACATGTTCAAAAGAAATTAAGAGAAACATGTACATTTAACATACGATCTCAGTATCAGAATGGAGATATTAATCTTTTCTTACTAACAGATTTAAGAACACATGCATTATAGAAATGCTCTTGTTCGGTTAAATAGTATGGGTTGTGTAAAACGTGTTGCTTATCCGTAGTACAGGAATGCTGCTTATTTAGTGCAAACCTGACGAAATATGTTAGGGAAATGGAATAGCATGTGATGACAAAAACGAAATTTCGTTTGCATGTGATACCATTTAGGAGAAATCTTTTTGGCTATTAGTGATTTTCCTTGTCAATCTACACCAGCCTTTCTGGGGCAGCCTTCTTGCAATAGCTTCTCTACTCTGGTAGGTGGGACCATCTACCTATTTCTTTCTTTGTTATCTCTTTGGTAACTCTTTCAATACCGTATCTACTCTGGTAGGAGGCACCTTTTGTCTCTGTCGCTGCTACATCCTACCCATGAATATGACAAGGAGCCCCATAAAGGTTCCACTTATGTGTCCAGACATCAGTTTTTAATTTTCTCTAAAACCCAAAGACACTGACCAAAAGCAAAGCTCCTACCTTTTTCTTTTTTTCCCGACACCAACAATTCAAAGCTATCCACAGAGTTCCATGTCACACAACTCAACTCCACGCATTTCCAATCCACACTATATAATTCAACACCAAACCACAACAATCAATTCAAAACAATTACACTGCACACCACATACATTCAATCCACAGCACACAATTACACATCATGCCACAAAATTCAACAGCACACCACATAGTTAACCTCCACTACATACACCCCACAAAACAAAATACCATTCCACATAATTGCATTCTATGACACACAATCCCACTGCACATAATTCAAGTACACTCAATACCACACAATTACTAGCTGCATAATTCCACAGCACACCATGCCACATAATTTCACTATACAAATCCACTCCACAACACACAATTCAAAGCCACACAATTCCAAAACGAACTAATCCAATCCAACCCACATCAGGCCACTACACACCACATACATACACTCCATAACTTATAGGTAAAATACATTGCCATTTCCAATGCCAATAGCTCTAACTCAAACAAATCCTAGTCCTATTGCATTTCCAATGCTTGTTAGAATATGTGGACAGTGGCAAAGTGCACACACTTTTCCAAGTGAGGGGTGTTTCACCAATGCATGTGTTGATTGTTCCCTTGCCCAGTGACGCTGTATTCCTTCTCACTGATCAATGCAATTGTTTTTATTCTCTTTTCTATGTATCTCTCTTTCATTTTCCCCCTTCATTTTCTTCCATCCTTGTGTATTTTATGCATCTCGCCCTTCCTCCATATCCAATTCCCTCTACACATCTCTCTACGTGTGACACTTTACACATGGCATTTGATTACAAGTCCAACCAAGGGCTTGCTAATGCAATCTCCTTTATTCATATGGCAAACAGACTCATATTGTGGACATCACCTTTCCACCATATATATCTATGACCTAAACATGGCAATCCTGTGGGAATTTGTTTTAATTTGTGTGAAACACACCCCATCAGATGGTTTCGGGTAAATGTGGCTGCAATAACATGCAATGCAAGGCAGTGTAATACGACATGCACAGTGCAAAAACAACAGTTGATGGACAGAATGCAGAACAATGTCATACATTCACCCGAGTACAGAGATCTGGGCCTAATTCCATCGTTATTTTGCTCACGATGCCATTCCAGTTTGGACCCAGCCATATGCAAATCAGTCTTGACCCTGTGCCTCATGGGAACAGTCCAGCCCGAACTGCCAGGCCAGGTCCTTCCTGGACTGGAAACAAGCATCCTAGGACCGGTTTCTGGGTTTCACCCCTCTTCAGCCAGGATAGTTTGATTCCAGTGGCATGGAGAGCACGGGACCCACGTCTGGGCATACTCGTCCCACTCGGGGTGACAAATGAAAAAACCAACAGTTCGGGCAGGACTGGAACAGGGTGAAGACTGATATGCATATGGCTGGGTCCAAACTGCGGTGGTGGGTGAGCAAAAGAATGATGGATTAAACCCAGATCCTTGTGACTGGGGGTGAATGTTTGTATTGTCCGGCATTCCGTCCATCAATTGTTTTTTTTGCATATGTCGCCCTAAGTGTGAAGGGTATGCCCAGATGTGGGTCCCGTGCTCACTACACCACTGGATTCAAGCTAGCCTGGCTGAAGAAGGACGATGCCCTGAAACCGGTCCTAGGATGTTTGTTTCTGGTCCAGGGAGGACCTGGCTTGGCAGTTCAGACTGGACTGTTCCCACAAGGAACAGGGTGAAGACTGATATGCATATGGCTGGGTCCAAACTGGGGTGGTGTGGTGAGCAAAATAAGGATGGATTAAACCCAGATCCTTGTGACTGGGGGTGAATGTTTGCATTGTCCAACATTCCGTCCATCAATTGTTTCTTTTGCATACGACATGCACAGTCACAGATAACTATGGAGTCTCCTCAGCTATAATAAACCCGATAGTGTGTTGAAACAACCTACCTGCACATGGGATATGTATAGTACGAATAGCGTGCATTGCAGTCTGGACACAGCTTCCTGTGTGAACATCTTCCCTTGCAGAACACTGCTGAGCTGCCGGCGTGAAGCAGGTCTAAGTCCTACGAGAGTTGTTCAATTAAGGCAAAGGCCCGGGTAGCTATCGGTGCATGCGTGAAAGGATGTACCACTGAAGACTTTGGAATATGTGCTTGTTATTAGCATCCTCACACTCTTGCCCCCCTCCTTATTCAGTACAAACCACTCTTAGGTAAGCAGAGCAGTTTTGTTGGAAGCAGGTAAGGGGGAAGTGCAGGAATCACAGGTTCTAGTGCTGTCTAAACACTCACACCGTGGGCCCTATCAGGCACATTCCGTGCCTCACTGAAATACTCCACGGTCTGGAAAGTGCTTTCCCATCTCCAACTATCCGCCTGCAACAGCTCTCAGGTGTGAGAGTTCCCCCTGTCATTCTTGGCCATACAATACATCATCCCCTTCCCACCAATCATTCCGAGGACAAAAGTTTGTGATGCATAAAGGCCGCCGTTTATTACAAAACATGGATCATACATCTCGCAACTTACTGGATGGTCATTCGCGACCCATGTTTGCTTATTTCATATCACACTTTGTTGTTTGTTGTAGGGATTCTGCACATAGACAGAACTATGCACAGGACTATGGGACCTCGGTGTATAGGGGCTATGCCTTCCTACCACCTTAGTACCCACAAGCTCAGGACTGACAAGCTATAGTGTCTCACTCGCTCTCCTACTCACAAATGGAGAAACAAATGATTAGACAACCCAGAACACAACACTCTCAGGAATCGCAGTAACAAGACACACCTTTCGCTCACTTCTCTGGTACCTGTCCACAACAAGATCTGACAGTCACAGAATTAGTTTAAAATATTTATTTCAACTAACGTGCTCTAAAATGCAGTATAGGTGCCATTACTAGCGTAATAATGCATAATACATTATCGACGACCTACCTCCCCGTGCCCTCTCGGACCAGACCTGGGTGGCACTAGATGTCCCAATCACGACAGAGGAGGTCCAGGAGGTTCTTGCTGGGATCCGTTCAGGTAAGGCTCCGGGCCCTAACAGTTTACAATGCAAATGTTATCAAAAATACCATTCCCTTCTTATGGCTCCTTATCTCGCCACTCTACAGGAAGCTTTTGACTGTCGGTGTGTTCCTGCAGATTAGCGTCATGCGGAGATTGTATTCTTTCAGAAGCCGGGTAGACACCCTGAACTCCATTCCTCTTATCGCCCGATATCTCTCCTCAATGTAGAGGCAACACCTCTTGCCAAAATTATAGCCAATCATATAGTCCACATGTACTTGACCTAGTCCATTCTGATCAGGCAGGATTTATGCCGGGCCACGCTACGCAACATAACATCCAACGTGTTTGTAATGCCATTGCTTCGGTAGATAAATTGGGCGAGCCTGCTGCCCTCCTACTGGTGAACATAGATAGGGCCTTTGACTCTTTAAGTTGGACGTACCCATTTGTACTGCTGGATCGCCTTAATTTTGGTCCTCGTCTCTTGCGATATATTGAACTCTTGTACACTGATATTACTGCGTCGGTCTGGGTGGCAGACTCTGTTTCACATACTTTTTCTATTGGCCGCGGCACCTGCCAGGGCTGCCCCCTCTTCCCATACCTCTTTGCGTTCGCTATGGAGCTTCTCGCGGCATGGGTACAGATAGACGCTCAGTACCGGGGATTCGAGTGGCCTGGGCAACGTTGGATCATATAGCATTGTATGCGGACGACGGATTATTTTTCTTTATACGTCCAGATCGCCTGGACCTCGACTCCTCAGGAACATGAAGGTCTTTGGCGAGACCTCAGGACTGTATATGAACCCACAAAAATCGTTTCTATGGCCCTTGCGCAGTGCGGGACAGCTGGGTACATGGTCTGAAGAGGTCATGGTGGTTTCCGACGGCTTCAAATATCTTGGGGTCTTCTTGGCTGACTCTCAGCCTCTGTCCTGGGAAAGAAACTGGACACCACTCAGTGTACAGATGAAAGAGCAGACTCGCATTTGGTCCCATCTTCCCCTTTCATTGTTTGATAGATCTGCCATATTTAAGATGGTTTCCTTTCCTTGACTACTGTACCACCTTCAAAATCATCCCTATCTAATCCCACCCAGCTGGTTTACACAGCTCAACGATACACTCTGACACTTTCCCTGGGGCGGTGGGTCTGCCCGGGTCGCTTTGAAGACCTGTTTTCAATCAACCTATTGCGGTGGATTGGCAACACCTGATATTCGAGCTTATGCGGCCTCACACCTCCTCATTTTAAATGACTGGTGGTAGGGGGAAAGGTCAGATCCCGCCTATACGGTCGAGCGCTGGCTAATGGGCACCCAATCTTTGCACTCTGTCTTGTATGCGAGCGCTACCCAGATGGCATTGCCCCAGGCTACTGCCACGGTCCTTAGACTCTGGAAGCGCACTCTACGACAACTAGGGTGGTGGGGCAGAATAACGAAAGAAGCTCCACTTTGGTGCAATGGCCTCCTGCCACAACTGGCTGATCTCCAGGGATGGGATAAAATAGGCATTTCCACCATTGGGGATGTCCTCCATGGACAGACTCTGAAGTCCTTTCAGGAGCTACAACAAGGTATGCAATGCCTAAGTCGCAATTCTACAAATATCTGTAGTTCCGTCATGCTTTCACGCCGTATTTGGCTTAACAGGAGTCCATTTCCCGAGTTTAGCCCTCTTGAGGAGAAGGTGTTCATGGGAAAATTGGGAGAACACAAGATTGCACAAATCAATTGCACGCTTGTCACAAATACTCGCACAACACTGTCCAGTAGGCGGGAGGCCTGGCAGACCGACCTGGGCCCACTAGACGATGAAGATTGGACCGAGGCACTTGCATCCCCGCGCGGTGCCGCTATCGCAATACGGCTCCTATTTATACAGTTTAAATACCTACATCGGGTGTATTACACAAGACATCGGCTCTGGCGGCTAGGGCTAAATTGCCTCCCCACTTTGCTTGAGAGGCCGTGCTGCAGACGGTACTTTCCTTCACACTGTATTGTCATGTGTCTGTCTCTCAAAGTTTTGGCAGGGTGTTATCACATGTTTGTCACCGTTACTGGGGTGGAACGTACCCCCACACGCCCAGATTGACCCTCTTACACATTACGGATGACATTGGGGGAAACGTATACAAACTACACTTACTGTTATTGGGCCTCACACTTGCAAAGCGTGACATCGCAAAAAACTGGAAAGACACCTCCCTACCCTCTTTAGGGGTTTGGTAAAAAGGGCCCACATTTCTGCATGGGGCTAGAGATACCCATTTATTTTTGCTGCACAGGGCTTACCTCGGAAACATCCTAAGATATGGAAAAGAAGGGCGGATTATCGGGGGATCTACTTAGAGCCCATCCCTGATCCACCAACTGAGTGAGTTGAACATAGTTGCCATGTGGGGATTTGCAGATGGTCGAAATGTAGACCTTTTAGTTTTGGATGGACCCTCTACGCTTTACATTTATTGTAGAATGATGGCACTTCTGTTATTTGTTGTTATGACAGGTTGTTATGTACAAGATCCTCTATTGTATAACCTGATACAAAATGTCGACATCAGTATTTGTATTATGTATTTAACGCTGTACTGGTGTACCGCCCTGTCGGGCATCCTATGGCTGTTGACAATAAAGTTTTGTTGTGAAAAAATAAAATAATGCATAATACAAATATTGTCTGCATAGCAGCAAGTCCATACATTATGAAGGGACATGTTATCTTACGAAGACATTGGAAACGGGACTACAGTGCCCAAGCTCCCTCTCTGTGAACTGAATATGAAGTATTATATAATAGAAGATCTCCGGGCTTTGTCAGCAGACCCCATACCTTTAGGACATAGATCGTATTTCTACATCACAGGTATGTATTGCTCTTCCCCTTGGAAAGGTCCCTCTCCAAGTGTTTCTGTGTTAAACATGCAGTCCCGTAATATCAAAATACCAGTGCTCCGCAAACAGCAACTGCAGAGTATGTTTTGTCTATGTGCTAGGGCCTGACCAGAACAGAATAACAAGGGGCATTTTGATTGACCTTGCTTTCAATGTTCAGACTAAACTCCAGGAATAAGTGGAGAACGATCGCAACAGACTGTTCTCTTGTGAAAAGTGTAAATAGTCTTGTATAAGACAAAGTGTCAAGTAACGTGCGCAAAAGCAGCATCATGGCTGCCGGGCTCATGCTAACTTAAAGATGCTGACAGGGCCCCTTGTAACCATGTGCCACCCTCCCCCTGGCCAGGTTGTAGCAAATAGTAAAACCAAATCTCAGAGGTAGGCAGCGTTAAAGCATCGTGGAAAAATCCAAATACAGTGAAGCTATGGGAAATGTTGTGGCAATTTGTAGATTTAAAAAATGCTTAAGTTGCGTCTGAAAAATGCACCAATTCATTAGATGCTTGGAAGGCAAGACGTTCCAAAAAGCAATTGTTGTCGCTGAAAGCAAACTGGGATGCCATCCAGTTCAGCAGATCGAAGGAGCAGATGTGCTCATCATAATCCGTTGCATCAAAGAGCATATCCTGGCAACTTGCGTCATGTTCAATGAAACTTAGTTGTAAAATGAGTAATGCAGCCTCTCATGTATTCCAGCATGCCAGCACTCCATTTACGGCAGCAAGCAGTCCCCACTGTAACAGGCCTGGTCATGAGCCAACAAAGGACCCATCAAATGTTTATAATCCGGGTCAGGCCGTGCTATGTTGGAGAGGCAGAGATCCACAGCCCATGTGAATGAGCACGTTCTGCACCAGAATACAGGTTGGACATAAGTAAAGTAGGCATAACGGAAGGTGAGTCCATAAGCGGCACTTATGACAACCAGAGACAAGCACCTAAAAAGTTCCTGCGTCTGTCTACGATACAGCCGTAACTGGACCGGATGGTCGAGTACCACATTACGGGCAGTCATTGCGAAGTAGCAGTAGAAGCACCAGGACTGCACCAGCAAGCAATAGGATTAACAGCAAGCCACCAAATGCACTGGAAAATATAGAATGTATAAAAGCTGGTATTACACCAAATATCATCTGAAAAGATAAAACAAAGCCAGAGCTCAGCAGTTAAAACAAATGTGCAAGGCCTTCAGTATCAATGGCATTAAATATTTGATGAATTAGTTCCCCAAAATATAGTGGGAGATTCGTGTTGAACATTGACTGGATTTCACTAGAAGTCCGGCCACCTGCAATTCGAAGGTCTCTCGAACCGTGAGAGCCACTTCTTGTTGGAATAGTAGTGTTTTGAGTCTGCTTAGTTTACTGAAATCTGTTTTCAAAGTGGGAATGAAAGGCCACAGCAAATTATCTACAATCCCATGCAGGGGCGAAAAAAGAACATTACTGCAACAAGTAAATTGTTCGGAAACGGTTACAATGTATGGTATGCATGCCAGTAAGCCACAGCAGTTGTGGTTATTAAGTCTAAGATAACATCCGTAAGAAAGCAACGCGAGTGTGAGAATTATGGAAGGGACTGGAGTTCCTTTTAGAAAACAGTCCAAGTTATGTGCCAAAACGTTGCAAGCACCATGCAATTTAACTGGATGGCAAACCAAAGCGTGTCCCACTGTGTAATCACAGTCCTCCCCAGTTAGGAAAACCTCCTTATACTCACGTAAACAGCGGAAAGTGAAAGGTAAAGACCACACTTTGTGAAGGAAATTACTACCGAGGGCTTCAAATCTACCGATTGGGTAATGTTTCATGCATGCAGCGAATTGAAAGAGAGGGATAGGCAAAGAAATAACCATGTGTATGAGCTACACAGATGAATCAGTTTCAGCTATAGAAGACGGCATCTGATCTAATTGCTCAATGTCCAACAAAGTGTATGTCAAATCCTTCTTAGACATTAGTTTCTGTTTATCTGTAAGGTTGAAAGGCAAAAACAGGGCAGTTGTATTTAAATAACCCCATGGAACTTGACAACTTTTTAGCGTTTAAAAAGTCCAACCATACTGCATTACAGACCATAGTTGATTTTGACCATAATACAAAACAGACACATCAGATTGTACAATGTCAATGTGTCAGGAATCAACGCACATTGGCAGGTGTCACATCCTGTATTGTCTGTTGGTATGCACAAGGCAAGTACATTAACTATGTTTGTATCCCACAACATGTTAATATGTGATTTGCCATTTCTTTTACCTTGCACTTCAAAGTACATGTAATTGCCTACTTGTCCTGTGTACTTGTTTACTTTTGTCAAAACCTGTCATTCCATTTCCTTTAACATGCACTTAAAAGAACATTTTACATTTGTCCTTTATTATTTCCCCATGATGCTGTGTTTATTGTGCATGTGCTGGTTCAATGTCCATGGGAATACTTTCCAGCAAAGCAGCTGTCTCTGAAATGCCTTCTGACAATGAGACAGGTGCAGAGTCAGCTGTTATTGACACATGCAGCCAACGCCCAAGGCTCAGCTATAAATAGCCATGAGTCATGCAATCCCTGCTTGACTTTCGTTTCTGCCAGCTGAGGATAGTGCTGTCTCCTAGCAACAAACTTGAAAGCTTTTCTGAGTTTCTTCGAGCCGGCTCCAACCTTGATTCAGGACTTTCCAGGAAGATAAGTTCTTTTGATTTACAGACATCATTGCAAAAGGAAAAGTTTTACTTTAAAGCCATCATTGCTAATGGAAATGTTTTGCTTTAATGACATTGCTGCTAATGGACATGAAATGATTTAAAGACAGAGCAGCTAATGGAGATGTGTGAATGCTGAATGCATTCTTTATTGTAATTGGTAGATTCTGGTTGTTTCTACGATTGTTTTGTTTTTTGAGAAAGTGTGAATGCCAAATGCATTCTTTAACCCTGTAGGTATTGCGCTTTGTATTTCAAGGAGCTGAAGAATTAATCAGGCACATTTATAGAACCTACTGTGAACATTTCATCTTGCTGTTGTAAGACAAGGATATTCATAAGGAAGCTGTTAGTTGATGACAGACAGATATCCATGCTGAGTTTACGTGGTCCTTAGGGCAGCAATACAGATAACGCTAAGGTGAGATACTGATTATGTCTGTGTATATAGAAAGTTAAGCTGGAATACACAGACTCTATTTACATGTCACATGTTGTTTTCTTTTCTACCTGCATTAGCCTTTTTCTAGCATGATGATTTATGATAACCTGTTACTGCAACAAGTGTGTTGAGAACGGGGGGCGCTAGAGCGCGCACAGCGGAATGGCTGACTGTTAAGGCAGCTCCGCCGGTCAGGTCCGAATAACAGCGAAAAAGATCGTCACGCGGATCACCCACCGTCGATAGAAGGCGTGTGGGCACGTCGGAAGTGCTGGGGCATGGTTTGCTGGCGTGGCGAGACTGGTTTAGAGCAGGATAAGTCGCTTTAATCGCATTGTTGATCTCCCCGCGGGGGACTGCAGGCGGCTCAAAATTGCAGCGCCCTGCGGCGCAACTGTCCCACTGCCGACATCGCTTCGAGCAGCCTAGCAACTAGCTGTGAAGATGGAATCTGGCCCCTGCATAATCAGAGCTCTCGGTGAAGCTACTGCCACCGCCCGAAGCGCTACTTTATCTACCTGGAGCGTTGTGCAGCTGCTGAGCAGGTAACGCGGAGTGTAGGAACAAAATGGCGGCTGTACGATAACGATGAGGCTCACCCTGGAGCTCTCGGTCGAGTGGAGATCCTGGATATTGCTGCGTGGAGGCGGGGATGCCAGTTGGAGGGGAGGGTGACAATAATGTGGAAAGACTGTGCCTGGTGCGCTCTGCTGACATCATATACGGGCATCCCTGCTGCTGAGTTACGTACTCTGTGTGCGTGAACTGCCCTCTGGAATGGTGTTGCTTCAGTTATCTATAGCGGAGAGGGGGGATTTGCTGTGACATATATGGTACCCAAAGTGTGCTGCATCTAAATACTGAACAGTGCGGCAACTGGCTGAAGATTGCGAGGTAGTGCTGGTGGCATTGCAGTGAGTGCGGGGAAGTGAGAAGACGATCGGCGTGCCTGCTGTGGATATCCCAATCGCCGCCCTGCTCTCTTGGTGGTAGTGGATGCCTGTAAGCCTCTGCGGACCCGGCGTCTTGTAAATACGGTGGAGGGACAGCTCCTTGACACTGGGAGCCACCGTGGGGGTGACCCACACGGGGGCATTGCATCTAAAGTTAAATCAGCTGGCATCTGATGCTGGAGAGGTGCGTCGCTCGGGCCCATGATACCCACCAAGGAGGTGCCGAGAACTGGTGTCCACGTTAGTAGCAAGGTGATTTGAGGTGCGGCGGCATCTCCGTAGGTGGTGTTTACGTAAATCCGGGGACAACTGGGGTCTGCCACTCCTATCATGGGAAAGTCGGACAAGCAGCAGTCAAAGCTCTCCTTTGATACGAAACCCCAAACGAAAAGTGCGTTGGTATCATCGGATGCCGCAATAGAAGGGGGAGCTGAGGCAAGTCCCCCCATGGAGCAAGTCTTCACAGCAATACAACACAGCCTGCAAGAAATCAATGGTAAGCTGGATTCCTTAACAAATCGTGTAGATAATATATCAACAAAGCTGGATAAGCAAGGTGCGCGTCTGGATGAGGCAGAAAATCGTATATCATCTGTGGAAGACGAGTCGCAAAATACAGCACGCAAATGTGCGGATATGGAGAAAGTGATGGAGGCCCTCAAAACAAAGGTGGAGGACTTAGAAGCGAGATCGCGCCGCAACAACATCAGAATCGCGGGAATACCGGAATCCACCAATACTGGGCGAATGGAGGCCTATGTGGAGGGGCTGTTGCGAGCGGTGTTCGATGCTAATCAGTTCTCGTCGGTCCTCATAGTGGAACACGCCCATAGATCGTTGGCTCCAAGACCCCCGCCAGGCGCCGCGCCAAGACCTATAGTGGCCCGGCTCCTGAATTACAGAGACCGTGACGCCATATTATGTATGGCGTGGGATAAGCAGAAAGTG